>NC_141097.1:23279588-23864182 GCF_041138505.1 Cibotium barometz
AATTCATCATGTAGGCTAACCACCTTCGTTCACGAATGTGAGAGAGAGAGAGAGAGAGAGAGAGAGAGAGAGAGAGAGGAAATTCATCATGTGGGCTAACCGCCTTTTCGGTTTAGCCATGCAAGCTGCCGCCTTCGCTCGAGAATGAGACAGTAAAGAAAGCAAGAAGAAACTTACCAGTAGCATCGGTTAAGAGTTAAAGTAGAGAGTAGCGTGCAGAGAGAGCGAGGAGTCTCAACACTGAGTTATCCAGAGAGAGTGAAGAGTCTTACCAGAGCTTGCAGAAAAAACCAAAATAGAGTTTCACCACCACAGAGCTAGCATGGGCCGAGAGAGAGAGAGAGAGAGAGAGAGAGAGAGAGAGAGAGAGAGAGAGAGAGAGAGAGAGAGAGAGAGAGAGAGAGAGAGAGAGTAAGTAGCATGCAGAGAGAGCGAGGAGTCTCAACACTGAGTTATCCAAAGAGAGTGAAGAGTCTTACCAGAGCTTGCAGAAAAACCAAAATAGAGTCTCACCACCGCAGAGCTAGCATGGGCCGAGAGAGAGAGAGAGAGAGAGAGAGAGAGAGAGAGAGAGAGAGAGAGAGAGAGAGAGAGAGAGAGAGAGGGAGAGAGGAAATGTACCAGGTAACATGCATGTAACCAAATCGTGAAGGAGAGGAGCTAGAGCCGCATTCAAAAGGCCGAGGACAGGATTCAAATCTCTGCGTTGGTCAACTGCATAAATTAAACAAAGTCGGCGGGCTGCTGGTGCAATCAAGTCTTGCATATTCCTTCAATAAAGCCGGGGCCTCTTCTTCTGTGTGGCGCAAGCGGGGCCTCTTCTGTACTGTGTAGGCGGGTCCAGGGGCCTCTTCGTCTTCTTCTGCATGCCACAGGTGGGTCGTAAAGGAGCCATGTGGTGGTTGAGGCCACCGCCTGTAATATATAGAAAGATTTAAGTCTGATAAATCATTTTGGACCATAAAATCTTTTTGTTTAATAATGCGAGATTTTTATTTGTACCAAACAGTGTCCTTACGGATGAGCGAGCGCTAGAAGTAAGACTCGATCAGGAAACCTTACCCCAAACACACACGCGCTTCACCGATTACTCTAGCGCACTGTTGGTCACGAGACCTTACCTCAAAAGAGACACGCTTCACCAATCGCTCTTGCGACCATAAAATCTTTACGTTACGCATATGGCTCCGTTTCCGACAGTCTATCAGACCTCGCCGGACGGAGTATCTCTCGCACAGAAAGATTGCCAACGGGAGAGGGTAGGTAGGTCGGACGGAGCTGTATCAGCCGAACTGAAGTGCCTTGGGTTAAGATCTTCAGGCCGGTGGAACCTCCTCCGGCTGCAAATCAACAGACATCAGGGTCTCGCTGAACGGAGCTCCCGTAGCCTGTCTCTTTCTCTCTTTCAATAGTCCCGGGTCTTCGGGAAAGCTAAGCAGCAGCAGTAGATGCCTCCAACTCGACTCTTAAACCCTGCGCTCCCCACCTCCATTCTACGCACCTTCACAAGAACTGTCCCCAACAAGAAGAACGATGAGGTCGACTCGTTTCCTTTATCATCATCCATAGCTGCGGGTCTGCAGCAGCACCAAGGCAACCCTAGCAAACGAGCCATGGCTGCCGACAGCAGCAACAACAGAAGTCCTCTTCTCGATTTTTCCTTTATTTGGAAAGTGCGCATTCTTCATCGCCTCTTTGCAGTGTGCCACGCGGGCCTTCTTGGCGCTGCCCTGTGGGGGGCAGTGTTGGCTGTGCAGATGTGCCCTGGTGAGCTCTCCATAGCCTGCTTCATAGCCGCGGTGGCCTCGGCTATTCGCCTCCTTTGGATGGTCGGCAGTGCTGTCTCTCAGGCCGCGGTGGCCTCCACCATGCTTGCTGAAGGACTCGATCCACTCCCCATGTCGTCATCGACCGCTGCAGAGAAGCAAACCCCTTCCATGAGGAAAAAGCGCCGGGTGAGTCCCTTCGTCTTTCTTTATGTGATGGCTTTTTCTGAGTCCTGCATCTGTATTAAAAAGAAAACGGAAATGTATAGAAGAATCCAATTTTACGACACTAGAGCGTTCAGCACAGGTGAAAGGAGTAGGGAATCCCTTCTTGGAAACCTTGCTGAGCCTTGTACATTCCCAGCCGTCAAGGTTGTGGGCTTCATGATGGCAATCTTTGTGAGACACGACCTTCATTTCATGTGGCAACACCTTTGAGAGAAATTCCTATGTTAATGTTGATACTTAAGGGTCTGAGAAAGTGCCAAGTGAGGTGACTGCCAGCATCAGTTCTTTTCAGTTCACCAATCAAACAACATGCAAATGCCGTTGTATGAGTTCTTTTGATAAAGGGACAGAGGTGATGAATGTTGTAAGGTAAACAATTTTGATTGTAGGTGCAAAGAGATTGAGGAAATTGGCCTATGAGGGTGCTACTTAGGGAACATATGGAGCAAATGCGCAGATCCACAGAAACAGAATAAAGCTAGTTGCACGACCAGCATGCCCCTGCAGCCGCTCCCGAAAACAAATGGGTTATGGGTGTCTTAGGCATGGTGGCCCTGGTTATATGTGGGAGTCCGATTGGACATGGGAAGGTTAAGAATCTTCAACTTTTATGTGTATGCTTCTAGATTACAAACAGACATGGGGGGCAAGGATACAATAGACCAAGAGCCCTTTTGACAAAGGGATAGAGGGGAAAGTGTTAAAAGGTGATCCGTCAATTTGCTCCATTTGTTTTCTAAAAGCACTCATACGCCAAATTCCTCAATCTTTGCATTTCTCTTCACAAGCATGCACCTACGGTAAAAATTGTTAACCTTACAAGACTCATTGGCTCTATCCCTTTATCAAAACGACTCTTCATTTGTTGTATCCTTGCTCCCCACCTCTATATGTAATTAGAATATTCTTAACCTTCACATGCCCAATTGGACTGCTACATATACCTAGCCCCACTATGCCTAAGGCACCCATAACCCATTTGTTTTCAGAAGCAGTGGCATGTGGGGCAAGAACCTTAATTTTGTTTCTTTTGATCTACCCATTTGCTCCATATGTTCTCTAAGCAGCACTCTCATAGGCCAATTTTCTCGGAGTCTTTTCATTTCCTTTCACAAGCATGCACCTATGCTCAATATTGTTAGAAAAAGATTAAAAGCTTTTTAAATACTAAAAGAAGAATAGCTTTTATTATTAAAAAGCTGCTTTTTGGACTACAAGTCATGCCTTTTGGGCTTACAAATACAACCGCAACCTTCAATAAAATGATGTCCAAGATTTTCGCAATCCACATTGGGAAGTGTGTTTTTATATTCCTTGATGACATACTAGTCTTTCAGCCACCGCGAAGCAGCATGAGAAGATGTGGAGAAAGTCTTGCAACTTTTGGAAGATAATGAGCTCTACATAAACACCAAAAAGTCTGTCTTTGGTATTAAAGAAGTTCAATATTTGGGCTATATCATCGGTTCCGATGGAACTAGACTGGATCCATCAAAGGTTCAAGAAATCTTAGATTGGGACATTTCTAAGACCGCCCAACAAATCCGCTCATTCGTAGGTCTTTGTCAGGCCTATAGCACCCATGTCCATCAGTTTTCCAACCTTGCACTACCTCTTAACGACTTGCTCAAGGGGGTGAAGACGCGCAAGCAAAAAGTCTCAGTTACAGGCAAGGCACTTATGCACTCCAGAAAGCCGCCTCAGAAACGCTTGTATTAAAGTCAGCATCTTGGGATGAACCTTTCGAGGTCATTACCGATGCAAGTAATGTAGCCATAGGTGCAGTTCTCTAGTAGGACAATAGACCCGTGACATACTACAGTAGAAAGTTGGATGTCGCCGAAAAGAATTATTTATGACAAAGAGCTTTTGGGTGTGATCACAGCGCTCAAACATTGGAAGCCTTTTCTTTATGGACAGGTATTCACAGTAAAAATAGACCACCAAGCACTTAAGTGGCTTCAAACCATGCCAAGTGCCCAGTGGAGTGATCGGCACGCCACGTGGAGTCAACTCTTCCAACAGTTTGGAGGAATGATTGAATATATCCCTGGTAAGCATAACCCAGTAGCAAATGCTCTTAGTTGGAAGGCCAGCATCCATGCAGTCCAGGAATCTACCATTCTCAAAATCATGGGGAAGGACTTAGATAGCATGAAAGATCAGTATGTCGACTCCCCTGAGTTTGGTACTCGGTATAATTTGGCCCTCACTTCTGAGCCGAGCCATTATTCAATACAGAACAGTTGGTTGTTCTTCAAGAATCGCCTCTGTGTCATTCGAGAAAAGCGATCAGCTCTTCTCCATGATGCCCATGACTCCTTAGTTGAAGCACATAGGGGTATCAACAGTACCCTCAAGAAATTAGAATGGTCCTTTTATCGGCCAAAGATGAGACGTGATGTCTATTCACATGTTCAAGCCTGTAAGATTTGTCAAAAAGTAAAGGTTCCACGTACAAAGAAGACTGGTTTACTTCAACCTTTACCTATCCCCGACGGACCTTTCATCGACATATCTATGGACTTTGTAGGGCTCTACCAGCACCCACCGGATCCCATAACACTCAGTGTTTCACCATTGTGGATCGCTTCAGTAAATTCTGCATGCTCATCCCATGCAAGCATACGGCCACAGCCAAGGACGTAGCTCGTCATTGGTATCCAATTTGTGGTTTGCCTAGCACCGTTATATCAGATAGAGATTCCAAGTTTACCCCGCATTTCTGGAGGGCATTATTTGGAAACTTCGGAACTAAGTTGCAGTTGTCTAGAGCATTCCATCCGCGGACAGACGGCCAAACAGAAATTTATAACCAATTGGCCTTTGATATTCTCAAGTCATATTGTGACGACCAGCAGTCCAAATGGGAACATTATCTTCCATTGGTCCAAGCTATCTTGAACGACACTCATTCATCTAGTGTCGGACGGACTCCATATGAAGTAGCCTTTGGTCGCCATTTCTTTTCTCTTTTGACGAGATTGGTGTCTCCATCTCTAGAGGCTAATAAAACCACGGAAGCATTTTCCGAAATCATTGAGTCAGTCAAGGACCGCCTGACCAAAGCACAGGAAGCCTATAACAGACAGGCGAATAAGTCTAGACGAGATGTCCACTTCAAGGAAGAGGATTGGGTCCATCTACGTATCATGAAACAAAGATTGAAACAAGTGGTAAACGTTGTCCCAAGCTTTCATTCCGAAGTTTTGGACCTTTCCCAATAGTTAAAAAGTCAAGTGATGTCTCCATGAAGTTAACATTGCCTAACAGTTGGACGATGCATGATGTTTTCCATGTTTCTTGGCTAAAACCATATGTTGGACCAGAAGTGTTTGATGTTTCAGATGAACAGCAACCAGACGTGGTAGACGAAGCAAAAGTCATCGAGCCCGAACAGATCCTTCTTCATCGTTGGAAGCATGGTTTCAGTCGACGAATACGTCAGTTCTATACGAAATTCCAAGATCGAGGCACCCAAGAAGCCATATGGCTAGACGAGGAGTTCTTTCAAGAGCACCCCCAGTTGTTGGCGGACTACTTGGAAGCCATGAACCTGCCGCCAAGCTAAGCAGGAGGGAATGTCACATGCACTCTGCATTGTAGTGCATGGTGACAAATTGGCTCATCATCATCACTGCAACATTGTAACAGTATTAGTACCATTCAGGATGATATTTGTCGTACGTCGTGACCCCATTGTAATCCTCAGTCTAGGATAAGTCAGGCACGAGCTACGTAGGTCATAATCAGCCATAGCAAGTCAGTCAGTCAGTCAGTCTAAGTCCCTTAACCCACTTGAAGAGACGCATTCATGCATGTACAGTCAGTAGAAACCTTAGGGTTTGCATTAGAAAGCATTCTGCATATTGCACATCATTCATTCATGGCATCTAGACCATTGCAGAAATCCCAAATATCATCTAGTATTTATCAGGATATTTACTAGGAATTTTTGGGTATTTTTTCCATCATTTTCAGCATTTTATACATTATTTATACATTTATTGTGAACATGAGCAATCGGCCAGCTCTGTAGCCAGCCGACTGGCTAACTTGGTCCATATAAATAGATCAGCATGTTATTCATCCATTCATTCATTATATTCAGCAGTAGAGCATTCAAGTGCTTGGCATCTTCAGCACAAGGAGCATAAGCGATTGCAGTTTCAGCCATCATCCCTCAGCATTTTTCTCCTACAGCACTAGGCACCTCAACGCATGAGTATTCAGCCATCCTGCATCAGCAAAACGCATCAGTTCAGCATTCAGCCAGCAATTCACCTTGTGTTTTCTGCATCCATACAGTTTTCAGCATTCATCATCTCATCGTTTTGCTCCAGCCACTTGGTGAAGGTAAAACGCAGCATTCATAATCGTTTACAGCATTCATACTCCGTCTAGAACAGTCCCAAATAGCCCTGCTCTCAGCCTCAGCTTTGCACAATACGATCTGCTGGGCTATACACATATGGATCACACCAATAGGCCCATTGCCTACCAAGATGCAGTGCTACAAAGATCATTTCCTGAGATTCACAATAGATCGTTTCATACAGAGACCAAATTATCTCAATGCCTTCATGTCCCATGCTATGCGGATAGCTATTGGGCAGCTTAGGGTATCATCCCACAGACCGAGGATAGAGACTGGCAAAGCTGAGCGGATACCAAGAGAGGACAGGACATGTAGACTGTCCGACAAGGGTTGAGTCGGAGGAGCACTATGTTTGCCAGTGCACAATCTACTATGAGATCAGAGGGAGATTTCATTGTCTATTCAGAGAGGGCTTTGGACCCTTACCCCGGATCACGGAGTACCCAATTAGAGGTGCCTTGGACTCTTCCTAATGGAGCTCAGCCGACACAAAGTCATACTCACAGGTCCTCGTCCCCAACAACCCGCCTCTCAGCTTACCATCACCAGTTTTTTCCAGCCTAGAGGGATGGATAGGGAGTCACCAAAGCCCACCACAACGGATACGAAAGCCTATACCACAGTGCCCTCTCGCACCAGGCCCATGGTAGTCACACCAAATCAGGCACACACACTCCAGAGAACTAGACGCCCCTGTGCCATCGAACCACTTTGACCACCCCCGGATTCAAGAGATCCTGGCCCGCCATCAAGGAGCCTCATCCTCACAACACACTATCGACATCTCTAGCTTTCTTGTATCACCCATGATGGACATCCTGGATGGGTCCTTGCCTGACATACAGGGTTGATTGACTATTTTTATTCAGCTCTCCCATATCCCATCACTTATTGTACCCTATACCTTGGCATAATAGGATCTAGATTTTTTATCTTGTATAATCTCAAAGTCTGAGATCTTAGCTTTTAGTTTTCAACTCTAGTTTACTATTGCTTTTTCTCATTTCATCCATGACGAGATTTCATGGACACTATGTACACATCATTTTTCTCTCACAGACCCTTTGGTCTTTTGAAGACGTTAATCTCTCTCTCTCTCTCTCTCTCTCTCTCTCTCTCTCTCTCTCTCTCTCTCTCTCTACTAGAGGAGTGATCATCAACCCGAGCGAGAGCTACGATCTAGGAGACGCCCCCACCCACCTGGCCCTCGCTCCCCAGGTCTCCACTAGCCACAAATTGATGAGATCTTGAGGAGACATAGCAGAGAGGACAACCCAGATTGATCTAGCACAGATTGGGAGATATCTTGCCCCTAACCCAATGTATGACATCCTACACCCAGTCATTGGCATCGGTTGGAGCTAGATGCTTTACTGGATGTATTTACCTCCCCTCCCTCCCCCCACCCCACAGTAGTTAACTAGAGCCCATTATGTGATTTATCTCCACATTATAGAGTACTTTGTACTTCTTCTTCTTTTTGTATCCATTTGATGTCCATTGAGACATGATGATGATGTACACAGGTTTTGTCTCATAGGTTGTTTTTTGGCCTTTAGAAGACGTTAATAAAATCTCTCTCCCTCCCTCCCTCCCTCTCTCTCTCTCTCCAAACACACACACACCTTGGATCTCTTTGATCCCCCATAGCTAGACTTGTACATATACAAACCCAATTGGTATCGGAGCCTGGTACAATCCTGTCCATGTAGCAGCAGTTGGTCACGTCGCCTTACATCACACCTATGCAAACCCTAGACCTACAATTAGTATCAGGGCCTAATACAACTGTCATGTCCACAATGTGTATCTATCGTGTGCTACACGCACACAAGACTAGCTTCGAGCTTTGGGGAAGCTTAGAGCTAGACACGCTGATTGGCAAGCTAAGTTAGGGATAGACTAACGTGTGGGCAACCCTAGTATGGACGGGCGGGCATCCAAGTGTGGACACCTGATGACCGGCCAAGTGCCTATAAAAGGGTGGCCAATGTTAGTCATTAGTTCATAGTCTCGCGTGTCTTTGTGAGAGCTCTATGGTCAGGAGCCTAGATCTAGTGCAAACGTGCACTTGCTTTACGCAGTCGAGGCCGGCATCAATCTCGAGGCCCGCAAGGGTAGCTTCGTGGCGGTATGGGACATCTCGAGGTAGAGATTGGTCGGTACGTCCATCTAGTTAGCTCAGCTCGTGGCTCGGTGGGGACAGCCAAGACTTGTGGGCTCGCCCACAGTTGTCAAGGTTGGGAGGTGAGTCAGGCCTGCGCCCCCTTCACGTTTGTTTGGTTTGTTTGCAAGTTTCGAGTCTTGTGCCAAGAGCGTTCTACGAGGTGATCCTATTGGGATTTGACAGTGTACGTCATGTGCACAGTGTGTATCTACCGTTTGCTACACGCACACAAGACTAGCTTCGAGGTTTGGGGAAGCTTGGAGCTAGGCAGGCTGATTGGCGAGCTGAGTTAGGGATAGACTAACGGGAGGGCACCCAAGCTCCCCAATCAGCCTGCCTAGCTCCAAGCTTCCCCAAACCTTGAAGCTAGTCTTGTGTGCGTGTAGCACACGGTAGATACACACTGTGCACATGACATACTCCCCTTCCTGGGCAAGCCCACAAGTCTTGGCTGTCCCCACTAAGCCACGAGGTGAGCTAACTAGATGAATGTACTGACCAATCTCTACCTCATGACGTCCCATACCGCCACGAAGCTACCCTTGCGGGCCTCAAGACTGCTGCCGGCCTTGGCTGCGTAAAGCAGGTGCATGTCTGCACTAGATCCAGGCTCCTGACCATAGAGCTCTCACAAAGACACGCGAGACTCTATGTACTAATGACTAACCTTGGCCACCCTTTTATAGGCTCTTGGCCGGTCATCAAGCGTCCACACTTGGGCGCCCGCCTCGTCCATTGAGTTATGGATAGACTAACGGGCAGACACCCTAGTATGGACGGACGGGCGCCCAAGTGTGGACGCCTAGTGACCGACCAAGAGCCTATACAAGGGTGGCCAAGGTTAGTCATTAGTTCATAGAGTCTCACGTGTCTTTGTGAGAGCTCTATGGTCCAGAGCCTGGATCTAGTACAGACGTGCACCTGCTTTACGCAACCGAGGCTGGCAGCAGTCTCGAGGCCCGCGAGGGTAGCTTCGTGGCGGTATGGGACGTCTCGAGGTAGAGATTGCTCGGTATGTCCATCTAGTTAGCTCAGCTCGTGGCTCAGTGGGGACAGCCAAGACTTGTGGGCTTGCCCACGGCTGTCAAGGTTGGAAGGTGAGTCAAGCCTGCACCCCCCTTCACGTTTGTTTGGTTTGTTTGCAGGTTTGAAGTCTTGTGCCAAGAGTGTTCTACGAGGTGATCCTATGGGGATTTGACAGTGTATGTCATGTGCACAGTGTGTATCTACCGTGTGCTACACGCACACAAGACTAGCTTCGAGGTTTGGGAAAGCTTGGAGCTAGGCAGGCTGATTGGCGAGCTGAGTTAGGGATAGACTAACGGGCGGGCACCCAAGTATGGATGGACGGCCGCCCAAGTGTCGACGGTCGATGACCGGCCAAGAGCATATAAAAGGGTGGCCAAGGTTAGTCATTAGTACATAGAGTCTCGCGTATCTTTGTGAGAGCTCTATGGTCAAGAGCCTGGATCTAGTGCAGACATGCACCTGTTTTATCCAGCCGAGGCCGACATCAGTCTCGAGGCCCGCAAGGGTAGCTTTGTGGCGGTATGGGATGTCATGAGGTAGAGATTGGTCGGTACATTCATCTAGTTAGCTGAGCTCGTGGCTCGGTGGGTCCAACCAAGACTTGTGGGCTTGCCCAGGAAGGGGAGTATGTCATGGAACCGGCCTCTGGTAGAAACCTAAGTGCGGTGGACTAGCAGTCACCCTTCCACTTGTAGTCTAGATATGAAAACAAAACAGATTGGAGCTAGAGTGCCCAAATCTGAAAACAAAGCGACACCTGTTGGCCCCAAAGCTTGGCGCCCCTTGCGGTATTTCTTTATTCAATTTCAAAAGTATGAAAGGCTGAGTACAACCAAAATCAGCCAAGAGATTACACCTGTATGTCCAATCTGACGGCCCACAATACCTCTTAGCACAGAGGATACACGCACACAGATCTGTGTCTCAAAGCAACACACTGTGCCTCCCTCTGATCAGCCAAGACCACTAAGCAGGGCAGCCATGAGCATACATCTGGCATAACTCAAGCACATGATTCAACATCTCAGTTCATACATACATGTACTGTTCAACCTCCGTCTCCACCCTTGTCAATCTGCCATACCCCTCCTCTCACAAGGGGCCAGATAGCTCAAATCTGCAACAGACATAAAGCAGTAGAAAGAGAGAGAGATGAACAGATGCGGAGCTTACCAAAATCAGCCCGTGTATCTGCACTGGAGGAAATAACGGTACCAATCTGTACTTGCGGGCACTTGTTTCCACAATCCTGCTTCACACGTGTATGTACTTGTCTGTACCCTCCTCCTTGTATCCACCTCAGTGCTGTACCTGTCTGTACAGTCCTGAAAAACAGCACTGTACCAGTCTGTACTGCCTCGGAACACGTGCCAAAAGCTGTCCTTGCATACGCCGCCTACAGCCAGTATCTGTACCCGCCTGTACCTGCGCAGCCAGCCTGTACCAGATCTGTCCAGCGCCGCCAGTAGCAGTACTGTCCAGCGCCGCCTCTTTCTGTCTTGTCCGTACAGCTGTCCGTACAGTTGTACCAGAGGGAGAACTTGCAGCAGCCTGTCCGTACAGAGCTGTACGGCTGGTTTGCACAGAGAAAACAGCAGCAGCACACCTTCTTTCAGTCGACTCCTTCTCCTCTTGCTTTCCACGCATCCCCACACTCTTTTGCTCCACGTTTTCCAAAAGCTAGAGAGAGAGAGAGAGGAGAGAGAGGCATGCACTCCAAAAGTGGAGTTGCCTCCTCTCCATAATAATCCTAGGGCCCCAACTTTAAAATTTATTAAAGTTCCCTAGGGGCCACTAAGGCCTAGGGGCAACTTTAATAAAACATTAAAATTCTAATGTTCTAGTTCCCCCCTTCACACCTAGGGATGTCCACACATCATTAACTCTGTCCGGGCACCCCCCATGTGAATCATTCAATATTTTGACTCAGCAACCACCATGCCCACACTTATGCTGTTCCATTGACATACCCCCCTCTTGAAAAATGGCAAGCGTCCTCGATTGCATTCTGGTGATACAGCAAAATATCCAAAGTGAAAGATACAGTATGGCAAGATCAGCGTCCCAATCTCTCTAAGCCATGTACATGTATCAACATCATTCACTGCAAAACAATGGCGTAGTAATAGTCCAAGTTGTATACCACTGTGAACCATACATATCCACAAAATCCCATGTGACTAGTACACATATATCATAGAAGTCCCATAAACAGATGTACTGTCAGCCTCAGTACCCTCGGGTGAGATAAAAACTGCACCAAGCGACCTCTAGATGTCATCTGAGCCTGTCTGTATCAAGGGAGTGGAGGTGCTACCCCCCTCTTGAGCATCAGGTAATGCTCCAGACCCATGCTCTGCTGAACCTGAATGAACCAATGTGAATCCTCCAGTGATCTGGTAGCTTCAAGCGATAGGCTACCTCACCAATCTTTTCCAAAACCTGAAAAGGCCCATAATAACGCATGCTCAACTTAGGGAATAAGCGCTCTTTACCCTTCATCTTTTTGAGTCTAGCCTTTTCAAAGCGCAAAAGAACCCAATCACCCAATGCAAACTGTAAATCACGTCTGTGACGGTCTGCGGCTTTCTTTTGCTTCTGCTGAGTTTTCTGGAGTGCCAACTTAACTCTCCGATAAGCTTCATCCAGACTCTCCACATACTGATCAGCCTCAAAGATCTTATCCTTTGTATGCAAAATGGGTGGTACCTTCTTGAAGGCCAAAGGAGTGTTAGGGTTAGGGTTTGGAGATGCTGCAAACAGACGTGGGGACCAACAGAGAGAGAACACGACTTCTTTGTATTCAGCTTGATAAAAAATGTGAAGTACAATAGCCACATAATAGTGACCTAAAGAGATGTGTTCACATGTCCGGCCATAAAATGTGCCGGGTGGACCAAAACACCTATAAACTGAATATAAGTGAAACTAAGCTAAACTGGGGGGAAAAACCCTCCACTAACTAAAGTAAAAAGTGCCCCAATAATCTATTGAAAAACACACTCAATAGTAGTAGTGTAGGCTGCTCTGTACTCTGCCTCACAAGACGAAGTGGCCACTGTGGTCTGTTTCTTGCTTAGCCAAGAAATGCATGAAGAGCCAAGAAAGAAACAATTTCCACTAGTGGAATGTCTGGTATCAAAATCACCAGCCCAATCTGAATCACTATAAGCGTATAACTGCATGTCACCCCCCTCAGGATAAAGCAATCCAAGAGACAAAGTACCCTGCAAATAACGGAATACACGCTTCACGGCTTGCCAATGTGACGACTGATGGATCCCTAAAATGAAACTCAATTCAAAGCACTCAAGAAAAGCGCTTTAAAACTCACTACGAACTCATAGTGACCACGCTCTGTCCGGAAAGCTGTTTTTGGAATGTCAGCTTCAAAAATGCGGACCTGATGGTAACCACTCTTGAGGTCAATCTTAGTGAAAATTTTAGCACTGTCTAAGCGCTCCAAAATGTACTTAATCCTTGGCATAGGAAACTTATTCCTAATGGTGAGTTTATTTAATGCCCTGTAGTCTACACAAAGGTGTGTAGACTTTGTCAGAATATGCAGCGGAGATGATGAGCAGATCTGGGACACGAGCAAAAACGCATGCAGAATAAAAACAGCACGAGAGAGAGAGATGTAGGTGTGTAACTCTGCTCTGATATACACAAGAAGATCCCGAATATGATACAAATGTGGTATGGGGACTGGGGGCCTATTTATATGCCCCCAGATAGGCAGTCGGCCTCCTGAAAGGACCTCCACGACTGTAGCATCAGTCGGCCAGAACTGGATGAAGCCCATGACTGTATATGCCCAGTCGGCCAGCAGCACAGGGGTCCACGACTGCTGTTGGGTCAGTTAGCCAGCTACTCAGTGCTCCTGCCAACTCACAACTGCCTCCCAAGCCACAGAAAAAATAGGGGAAAAATGCGGGGAGTGAGGAAAAATGATAAAACACCTGATAAGGACGGGCACACCCACAACAAAGGCCCTGGTGTATAAAACTAGACAGGAGATGACTTCTAACACCCCCTCTCAGCTCCTGGCTGTGTAACCAACCACTGGGAGCTGGGGTGCCGCCTGAGCAAATCCTGAGAGAGCGACTTCGTGAAGAGGTCCACCGTACTGTCCTCCATCGAACAGAACTCTAGCAAGATGTCATCAGCAATGATCTGTTCACGAACAAAGTGTCTCTGGATGACCATGGGTTCCTCCAGTGGAAGCCCAAACCTGCAATGCAACCTCTGCATCCTCACCACCTCACAAGCAGCATCACAAACAGCCCGATACTTTGCCTCTGTTCTAGACAAGGCAAAAGATGACTGTCTCCTACTGCTCCGTAAAACTGCTCCTGGGCCTGAAGTAGATCTCCTCGTGTCCGGATCTCCTCCCCAAACCGAGTCACTCCAACTGTGGAGTCGGACTCCATCAATCAATCCCCCTCCTGTGTACAAGAGTCCATGATCCTTCGCATGCTGCAGAAACCACAGGAAACGCAATCTTGCCTCCCAAAGAGACATCTGCAACCATGAGCTCAACTGCCTCATCAGGAAGCTCTCGTCCAATCTGGTGTCCATCAACCAGATCAATGAACCATACAGCTTTTGAGTCACAGAGACATCGCACTGCTCACAAGGATCAACACCTGTTACGGTGCACAAACAAGTCCTGGAAACCTGATGAAACCTGTCAACCATCCCCTCTGAATCCGGAACCACAAAGCTTGGAGAAACCACTTCCTTCTGCAAGTAAGCACCTGTCACCTGCCTCGCTTTCCGAAAGGTCCCCGTGGAAAGAACATCCTCATCTACTGGAGGTTCTATGTCCCGAACACTACGAGACATCAGAGCATAAGTGACCTGTTCAGCTTCCTCTGACTGACGAACACAAGAACTACCAACATCAGTACTGGAAAGTTCCTGCCAACTGCTGCCATCTACTGGCAAGCTATCCACCACCTGGTCTCGAAAAGCCCGCACTTGTAGCGTATCCACACTTAAGTGGCTATTACCAGACTGCCACTCATCACAACCCTGAGGACCTTGGGGAGAGAGTGCTGAAAGCTTGTAAACTCCATTCTCCACTCCGCCTTCCCAAACCACTTGGCCTGTTGCTTTATCCCGGAGAGCAACAAAATGCTCATCAAACTCCACCCGTACGCTAGTCTTGCAAACCTGATGCACTGACAACAGATGAAAACCAAGTGCTGGAACATACAACACCTGGGAGGAATGCTTCCCCCCTCTGCCATCGGGAACTATCTCCATCCTGCCCTCACTGTGAACTGGGATAGTGGACGTATCCCCAGTAAGAATATGACCAGAAAGCTTGCACAGATCCTGTAAACCGGAACGAGAAGGAGTCATGTGCCTGGAAGCACCACTATCGAGAATCCACTCCCGAGTATCCATTGCGGAGAGTCCTCCAATCTCCTCCCTAGGAGGATCTGATCCAGGGATCAAATCAATGTGATGGTCCTCAGGGCGAGAGTGTGGGAGACTGGGCGGGAGATCGTCTGTAACTCGTGGGTGCCCGGGGGACTAGGGCCTTTGGCACACTTGTTGATACCATCAATGCATATTAAAAAATTTAAACATGGCCATAGCCTTAACACATATCCATCATCACTTTGTATAAAACATAAAGCTGAACAAAACATCCACAAATGCTGAAAATGGAGCTTGCACATTTGACACCGCATAGAGGCCGGAATGGGCCGACCCTCCCCCCCCCCCCCCCTTGGAGTATTTTATTACCCAAGGAGAATAATAGCATGTACAAGCTTTGAGGGCCTTACTCTCCCCACGGGAGATGCCGGATTATCCATATACAAATGCCATAACACAGCCCAACATGAGGCTACCAAGCCGGAACATAGGCTGTAGAAATGCCGAGCCAACAATATAATCCATATACCTCTGTGTGGGTACTGATCCTTCCCCAAAAACCACAGGTCTTCATGCAATAGAGCTGGTACAGCAAGTACAACTCTCCATTCAGTTGGTACAACAAGTACAATGGTTGGTACAACCGGTAGTGGTTGGTACGGCAAGTGCAGCAAGTACAAGGGCTGGTATAGCAAGTACAAGGGCTTGTACAGCCAGTACAGTGGCTGGTACAATGGCTAGAAATGATAATAAATGATTAAATACCCTTGCATTAAGTATTTCTTCGCGATGGAAGCCTCCAAAACAGTCCTCAATAGCCGGTATTCTTCATGGGCAGCCTTCAAGAGAGAGAAAGAGAGTAGCCATCATTAGGGTAGCCTGTAACGGTGGTAGAGGCTAGTGTGCAGCAAGAGAGCCTCTATTAATGAAGAGAGAGGGCTCCAATTTATAGATTTGGGGCTCCCATGAGTGAAAATGGAAAGAGAAGGCTATGATGACAAGTGGAGAGCCACACAATAGCTGGAGTGACAAGTGTGAGGCCACTTGTCTCACTTTGATCCACTTTCTGACAAGTGTGAGGCTACTTGTCTCACTTTGATCCACTTTCTTGCCACATGTCCCAATCTAAGAGATGGGTTCTTCCATAATCTTTACCTCTAAAAATATCCCAACTAGTAGACATTTTGTCATAGGCACTTTGCCATTTCTTGGTATTTGCTCAATTCCAGATGTAATGACGCAAACAGAATTTCCATCGGAGTCGGGACAAAAATAGCAACACTCCTAAATTTTAGGAGTGTGGTCCTTTGTATTCTAGGATAATCTCCCATTTCCAAAGCTTGTACTTTCCAAATATTTAGACATCCTGGAGTTCACCAGACCCCTTTCATACTGGGAAATGTTCAGGCTGGTGACATCATCCCCAGCTTCTGAAAAGTTGTCCGCAACTTTAAGGTTGAAGCCATATATCCAAGATATAATCATGTCCCATCAAGTAGGCGAGACGAGACAGTCTCAAAAATCTAATATAACTGAAGAATCCATGTCCCAAAGAAATGGGTGAGACTAAATAAGTCTTCATAATACCAATATCAAAATCATGTCCCAAAATAAATGGGCGAGAATTTCATGGAAGATATGCTAGACACAGGCAGAAGAGCCAATTGTGTCTCAGTCACCAATATCAATGAGATAATCATATGCCAATGAAAATCACCGACCAGGTGCTAAGATACGTAAATAAAGTGCCATGCACAAGAAACTAGTGCCTTGCACAAAAACATGTGCTATGCACTCAAACTGGTGCCATTTAAGAGCACAAACCATGGTGACAGAAAAGTTGGTTCTTCATAGTTTTGGCAATTCTTTCTCCCAAAACCAACAATTCCCATGCTCTCTCATACAATCTCAACTCTGATCAACAAGCATGGTGTGGAAACAATGAAACACTCACTCCACAATCGCAACACGAATCCACGTGTATGGTGGAGTGTTCATTGAATTGTCCTCTCACAATCCCAACATGAATCCACATGCGTGGTGAGATGAACAATGAACCTCTTGGTCTCTGTATGGGGAGATAGTGATTCTAACATGGCTTAACAAATAAATAAATCCATGTCCCAAATAAATGGGCGAGACAAAATAGTCCCATAAGTCCAGATATCATAATCATGTCCCAAGTAAATGGGCGAGACAAATCAGTCCCGTAAGTCCAGATATCATAATCCATGTCCCAAGTAAATGGGCGAGACAAATCAGTCCCGTAAGTCCAGATATCATAATTCATGTCCCAAGTAAATGGGCGAGACAAAATAAGTCTCTTGCCAACAAGGCATCGGTCCACATGACCCTTGGCATAGATGTTGGGGTAAAGGCATTATGCCCACCCTTATAGTGTGTACAAGCCCATAAGTTATAGTACATAGTACACTTAGTACTTTTAATGTACTAAGTGCACTATGTGTACTAGTGCAATATACATGTGTGATAGGGGAGTCACACACTCATATCATGAGTTGACTTATCCCCACAACTCTCTCTCTCTCTCCCTTGTTTCTCTGTGTATGTCTCCCACATGAAACCCTAATTAACTCTCCCATTCAACTGGTATCAGAGCTTAGGTAGCTGTCTTGATCCTCTCCCTCTTGGCGCTGATTTTTCTCTACTGGTTTAAAAGCCATTTCTGGTCGTACCCTGATTTCTCTACTGGTCGCACTGTTAAAGAGCGGTTTACACTCTCTTCTTCATGTGGCAGGTGCGGAGGCCAAAAGGGTTATCCTCAAACCTGTGCGTCCGGCTGTTGATGCTGCCCATTTGGAGGAGGCATCAGCGAAAGGGAGATGGGTTATTCTCCCCCCAATGCCTCGTGCGAAGGGCCTGGCCCAGATCATGCAGTAGCGCAAGGATGTGACTGCTATCAGCTGGCTTAAGCAGTGCTGCCCTCAGATCTCCCAGGCGCAGGTGGAGAAGAAGGCGAAGAGTCGACGTGTAGGGCAGGGGTGTCAGCGCTGGGCAGCACACGTCCATACTCAGGCGGACACGGAGGCAGGCGAGCGAGTAGGAAGAGCAGCGGAGCTTCACATGTTCACGCGCAGTAGGAGTAGTCGGGTGTCGAGCGGGAGAAACAAGTTTCCGCCGTGCGTTGCCGACTCGATAGCACACTCACATCAGCGTCGAAGGTGCCAAGCATGGAGTCATACTTCAGAAGGTGAGAAGCCTGCTTCACACCTCCAGTGTCGTTGATGACAACGACGTCCAAAGGGGAGTCCTGTCCTTCCTCCCGTGCCAGCAGCGAATGAAGTTCCGGCCAATCCTACCGAAACCGTTGATAGCCATCAGCATCAGATTTCTACAGCAGCACCAAATTCATCACCCCCTTTTTGTGCAACAAAAAAAATCAGAAATTACAAGGTATCTTGCTTCAATTTTTTTGGGATTTGCAATTGAGCACGTACAGGTGCCAAATTGCTCAAATTTTGAGCAAAATTGGCAAAATTGGGTGACATTGTTCACAATCAGGATCAATTTGCAGGAAATTGGATGTCAAAATTTGGGGCTTTTGATGTAATTGTGCAATTAAGCATTCATACATGCTGTATGATGTGAGAAATCGCACATTCGGACAAAATTGCAGTGCAAATCAAGGGGCTTTTGTGCCGATTGGGTTGATTTGCATGCAGGCACTCGCATTTGATGCTTTGGGCAATGTGTTGATGCCTGACAAGCACTCAATGTGCCTGTAAATCAAGGGGCTTTCATGTATTGGATGTATATGTGGCCAGGGGGAAGCATCGCGAAGACTCTGGATGCCTTCATGTGCGTCAATGTACCATGTATGATCAGCTATTGATCTTAAATCAAGGGGCTTTTCAAGATTTTATGCTTGTTGAGCTTGGCAAAGCAGCATGCAAAACTTTTATGCTTTGAATCCTCAGAAATCAGCTTGCAGTCAAGGGGCTTTTGCCCAATTTCTGTTCGGGACTGTTGTATGCAGTGTTCGGGACTGTAAAAGTCTGATTTTCACTCATTTGGACAGCCAGGAGAGCATTTATTGCTAGTGTACCTGCTGGTACAGATTTGGTACAGCTTTGTACAAGTTTTGGCATGGCTGCACATTGATTTGAGTGAAGAAAAGGTTTATTTTCAGCTGCTGTACTTGCCGGTACAGATTTGGTACATCATTGGTGAGCACTTGGTACTGTTGTACAGTACTTTGGAAGGGCAACAGAGCACGTTTGAGGTGCTGTCCTAAATCTGCAGCAACCAGATTTTGGTGATTTTATCACATACAGTGGGAGTAGAGTTGCATTTGTGCTTCCGCAGTGGGAGATAAAGCTTGGGAGAACAACTGTGAGCACTTTGTGTGCTTTTGGTGCAGTGTTTGCACATTTTGCAGGGAGTCAGGCATTGATAGGTTGCATGTTGCTATGGCAACCACAGGTGAGAGCTCTTCATTGCTTCACATCAAGAAGCTTGAAGGCTCACATAACTATGATATTTGGCAAACCCAGTGTTATAATGTGTTGCTCCAGAAGAAGCAGCACAAGCCTATCAAAGAAAGGGGTGTAAAGCCCGCTTCTCTTAGTGCTGAAGAGTGGGAAGATATGGATGAGCTGGCAAGATCTACTATCATGTCTTCTGTGTCAGACTCTTTACTTTTCAGCATTCGTGAAGAGAAGACAGCTTGGAGAATGTGGCAGAGATTGCAGGACTTGTATGCCCAGCAAAGTGCCTCAAGCAAAGTGTATTGGTTGAAGAAACTCATAGGTCTTCAGATGAAGGAAGGGGCGTCTATGGCAGCCCATCTAAATGAGTTTAATGGTATTGTCAGCCAAGTTATAAATCAAAAGTTGGCAATGGACGATGAGTTCAAAGCCACCTTTCTCTTATGCACTTTGCCAGAGAGTTGGGACACATTCAGGACAGCCACTAGCAATTCGAATGCTATGCTGTCATATGCAGATGTGGAGGGTTCTCTCCTTCAAGAGGAGATGAACAGGAAAAACAACTCTGTTGGAAAGTCCAATGCAATGAATGCACGTGGGAGATCCCAGCAAAGGGGTAAAAGCCAAGAACGGGGAAGGAGCAAGTCCCGCTCCAAGAAGGACTTGGAATGCTATTATTGTGGCAAGAAGGGACACATCAAAAAGCAATGCTACAAATGGAAGAATGATCAAAAGGAAAAGGGCAAAGGAAAGGACAAAGACAAAGATGCAAAGCAAAAGGGCAAAAGTGGAGTCAAGATTGAAGAAGTCAATGTGTCACATGCAGGTGACAGTGAGGATGAGATCCTATTCACGTCTTCACTTGATGCCCATTCACTACTTGCAGGAGATGGTCATGGTATGCACTCATGGATCATTGATTCAGGTGCCTCCTTTCATGTCACAGGTTGCAGAGACTTGTTTGTCAGGTATACTGCTAGCAATGAAGGAGTAGTTTATTTGGGTGACAACCATGCATGCAAGATTCTTGGCAGAGATGATGTGAGGCTTGTGTTTTCAGATGGCTCACAGCTTATGCTCCATGATGTCAGGCATGTGCCTGAGATCAAGAAGAACCTGTTTTCTACTGGACAGCTTGATGTTGCTGATTATGTTACCACATTTGGTCGTGGAAAGTGGAAGATTAGTAAGGGCTCACTGGTTGATGCCAGAGGCTGTAAGGTGGATACTCTTTATTTCATGCATGCTGGTGTTTGTCACCATGCTAATGTAAATGCAACCAAGCTGCCGGAAATCTCTATGTGGCATAGCCGGTTGGGACACATGAGTGTCAAAGGAATGGAGCAATTGTCTCGTTTTGGTTACTTGCCTTCTCTAAAGTTTTCAAGTTTTCAGTTTTGTGAGCATTGTATATATGGCAGGCAACTCCAGTGCCCCCACAAGAAAGCTCTTGGACAGAAAGATGCTCAGTTAGAGCTTGTGCATACAGATGTATGTGAGATCCCTCAGCTTTCTTTGGGAGGGGCAAAATATTGTGTCATTTATTGATGATGCCACACGCAAGGTGTGGGTTTATCCTCTTCGTTTGAAGAGTGATACATTCTCAGTGTTTCAGAAGTTTGTTGCTCATGTTGAGAATCAAACAGGCAAAACACTGAAGGCTTTGCGTTCCGACAATGGTGGAGAGTATATGTCCAAACAGTTTCAAGACTTTTGTGATGCTAAAGGCATCAAGAGGGAGCTCTCTACTCCTTATGATCCTCCACAAAACGGGACAACAGAGAGGATGAACAGGACCATTCAGGAGAAGGTCCGTTCTATGTTGTCACATGCTGCGTTACCTGATGGTTTTTGGGCTGAAGCTGTCATGACAGCCGCTCTTCTTATAATTAGGTCACCTAACACGAGGCTTGGTGGGAAAGTGCCAGAAGAAGTATGGACACGGAAGTCTCCGTCATACAAGCACTTGAGAGTGTTTGGTTGCGTTGCGTACGTGCACATACGCAGGGAAATGCGCACCAAACTTGATCCTAAGTCTCACAAATGCATATTCCTAGGATATGGTGACAGAGGTGAAATGGGGTATAGACTTTGGGATCCCGTGAATAGAAAGATTATACGCAGCAATGATGTCATTTTTGATGAAACATGCATGTATAAGGAGCCTGCAAGGCAACAGGAGCCTGGCGGAGTCATCTTTGATGATGATGGACATCATGGACAACAACCAAGGGCTGTAAATCAGCCATTACAGTAGCAAAACCAGCCCTTAAATGGTGCTGAAAATGGTCCAAATGGACAGCCAGAGAAGGCAGAAGATATCCCTATGGATATCCCACAGTTAGAGGAGATACCGGGCATGATTTTTCAGCCTTATTGTATGGAACAGGAGCCACCAATGGGTGATATGCAGGCTGGACAGCAACCTGCAAATGATTGGGTAGGGAGGTCCACAAGACCCTCCAGAGCCCCTGAGACAGGTTTGTTCCAGGGGTTGACTACTTGATGCTCACTGACTGTGGGGAGTCCTCATGTTACAAGGAGGCTTTAGAGAGGGCAGACAGGGCTCTTTGGGAGCGTGCCATGAAGTCAGAGATGGATTCTCTGCACAAAAATGGAACATGGAAGTTGGTGCATTTGCCTGCAGGCAAGAAGGTTTTGCCATGCAAGTGGGTTTACAGGCTTAAAGTTGCACCTGATGCAAAGCCAAGATACAAAGCCAGGTTAGTGGCTAAGGGCTTCAAGCAGGAATATGGTGTGGACTTTGATGAGATCTTCTCTCCAGTGGTCAAAATGACCACACTTAGAGCTGTGTTGGCTTTGGTTGCTCATGATGATCTGGATTTGATTCAGATGGATGTGAAGACTGCTTTTCTTCACGGTGATCTCCATGAGGAGATATATATGCAACAGCCAGAGGGTTATGCAGTGAGTGGAAAGGAGAAGCCTTTATGCAAGCCGAAAAAGTGTCTTTATGGGCTCAAACAGGCACCAAGGGAATGGTATCATAAATTTGATACATTCATGAAATCCCAGGATTTCAGGAGAAGTGACATAGATCATTGCTTATACACCAAGAAAGCTTTGGATGGCAGTCTATTGATCCTCATCTTGTATGTTGATGATATGTTGATGGCTGGGAAATCTCGTAAAGGGATGGATGCCTTGAAGAAGAGGCTGCATCAGACCTTTGATATGAAGGATTTGGGTGATGCAAATCACATTTTGGGTATGCGGATACTTCGGGACAGAAATCAGCATGTGTTGTATTTGTCTCAGAAGGAATACATTGGGAAAGTCTTACAGAGGTTCAATATGGAGGGGGGGAAGAAGACTAGTACTCCTTTGCCTTTATATGTGAAACTCAGTGCTATGGACAGCCCACAGTCGGATAGTGACAGGGCTGATATGGCCAAGATTCCGTATGCTTCAGCTTGTGGCAGTCTCATGTATGCCATGGTTGCTACCAGGCCTGACAATGCATTTGCAGTGGGAGTGGTTTCTAGATACATGGCCAACCCTGGCAAGAAGCACTGGGAAGCAGTGAAAGGTGTCATGAGATACCTGTGGGGCACAGAGGATATGTGCATATGCTTTGGCAAACAGGATGCATTAGTGCATGGTTACACGGATTCGGATTATGCCGGTCATCCAGATAACCTGAAGTCTACTACCGGTTATGTGTTTACATTCACAGGAGGTGCTGTGTCATGGATATCCAGGATGCACAAGTGCACTGCCTTATCTACTACAGAGGCCGAGTATATTGCAGCCACAGAGGCTTGCAAGGAGGCATTATGGCTATCTCGGTTAGTGGTCGATTTGGGTTATACAGGGGATATTCCATTGTTGCATTGTGACAGTCAGAGTGGCATCTAGTTGGCAAAGAACCCTGTCTTTCATGCAAAGATGAAGCATGTGGATGTGAAGTATCACTTCATCAGAGAGGTGATAGAGAACAAGCAAATTCAGCTTGTTAAGATTCATACGGATGACAACCCGGCTAATCTGTTGACAAAGAGTTTGCCTCCGGAGCGGTTTGTTCATTGCAGACATGTACATGCTGATTTTTCTTTTCCTTCATTTAAGGGCACTTTGCCTTTAAGTGGGAGGTTGTTGGGGTAAAGGCATTATGCCCACCCTTATAGTGTGTACAAGCCCATAAGTTATAGTACATAGTACACTTAGTACTTTTAATGTACTAAGTGCACTATGTGTACTAGTGCAGTATACATGTGTGATAGGGGAGTCACACACTCATATCATGAGTTGACTTATCCCCACAACTCTCTCTCTCTCTCTCTCTCTCTCTCTCCCTTGTTTCTCTGTGTATGTCTCCCACATGAAACCCTAATTAACTCTCCCATTCAATAGACATAAGTCCCGTGCCAACTAGGCGTCATGTCCACTTTACCACTTGCACTCCGTGTTGGTACTCTGACCACACACCTTGGATGAGAGGTGGGCTCAAGTAACAAGGTAAAACAATCACTTGCATGCATAGATAGCCTGGTGTTCCATAAGCATTTCTGCTACACATAGTTTATAGGCATTTCAGCCACCAATAGTTTGTAGGCATTTCGGCCACCAACTCACACTACCCTCTCAAGTGTCCATGTTCCCTTCCATCTGTTCTCTATTGTTGCACCCAGATATGGTAGAAACAATCTTCAAGAGAGCACGTAAGACAAGAAAACACTACACACGGTATGTTGTGCACGACACTACCCTCTAAAGTGCCCATGTTCCCTTCCATCTGCTCTCTATTGTTCAACCCACACACGGTAGAAACAATCTTCAAGAGAGCACGTAGAACAAGAGAACTAGGGTATGCAAACCATGAGTTCCATAAGTCCAATGCATCCCAAATAAAGGGAGCCAAAAAGAATAATCCATCATCCCAGTAAAAGGGAGTAATAAACATAATCCATAAACCTGAGGATGGATCCAAATCCCTAGAAAAGAAGTCCAGGAATCTATGGACCTATATACCATAACTCTTACCACATACTCCGTGCTAACCACACACCTTGGAGTAGAGGTGGACTTTATCCATAAAAGCATCATATCCATGAGATATCCAAAGATTTCTTCTCTATAAACTCGGACAGATTCGTCCATAGAAATTGCTTGTGAAGCCCAATATCTATATAAATCTCGTCCAAGAAAGAAATCTCCATAGATATAATCCATCCCAATAAAGGGAGCAATAAACAATGTTTCCCTGAAACCATCTCAAGGCAAACAACAACACCTTTCTCCTCGCATGGCTATACAAGGATTAGTGAACATCAAAAACTCTTCATAGTAAATAGCAAAAGCACCAACTTTGCAAACTCAAAGTATACTTAGCTTTTCTTTGCCAGGTTGGTCATGAAGCCAAAAGAAATATCTCCTCACCATATCCTTAAGATATCCTGAGATATATCTCCATGTAGCTTGCCTGTAAGCTTGATAATATAATCCACAATATCCATATAGAAAGAGTGCTAAACGTATGCACATAAAGCCAATCCATACTTCCAAGATAAAATTTTGTGAATCCATAAATCCTTAGATTAACAAGCTATCTATTGCTCATGCTCTTGCTTCATAAGCTATGAAGTGGCTGGCCATGCTTAACAGCAATGATGGTAAGTTTGGTCCCCACTTGAGATCTTTTCTCTTCCTTATTGATAGAAGGAATCCTCCGCTTCCAAGAAAGCCTATGCTCTGATACCAATGTAACTCGCAGGTGCCCGGGGGACTAGGGCCTTTGGCACACTCGTTGATACCATCAATGCATATTAAAACATTTAAACGTGGCCATAGCCTTAACACATATCCATCATCACCTTGCATAAAACATAAAGCTGAACAAAACATCCACATCCACAAATGATGAAAATGGAGCTCGCACATGTGACACCGCATAGAGGCTGGAATGGGCCGACCCCCCCTTGGAGTATTTTATTACCCAAGGAGAATAATATCATGTACAAGCTTTGAGGGCCTTACTCTCCCCACGGGAGATGCCGGATTATCCATATACAAATGCCATAACAGAGCCCAACATGAGGCTACCAAGCCGGAACACAGGTTGTTGAAATGCCGAGCCAACAATATAATCCATATACCTCCGTGTGGGTACTGATGCTTCCCCAAAAACCACGAGTCTTCATGCAATAGAGCTGGTATAGCAAGTACAACTCTCCATTCAGCCGGTACAAGTACAGTAGCTGGTACAATTGGTACAGTAGGTACAGCAAGTACAAGGGTTGGTACAGCAAGTGCAGCAAGTACAAGGGTTGGTACAGCAGGTACAAGGGCTTGTACAACCAGTAAGTGTCTGGTACAACAAGTACAAGGGCTAGTACAACAAGCACAATGGCTAGAAATCATAATAAATGATTAAATACCCTTGCCTTCAGTATTTCTTGGCAATGGAAGCCTTCAAAACAGTCCCCAACAGCCGGTATTCTTCATGGGCAGCCTTCAATGAAGGAGCTAAAGAAGCTCAGCTGAAACAGTTAGGGTTTCATGTGGGAGACACACACAGAGAAGAAGGGAGAGAGAGAGAGAGACATGTGGGGATAAGACAACTCTCACAAAGTATGAGTGTGTGACTCCCCTATCACACATGTATATTTGCTCTAGTGCGCATAGTGCACTTAGTACATTAAAAGTACTAAGTGTACTATGTACTATAAAACTTATGGGCTTGTACACACTATAAGGGTTGGCATAATGCCTTTACCCCAACAACCTCCCACTTATAGGCAATGTGCCCTTAAGTGAAGGAAAAGAAAAAATCAGCATGTACATGATAATATACAAGGCCATATCAAGGCTGAAACTGGCCTCATCCAATGCCCATCAAGTGTCTGCAATGAGCAAACCGCTCTGGAGGCAAACTCTTTGTCAACAGATCAGCCGGGTTGTCATCCGTATGATTCTTGACAAGCTGAATCAGCTTGTCCTCTATCACCTCTTTGATGAAGTGATACTTCACATCCACATGCTTCGTCTTTGCATGAAAGACAGGGTTCTTTGCCAACTGGATGGCACTCTGACTGTCACAATGTAACAATGGAATATCCCCTGTATAACCCAAATCAACCACTAACCGAGATAGCCATAACGCCTCCTTGCAAGCCTCTATGGCTGCAATATACTCGGCCTCTGTAGTAGATAAGGCAGTGCACTTGTGCATCCTGGATATCCATGACACAGCACCTCCTGTGAATGTAAACACATAACCGGTAGTAGGCTTCCGGTTATCTGGATGACCGGCATAATCTGAATCCGTGTAACCATGCACTAATGCATCCTGTTTGCCTTGGTGTATAAGCAGTGATCTATGTCACTCCTCCTGAAATCCTGGGATTTCATGAATGTATCAAATTTATGATACCATTCCCTTGGTGCCTGTTTGAGCCCGTAAAGACTCTTTTTCAGCTTGCATACAAGCTTCTCCTTTCCATTCACTGCATAACCCTCTGGCTGTTGCATATATATCTCCTCATGGAGATCACCGTGAAGGAAAGCAGTCTTCACATCCATTTGAATCAAATCCAGATCATCATGAGCAACCAAAGCTAATACAGCTCTAAGTGTGGTCATTTTGACCACTGGAGAGAAGATCTCATCAAAGTCCACACCATATTCCTGCTTGAAGCCCTTAGCCACTAACGTGGCTTTGTATCTTGGCTTTGTATTAGGTGCAACTTTGAGCATGTAAACCCACTTGCATGGCAAAACCTTCTTGCCTGTAGGCAAATGCACCAACTTCCATGTTCCATTTTTGTGCAGAGAATCCATCTCTGACTTCATAGCACGCTCCCAAAGAGCCTTGTCTGCCCTCTGTAAAGCCTCCTTATAACAAGAGGGCTCCCGACAGTCAGTAAGCATCAAGTAGTCAACCCCTGGAACAAACCTGTCAGGGGCTCTGGAGAGTCTTGTGGACCTCCGTACCCAATGATCATCATTTGCAGGTTGCTGTCCAGCCTGCATATCACCTATTGGTGGCTCCTGTTCCATGCCATAAGGTTGAAAGATCATGCCCGGCATCTCCTCTAACTGTGGGATATCCATAGGGATATCTTCTGCCATCTTTGGCTGTCCATTTGGACCATTTTTAGCACCATTTAAGGGCTGGTCTTCTTGCTGTAATTGCTGATTTACAGCCCTTGGTTGTTGTCCATGATGTCCATTATCATCAGAGATGACTCTGCTAGGCTCGTGTTGCCTTGCAGGCTCCTTATACACGCATGTTTTATCAAAAATGACATCATTGCTGCGTATAATCTTTTTATTCACTGGATCCCAAAGTCTATACCCCATTTCATCTCTGTCACCATATCCTAGGAATATGCATTTGTGAGACTTAGGATCAAGTTTGGTGCGTATTTCCCTGCGTATGTGCACGTACGCAACGCAACCAAACACTCTCAAGTGCTTGTAGGACGGAGGCTTCCCTGTCCATACTTCCTCTGGCACTTTCCCACCAAGCCTCGTGTTAGGTGACCTGTTTATAAGATGAACGGCTGTCATAACAGCTTCAGCCCAAAAACCATGAGGTAACGCAGCATGTGACAACATAGAACGGACCTTCTCCTGAATGGTCCTGTTCATCCTCTCTGCTGTCCCGTTTTGTGGAGGATCATAAGGAGCAGAGAGCTCCCTCTTGATGCCTTTAGCATCACAAAAGTCCTGAAACTGTTTGGACATATACTCTCCACCATTGTCGGAACGCAAAGCTTTCAGTGTTTTGCCAGTTTTTTTTTTCCGAGAAAAGATCCTTTCATTAGTTATATAAAAACGCCCGTAGGGCTACAAAAGATCTCTCCTCTCCTAAGAGAGAGAAGAGCAGCGAGTACATAATGGCAGCCCGGGAGACTCTCCCTAGGTGCTGCAAAATACAAGCATCAGTATAAAGAACTGAGCGGCTAAATCATACAATAGGGGGGGGGAAAGAGCCAAACAGGTGGCCTGTAGTGCCAACGGGGGGAACCCGTGTGTAAGGTGTAGAACGGGCCACAGCGCCAAGTGGTGTGAGAGGCCTGGCGCCGTAAGATCGCCTCATCCGAGTCTCCGCGGATGCGGTCGTACTGTCCTCGCAGGGTGTGGATCAACTCCTGCCAAATCCCCCGTACAGTCTCTGCTGGTGGCTCCAATCTCCCCTCAAAGGCCGTAAAGCACCGGGCCCTCCAGGTGAACCAGATGGTGAGGCTGCTGAGGAGCTCCCATCGTAAATCCCTCTCCTGTGTCCAGCTGGCGGACAAGAAATCCGGTGCCGGAACCAGACGAGGCTGGCCCCTAATAAATCTGATGGCCTGACTGCCCTGCTCCTTCTCATAGCCCATAGCAGGCCCTGACGAAGTCGACCAAGCAGCGGCACCCCACGTAAACTCACCCTCTGGAGAGAGGGGGGCCAGAATACGCAGCATCCGCAGCCAAATCTGCTGTGCCTGAGGGCAGTCCCAAAGGCAATGTCTCTGTGTCTCCATAGGGTGGCCGCATCGGACGCATGCCGCCGGAAGACCGCTGTAAACAAGCCAAGTGCCAACTGCTGAGCCCCTGTGTGGGCGACCAGCCACTGAAAAGCCGAGATCCTGCGGGCCTGCCGACTAGCCCAGAGCCGAGCCCAGAAATCATCCTCCAGGAACTCCTGTGAGAGTCCCTGCAATCGCCAATGCCCCGCTGCCGCTGGAGAAACCGTCCTCCTCGCCGTCAAAATATGCCGTCCCAGCCGAACAGTATACTGGAAAAAGGTGATCTCTGTGGCCTCAAGGGATGCATAAGGATCATGCCACTCGTACTCCCCGGGGTCCCACTGTAGCCGGGCCAAGGGGCGCGCTGCATATGTGTTTTGCCAGTTTGATTCTCAACATGAGCAACAAACTTCTGAAAGACTGAGAATGTATCACTCTTCAAACGAAGAGGATAAACCCACACCTTGCGTGTGGCATCATCAATAAAAGACAAAATATTTTGCCCCTCCCAAAGAAAGCTGAGGCATCTCACATACATTTGTATGCACAAGCTCTAACTGAGCATCTTTCTGTCCAAGAGCTTTCTTGTGGGGGCACTGGAGTTGCCTGCCATATATACAACGCTCACAAAACTGAAAACTTGAAAACTTTAGAGAAGGCAAGTAACCAAAACGAGACAATTGCTCCATTCCTTTGACACTCATGTGTCCCAACCGGCTATGCTAGAGATTTTCGGCAGCTTGGTTGCATTTACATTAGCATGGTGACAAACACGTGCATGCATGAAATAAAGAGTGTCCACCTTAGAGCTGGCAACAACCAGTGAGCCCTTACTGATCTTCCACTTTCCACGACCAAATGTGGTAACATAATCAGCATCATCAAGCTGTCCAGTAGAAAGCAGATTCTTCTTGATCTCAGGCACATGCCTGACATCATGGAGCGTAAGCTGTGAGCCATCTGAAATCACAAGCCTCACATCACCTCTGCCAAGAATTTGGCATGCATGGTTGTCACCCAAATAAACCACTCCTTCATTGCCAGCAGTATACCTGACAAACAAGTCTCTGCAACCTGTGACATGAAAGGAGGCACCTGAATCAATGATCCATGAGTGCATACCATGACCATCTCCTGCATGGAGTGAATGGGCATCAAGTGAAGACATGAATAGGACTTCATCCTCACTGTCACCTGCATGTGACACATTGACTTCTTCAACCTTGACTCCACTTTTGCCCTTTGGCTTTGCATCTTTGGCTTCATCTTTGTCTTTGTCCTTTCCTTTGCCCTTTTCCTTTTGATCATTCTTCCATTTGTAGCATTGCTTTTTGAAATGTCCCTTCTTGCCACAATAATGGCATTCCAAGTCCTTTTTGGAGCGGGACTTGCTCCTTCCCCGTTCTTGGCTTTTACCCCTTTGCTGGGATCTCCCACGTGCATTCATTGCATTGGACTTTCCAACAGAGTTGTTCTTCCTGTTCATCTCCTCTTGAAGGAGAGCACCCTCCACATCTGCATATGACAGCATAGCATTTGAATTGCTAGTGGTTGTCCTGAATGTGTCCCAATTCTCTGGCAAAGTGCATAAGAGAAAGGTGGCTTTGAACTCATCGTCCATTGCCAACTTTTGATTGATGACCTGGCTGACAACGCCATTAAACTCATTTAGATGGGTTGTCATAGACGCCCCTTCCTTCATTTGAAGACCTATGAGTTTCTTCAACCAATACACTTTGCTTGAGGCACTTTGCTGGGCATACAAGTCCTGCAATCTTTGCCACATTCCCCAAGCTGTCTTCTCTTCACGTATGCTGAAAAGTAAAGAGTCTGACACAGACAACATGATGGTGGATCTTGTCAGCTTATCCATATCTTCCTATTCTTCAACAGTAAGAGAAGCAGGCATTACACCCCTTTCTTTGATGGGCTTGTGCTGCTTCTTCTGGAGCAACACATTATAGCACTGGGTTTGCCAAATGTCATAATTATGTGAGCCTTCAAGCTTCTTGATGTGAAGCAATGAAGAGCTCTCACCTGTGGTTGCCATAGCAATATGCAACCTGTGACACAGTCAATGCTTGACTCCCTGCAAAATGTGCAAACACTGCACTAAAGCACACAAAGTGCTCATAGTTGTTCTCCCAAAGTTTATCTCCCACTGCGGAAGCACGAATGCAACTTTCCTCCCACTGAATTTGATAAAATCACCAAAATCTGGTTGCTGCAGATTTATGACAGCACCTTAGATGTGCTCTGTTCCCCTTCCAAAATATACAGCCATGCCAAAACTTGTACAAAGTTGTACCAAATCTGTACCAGCAAGTACAATAGCAATAAATGCTCTCCTGGCTGTCCAAATGAGTGAAAATCAGACCTTGACAGTCCCCACCACTGCATACAACAGTCCCGGACAGAAATTGGGCAAAAGCCCCTTGACTGCAAGTTGATTTCTAAGGGTTCAAGGCATAAAAGTCTTCCCTGCTGCTTTGCCAAGCTCAACAAGCACAAAATCTTGAAAGGCCCCTTGATTCAAGATCAATTTCTGATCATGAATGGTACATTACTGCACATGAAGGCATCCAGAGTCTTCACAATGCTTCCCCCTGGCCACATATACATCCAATACATAAAAGCCCCTTGATTTACTGGCACATTGAGTGCTTGACAGGCATCAACACATTGCCCAAAGCATCAAATGCCAGTGCCTGCATGCAAATCAACCCAATTGGCACAAAAGCCCTTTGATTTGCACTCCAATTTCCTGCAATTTAGCCCCGAATGTGAGATTGCTCACATCATACAGCATGTATGAATGCCCAATGGCACAATTACATCAAAAGCCCCAAATGTTGACACCCAATTTCCTGCCAATTGACCCGGAATGTGACCAATGTCACCCAATGTTGCCAATTGTGCTCAAATCTGAGCCATTAGGACTTGTACCCGCTCAATTGATGATAATGGAGATGCAAATCCCAAAATTTAAGCAAATACCTCTGAAATTTCTGATTTCTTGCGATTTGCAGACTGAATTTCTTGATTTCTGGGGGACGTCGTATTTGCTGACTCGTGTGCTGATGCTGCTGCTGCTGCTGCTGCTGTGCAGGTACGGCTGTTGAAGGGAGCTACTGCTGGACTTACTCGCTTCTCAGCGTACAGTATATTCGTGCAGGTGGGCGGTAGCAGAGGAGCTCTGCAGCGATCACGCCATGGCGGACCTCAAGAACTGTACTGTGCGCACGCGCAAGTTCATGACCAATCGCCTTCTCTCTCGCAAGCAATTTGTTGTGGATGTACTGCATCCTGGTCAGGCTAATGTCTCCAAGATTGAGCCTTGGATGGGCGGTTACACAGAGGAGCAGCATGGTGAAGGTGAGGGCAGGTAAGACGGCCTTGGGATGCACCAAGACGTCGAGATCACGGAAGTCGCTAGCCCGGACATCAAGTTTCCGTGTACTGCCTTCGCACCCCAAGTGGTCGGAATGTGCTTAAAAGGAGGCGGACCAAAGGCAGAAAGGTCCTCTGCCCTTGCAGCAACCCTAGCAGCGGCAAGCGGGCTTAAGTTCATGCATGCCTATGGCATACCCTGTACAAGCGCTTACCCCAGAAGTTGCTCTGATACCAGTTGAAGGAGCTAAAGAAGCTCAGCTGAAACAGTTAGGGTTTCATGTGGGAGACACACACAGAGAAGAAGGGAGAGAGAGAGAGAGACATGTGGGGATAAGTCAACTCTCACAAAGTATGAGTGTGTGACTCCCCTATCACACATGTATATTTGCTCTAGTGCACATAGTGCACTTAGTACATTAAAAGTACTAAGTGTACTATGTCCTACACACTATAAGGGTGGGCATAATGCCTTTACCCCAACATTCAAGAGAGAGAGAAAGAGAGTAGCCATCATTAGGGCAGCCTGTAACGGTGGTAGAGGCTAGTGTGCAGCAAGAGAGCCTCTATTAATAAAGAGAGAGGGCTCCAATAGATTTGGGATTCCCATGAGTGAAAATGGAAAGAGAAGGCTATGATGACAAGTGGAGAGCCACACAATAGCTGGAGTGACAAGTGTGAGGCCACTTGTCTCACTTTGATCCACTTTTTGACAAGTGTGAGGCTACTTGTCTCACTTTGATCCACTTTCTTGCCACATGTCCCAATCTAAGAGATGGGTTCTCCCATAATCTTTACCTCTAAAAATATCCCAACTAGTAGACATTTTGTCATAGGCACTTTGCCAACTCTTGGTATCTGCTCAATTCCAGATGTAATGACGCAAACAGAATTTCCATCGGAGTTGGGCCAAAAATAGCAACTCCTAAATTTTTAGGAGTGTGGTCCTTTGTATTCTAGGATAATCTCCCATTCCCAAAGCTTGTACTTTCCAAATATTTAGACATCTTGGAGTCCACCAGATCCCTTTCATACTGGGAAATGTCCAAGCTGGTAACATCGTCCCTAAGCATAATGTCCTGATGTCTGGACAGGAGATATGCTAACTGAGGGACTGAAGATGAGATGGATGCTACCGATGAGGTAGAGGCTGTTTGAGCACGAACATAAAGTAGTGCTCCTTCTGTGCCCTTGTGGATAGCTCGTCGAGCTAGGAGATGCGAAATCAATGGGATATCAAGAATGCTTCTATCCCCATGAATCATGATAGGCTTAGGAAAACCTTTACAGATAGTAAAAGTGTCATGCTCCCAATCGGGAATAGGCTCATACTGACGGAACCACTGAATTCCTAAGATCATGTCACATCCCAACAGAGGCGAGACGATGAAATCTCGTTGGAATGAGGCCTTTTGAACTTCAAAGGCAAATTGCTGTGCCTTTTGAGAAATGTGGGTGCGAAGACCAGGTGTAAACCCGTCCACATCCAGATGATATGGGGACTAATGTGCAGCTCATTTTGTTAGCCAACTGGGGAGAGGTGGCGTCTTCAGAACTGTCCATATCGAAAAGGACTACAAACTGTCGGCCCTTGGCAGAGCCATAAGCTCGGATGAGGCTTTCTTGTGGAGCATTGCTCTCACCCTCTTGCTTAGCATCAAATGCCACGGATGGCATAGGATGCATAGAAGGTAAAAGTTGAACTGCATTGGTGGTAGTAGGCAGGGCTAGAGGAGCTGGGGATGCTATGGCAATTGTGGGAGGAGGAGCTTTGGCGGCTTGTTCCGCTTGCCATTTGTGGCAATCCTTCTTACCAGGCCCTATGATGTGACAGAAAAAACATCAGTTTTTTGATTGAAACTTCTTTTGCTCCTCTGGAGGAAGATAACCTCCATTAATGCATGTTTTAGCCTTTTCATGGGGGGTTTTCTTAGGCTTAGACTCTTTATCTTTCTTACCCCCTGAACTGGAGCTATTACTACCGTCCTTCTTAGCATCTTTAGAAGATGCATTACCTTTTCCTGGCTGTGCAGTGGATTGCTGCTGCTGGGGTTTGGTACTAGACTGGGATGACTGCTTGGGCTTGCCTCCGTTCATTTTCATTTCTTCATTCTGAGCGAGAGTCAAAGCCCGGTCATATGTATTGGGTTCAAAGTTGTGAACTGTGAACTGAATGTTAGGATCCAATCCACGAATGAATTGCTTCATCTTGATCTGCGCAGATAGCCCTAACTGCTGTGCTAAAGTAATAACCTTGCCGAAAAACTGAAGCACTGGGGATCCGTTCTGTCTAAGTCCATAGAACTCATCTGCCAGACCGGTCATGTATTGGGGCGGAAGGAATCTGGTCTTCAGGTCATGGATAAAGGTATCCCAGCTAAAAGCTGTGACACCTGTGATCTGGTCTGTATAAAGATTGGACCAATGCTGCCACCAAGTGACTACCTCACCTGTGAGATGGGGAGCCGCTACGTGGACTCTATCCTGAGGATCTGTGATCCTAGCTAATGGAAAATGAGCAGTAAATTGGTGAATGAACTGATTAAATGCTAAATGACCACACTTATCATAGTTACTAAAATTTGGTTGACTGCGAATGACGGTAGTTGATGTTGCGGGCTGCTGGCTGGTGGTACTTAGGCGGGGGAAGCTGAAGAGATGAATGGCCTTCTTTTTCCTTTGGTGTTTGAGTAACATACGTTCTCGATTGAGTTCTTGTTGGTGCTCCCAAGCGGCGAGTTCAGCTTGATGCCGGTCTTCGTCGATCCTGCGTTGGGCTTCCTCATAGTCCAGTCTTTCTGCTTTTTCTTGTCGTTTTCTTCCTTCTGCTTCTGCTCTTTCTTCTCTCAGTCTGGCCTCGTCTTCTCTTCATTGTTGTTCCATTTGAAATAAGAGGGAGATGTAGTCGAGGACTGCTAGAGGCGGAGGAGGACGTGCTGCTGTTGCCTCCAAGAGTTGGAGACGCTCCATGAGCAACTGGTTCCGAGCTCTAAGAAGAGCAATGGTGTCTGTTGTAGTCGGAAGAGCAAGGTGTCCGTCGGGGGAGACTTCTTCCGGCTGATGGGTACTCTCCTCTGTGGACTGTTAAAATTATGCATCTTTTAATATGCTGTCGTGGAGGTCGTGTCGGCCTGTTTCTACAGGCCGACCTGATTCATACACAAGTATATAAGAGTTGCTCTCTTTTATTCATTGAATCATCCAAGAGTGCCCTATTTGCTGGCTCTTGTACTCTGTAACCTCAAGCTAATAAAGGTCTTGTTCTTGCGTGCAATCTTTCTCTCTCATGTTTATTTGCTTCCGCTTGTGCACACTCTATCATGGTATCATACGCTTAAGTTTAGGCTGTTGCACAAATCTGCTCTCTGCCTCTCTCCTTCTTCAATTATGCCTTTCGTTTTTTGCTTCCCTAGATTCTCCAGGCTATAGATACTTCATACCTCAACAGTGGCTGCGTTTTCTTCATTAGCTGCGTTCTTTGATCTACAAGCCCTCCACTGCTGTCGGCCAGCCCCCAAGCTGCATTTTCTTCTACAGAGGCAAGTGGAGGAGTTCTAGCTGCAAATTCAGTAAGGGCATCAATTTTTTGGAAGGTTCTTGAAGGGTATTTCACCAGACAAGTGGCACATCAGCTCTTCTCCCTCCAAGATCCCCTCCCCTTCCGGGTAGGAGGTTTTCGGTGGTGTGTTTTGGGTTTCTTTTGCTGCTGTCCAGCCTGCATCTTCAGTGGGGGCTACTAGTCCCTAGTTGGATCCTGTGGAAAGGTGCTTGAGAGAGCACGTGGATTGCTTAGCTACAGAGGTTGTTTGAGACATAGCTTCTTTGAGGCAGACATGGGTCCCCCCCTACACGAACAAGGAGGACAAGCTTAGTGGTTCAAACTATGATCACTGGAAGCTACAGATGAAGGTTTGGTTCACACACAAGGGACTCTGGGAGATTGTTCAGGGCCACGAACGGAAGCCTGAACGCCCTACCAGCTCTAGGAAGTGGACTCAAGACCAGGAGGATGCCTTTCTCTCAGAACTTTCAGCTTGGGAGGATCGAGACTCGAAAGCTCACTCTGCGCTTGTACGAGCTATCTCACCAGAGGTCTCCTCGGCCGTGCAAACATTGGATTGCGCTACTTCTGTTTGGAGAAAGCTGACAGATCTATATGCATGAGACTCTACAATGCGGTTTGTCAACCTATTGGGTTAGCTCTTTTCTCAAGAGTTTACAGCAGGGACTTCCATGCAGTCGCTTATGATGAAGGTTAAGGTAATCCATGACCAATTATTGGCAATGGGTACTGTCCTGACCTCTTCTCAGTTAGCTCCTCTCCTCCTCATCAGGCTTCCGGCAGATTATGACATGGTTTCCTGAGCTCAGATCACAACACGTTCCCTCGAGTTTGATGATTTGTGTACTCTCCTCTTGGAAGAGGAATCCATCCTAGTTTCATAGGGGAAGTTGAAAGTTTCATCGTCTATTGGACCTGATCAGGCAGGGTGCAGAAGAAAGTTCGGAGTCTATTTGCTGGCTCTTGTACTCTGTAACCTCAAGCTAATAAAGGTCTCGTTCTTGCTTGCAATCTCTCTCTCATGTTTATTTGCTTCCGCCTGTGCACACTCTATCATAGACATGATGCTGAAGTCGGTGGTCGTGCTGGAACGCAATCTGACCATCCAAGGATGCCCTCACGCTAGGATACGGTGTGTGTGGACAAGCTGAATCTGATACCAATGTAACATGCAGTAGAAGTATTTGTATTGGAGGATCGTGTCACACAAATGCTCACACCGTCTTCTGTATCTCGAGTTTCGCGAGTTTAGCAATCCACTTTAAGACTTCAAACTTTTAAGAGATATGAGAACTATACACCGTATGGGGTCCCGAATTACCCATTGAAGGGCCCCCTATCCCGTTACCGAGATAGTATTTGCTTTATTATCTTTGAAGAGACTGACGGTGTGACTGATGATAAGCCAAACGCAAGACCTCTGAAGACCAAGCGTTGGGTTGAACTGTACATTGCTGTAGAAGTACCAAAGATGTCCAATCTCGAGCCTATGCACTCTTCCCAATGGACTGAGGGAGGGATGCAAAGCTGAGGCTGAGAGCGAGGCTGTTTGGGATTGTTCTAGACTGAGTATGAATGCTGCGTTTTACCTTCACCAAGTGGTTGGAGCAAAACGATGAGATGAATGCTGAAAACTGTATGGATGCAGAAAACACAAGGTGAATTGCTGGCTGAATGCAGAACAGATGCGTTTTGCTGATGCAGGATGTCTGAATGCTCATGCGTTGAGGTGCCTAGTGCTGTAGGAGGTAAACGCTGAGGGATGATGGCTGAAAGTGCAATCACTTATGCTCCTTGTGCTGAAGATGCCAAGCGCTTGAATGCTCTACTGCTGAATATAATGAATGAATGGATGAATAACATGCTGATCTATTTATATGGACCAAGTGAGCTAGTCGGCTGGCTACAGAGCTGGCCGACTGCTCATGTCCACAATAAATGCATAAATAATGTATAAAATGCTGAAAATGATGGGAAAAATACTAGAAAATTCCTAGTAAATATCCTGATAAATATTAGATGATATCTTGGGTTTCTGCAATGGTCTAGATGCCATGAATGAATGATGTGCAATATGCAGAATGCTTTCTAATGCAAACCCTAAGGTTTCTACTGACTGTACATGCATGAATGCGTCTCTTCAAGTCGGTTAACGGACTTAGACTGACTGATTGACTTGCTATGGTTGAGAATGACCTACGTAGCTCTTGCCTGACTTATCCTGGATTGAGGATTGTAAATGGGGTCACGACGTATGACAAATATTATCCTGAATGGTACTAATATTGTTACAATGTTGCACTGATGATGATGAGCCAGTTTGTCACCATGCACTACAGTGCAGAGTGCATGTGACATGGGTCATCACCAAAGGACACATCTCTTCGAAGGGACACATCTATTGATCAAAGGGCACATCTCTACGTCCAAAGGACATAACTATTCATTCAAGAGTCACACCATTTCATGAGGGATGTGCCTCTTCACTGGTACCTCGTCAGGCCCTATTTAACAAGGCCTTGTGTCTCAATGCAAACAACACAGCTTTTTCGCTCTTTGCCTCATGTTTACTCAAGTATTTAAGCATTAAGATATTTTAATCATGTTTGATTAAGCTAAAAGCTTAACAGTGGTATCAGAGCAAACAAACACCAACCTATAGGATGCCCACAATCTAACCCTAACCCTAAAAATCAAAAACCCTAAATCAGCAAATAAACCCTAAAATTGGGTGTAGCAGGTATTGAATGGAACAACAAGAGAGAATACCCCATGAAATTCAGTCCCAAACTCCCAATTTTTGTTGATTAATGCCGGGCCATACATATCCAAAAAATTCTTGAACAGAGGCAAGATAGCATGCAACTAGCAAATAAGGAAGCTTACCTCTTCATCTGGTACCCCTTCGTGGAAAGGCACCCCTCCTTGTTAGCAGTCATCTCCTGTCTGTATATTTACACTAGGGCCTCTGTTGTGGGTGTGCCTGCCCGATTTAGGTGTTTTCTCATTTTTCCCCCCTCTCCATATTTTTTTCCCATTTTTTCCTATTTTTACCAAGTGTGGGAGGATGTTCCGTGGCTCCTGGCTGATCCAGACCCTGGCCGACTGTTGGTTTGAGTGTCTTGGATGCTGGCCGACCGCCCCTACTGGTCACCGACTTGTCTTGTGTGCTGGCTGATTGGGGACATGTGGTGGTTATGGACATTTTGGTCTCGTCAGCTATCTTTTGAGTAGGCCGACTGCTCATGTGGTGCAATATAAAATGGCCCCTTGCTCCCCCATTTGTTGTATTTAGTATTCGAGATTTTCTTGTGTATATATAGTAGAGTTACACGCCTTTCTCTCTCCTTCTCTATTGCTGTATTTTTTTGCAGTGCACTTGCTCTTGTGTTCTCAGATTTTGTCTTCATCTCCGTTGCATATTCTCACATGGTATCAGAACTCTAGGCTCTTGATAAATCTTGGGAACTGTGTTGAGTAAGAGGGGGGCTGTTTTGTTGCTGATTGGTGGACTGTTTTTGACCATTCGAGAAGAGCAGAAGTAAGAGGAAGGGGGGCTGATTCGCTGGACAACCACTTGCAGGTTTAAGTTCTTCTTTTTTCCCACCCACCCACCCTTTTCAGTTACACCCCCGCAATGGCAGATTTACTTGAGATGGCTGAGAGGCATCTGAAGATCCTGACACTCTCCACGTTCCCAGTGGACCGTCTGTTGGATGAGAACAACTACGGCATATGGAAGGTAATGATGGAATTTGTTTTAGAGTCTTACGACCTCGCTGATTTCATTGTTGTTGGGATTCCACGGCGTGAGTTAGAGGAAGGGGAGTTACCCTTGATTCGGAAGGACGCGAGGCATAGGCATAGTTGTGGGATCGTGTCAATGCCAGGGTCCGTTCTTTCATCTCCCTCAACTGCACACTGCAGGTAATCAATCATATCAAGCATATGACGCTGGCCAGAGGTATATGGTAGCATTTGGCTTCTCTCTATAACAAGGTATCGCCCATGAAGAGAATTTCCTTGGAAGTACAGATGTGGGTTATGAATCCTACAAAGTCATTGACGATGCGGGAGCACATTAACAAGCTGCAGGCTCTTCAGTAGGAAGCTCTTCAAGCTGGGAAAGAGATATCATTGGAGGATATGGCCATCACGTTGCTGTCCAATTTGCCCTCTCAGTACTCAGCATTTTACTCTTCTTTGATTACCAGTGGTGGCAGGCTCAACACCATCACATGGGAGGAGCTTGTGCCCATGGTCTTGGACCTAGAGGAAAGATTCTCAAACCCTCCACAGGGCGGAGGTTTGGAGGCCTTAACTGGCCAACGGTTGAAAGGCCGTAACAACAAGGGCAAAGGGAAGGCTTCATCGGAGAAGTCTTCTGAGAAGATGTCCGATGCAGACCACGAGAAACTGAAGGCACAGAGGACCTGTAATGATTGTGGCGAGAAAGGCCACCATTGGAGGCAGTGTCCCAAGCGAAGCACCGAGAAAGTGAAAAGGGTTAGTTGAAGCATCCAAATTGGAAGTAAAGGGATATAGAAGATTGATATCGTAAGTAAGGGGGTAGTAGATTCCCATTATATTAAGGGAAGAATGTCGTCCTGGCAAGAAGAGGTGAGCGTATTGTTGATTTCATTCCTATTTGACTCTCCTATAATGCCTATACACACTCCCATCGCAAGCATATGTCCACTCCTTGACTTCACATTGTAGTTGAACTACAAACCCCTCACATTTTCAGACCATCCCCTTGGACTAATGGGGCTTACGACAAAGCACATGGTGAAAAGAATGCAAGTTGACATCATACTCATAGCCCTAGCAAGTTACCTTTACACCCACATAATCTCTAACAATACCATAACCTTTACATTAGCTTTACAACATGATGCCTCGCCTCAGGAGTGTAAACTGAGAATCGCACCTGCAGATGTGGATTCCACGGTCCTACTACCCCTTAACTTTATAATCACGTCAGGCGTGAGAGTGCCAGTAACAGTTCTTTTGGTAGATACAACCTCATAATCAAAAAAACATTGCTTAGAGGAGGAAACAAACGGCTACAGTGTTTCCATGGCATCCTCCATGCTCTTCAACTGTACACAAGAATTCCACATACTTTCCCCTCCCCATAGCTCCTGTGCTTGGCTACTTTCAAGCAGCTGAGGAAATGTTGGGTCAACTTCAGTTGCTTTTGCACATCTCCCTTTAGCTTGATACGAGTGTGAAATCTTGAATGACAGATTGCTAAAGTCCATCTTTGATGACTTCCCATGTCCCCGCACACCTTCAGCACAAAATAATTAGAATTAATCTTCTTGTCTCGGTGCTGCACGCGAATCTGCAACAAGATTTCTTGCATCATGAGACGAGCCAGACATTACTACCACTAGTAGCAAATCGATTAACAGGATTTCTTGTATAAATGAGGCAGGACAGACATTACTACCTCTACTAGCAAATCCTTGTACGACAAAACCAGCCATCGATTGAATTGAAATGCAAAAGTATGTTGTGTATGTTACCTTGACTGTGTTTCCTGGCTTTTGAAAGGGCAGCAGCAACATTGCCTACTGTCACAGGATTATACTCTGGGTAGGTTGCAGAAATGGCCTTGATATTGTCCTCAATGCTGAACCATACTAAAGATGGCATCTGTTGGGCAACCCGAATACCCAGCTTTACTACATCGCTATCATGGTTAAAGAGTTCAAGGAGATTGCTCCTCACATCGGCAACGACAGACCTTGCCCTGTCCTCTGACAGAGAAGAGCTAGATGACTTTGGCCAAGAATCTTTCGAGCTCTGCCTTTTATTATCTCTCCTCATGTCCGACGACCGAGCTATGTCAGTAAGGCTTGCTCCCTGCAGATTGCGAACCACCGAGTCCACCGAGACCTGATTCTTGGCCTCTTCCTAAATCATGAGTCTTTTGGAGCGCCTAGCAGGGGAGGGTGGCAGTTTCTCCATGGGAGCCACCACAGCAAGAACACTGAGAAAGTGCTTTGTTCTCCATGTGGGAGCTATGTGCGTATACCTATTCACAGATTTGACAGATTGCCTGCACGCAATCCGTAAGGGTCTGACAGAATCTTGCATTCATGAGCTCTCCGGATTGCGTGCAGGCAATCTGTCGAATCTGTGAATAGGTAAACGCACATAGCTCCCACATGGAGAACAAAGCACTTTCTGTGTTCTTGCTGTGGTGGCTTTTATGGAGAAACCGCCACCTTCCCCTGCTAGGCGCTCCAAAAGACTCGTGATTCAGGAAGAGGCCAAGAATCAGGTCTCGGTGGACTCGGTGGTTCGCAATCTGCAGGGAGCAAGCCTTACTGACATAGCTCGGTCGTCGGACATGAGGAGAGATAATAAAAGGCAGAGCTCGGAAGATTCTTGGCGAAAGTCATCTAGCTCTTCTTTGTCAGAGGACAGGGCACGGTCTGTCGTTGCCGATGTGAGGAGCAATCTCCTGGAACTCTTTAACCATGATAGCGATGTAGTAAAGCTGGGTATTCGGGTTGCCCAACAGATGCCATCTTTAGTATGGTTCAGCATTGAGGACAATATCAAGGCCATTTCTGCAACCTACCCAGAGTATAATCCTGTGACAGTAGGCAATGTTGCTATTGCCCTTTCAAAAGCCGGGAAACACAGTCAAGGTAACATACACAACATAATTTTGCATTTCAATTCAATCGATGGCTGGTTTTGTCGTACAAGGATTTGCTAGTAGAGGTAGTAATGTCTGTCCTGCCTCATTTATACAAGAAATCCTGTTAATAGATTTGCTACTAGTGGTAGTAATGTGTGGCTCGTCTCATGTATGCAAGAAATCTTGTTGCAAATTTGCGTGCAGCACTGAGAGAAGAAGATTAATTCTAATTATTTTGTGCTGAAGGTGTGCGGGGACATGGGAAGTCGTCAAAGATGGACTTTAGCAATCTGTCATTCAAGATTTCACACTCGTATCAAGCTAAAGGGAGATGTGCAAAAGCAACTGAAGTTGACCCAACATTTCCTCAACTGCTTGAAAGTAGCCAAGTACAGGAGCTATGGGGAGGGGAAAGTATGTGGAATTCTTGTGTACAGTTGAAGAGCATGGAGGATGCCATGGAAACACTGTAGCCGTTTGTTTCCTCCTGTAAGCAATGTTTTTTTGATTATGAGGTTGTATCTACCAAAAGATCTGTTACTGGCACTCTCAAGCCTGATGTGATTATAAAGTTAAGGGGTAGTAGGGCCGTGGAACCCACATCTGTAGGTGCGATTCTTAGTTTACACTCCTGAGGCGAGGCATCATGTTGTAAAGCTAATGTAAAGGTTATGGTATTGTTAGAGATTATGTGGGTGTAAAGGTAACTTGCTAGGGCTATGAGTTTTGTGGGAGGATGTTCTGTGGCTCCTGGTTGATCCAGACATTGGTTGACTGCTGGTCTGGGTGTCTAAAAAAACACAACACAAACAAAAAAAAAAACACTAAGGGCCTAAGGTGTAAATTGCCACGCATACAAGCAAAAAAAAAAAAAAACCATACATGAGCCACAACAAAACGGGTTGCCTCTTTGTGCGACCGGGCAACTAAGGAGGAACAATAGCGGGTGATAAAGTCTAATAGCTTTTAAATACCTATTAATTTGCAAACGTAGGTTAATACGGAGACAGATAAATAATCTTAAGCTTGAAAAAACGAATAAAGGGGCACTCTTTGTTCATATTCAATGTGGACGAGATACGGGTAATGTCACCATTTGGCCACCCAATTGGTCCACCCGTGCTTTCTTATCATGTATGTACATTGGACTGGTGTCCATGGTTGTTGTTTATGTCGGGGATTGATGCCACTCATGTGATACTATAGACTTGGCTTTCCGTTGGGACTTGTGCCTCCGTGTACATGCCCGGAAATGCTTGGTGGATTGGTGTTCCATTGCGTCTGGTACCTCGTGTACTTGCCTGGAGCACGTCTATTTTGGTATAGTCTCATGAACGGGGATTGTCCATACCAATGCTGCATTGCATAGCATCTTTATGTGCTTGTCTGCAAATGAAATTGCATGCTGTTTTCATGCTTGCATGACCTATGTGTAGTTCTAGGCTAGGGGACGCCCCCCCGTGAACCGTGCGTGTGAAACTGTCTGCTGACATGGTTGTGTGGCATGTATGTGAACAGGTGGTAAGTATTACCCAATCTAGGCTCAAATAGCCCTTAGGACTTGGCCAATATTTATAAGTGAGTGCGTTCCCACTTCATTAAAGTTTGGGCGCCCAAAAGTCACTTATAAATTATGACCGCTTCCAAGTTCACACTCACTAAAGTCCCGAGGCGGACAAGACTCAATGTCCAAGACCTGATTCTCCCCTTTTACTCATAAATGGGCATCTCCCCATGTCCCTTCACCTGATTGGACCCCAATTCACTTACTTATTAAGAGAAAATTCGTGTTTTCTCTTCATGAAGATTTTTGGAGGCTGAAAACTCTGTTTTTCCACCATTTCTCTACATTTCCAAGTTCTCCATAGCCATACCCAACTTGCTAGGGTGTTTTCCAAGTTTCTAAGAGTGTTTCCAAATGCTAATCACTCTCCTACACACTCCCAATGACTGAAATTCAGCAAAACAGCTCTCTTTATTGCTGTAATTTTTGGTCTTTTTGCTGAAAACTCTAATTTCAGCTCTCCTTTCTCAAGTTGAACCATAGGAGAAGCTTTCCCAAGGTTCCCTTCATCCTCTTGAAGACTTTTGTCGCGAAGAAAGGTGACAAATCAAAGATCTCAACACTCCAAGGACTTCCATCGCGAAGACTTCCGCTGTCATCGACTTTGTTTGCTATTGGTAAGCTTTTATTCTTAAATATGGGAGCAAGTAGCAGGAGGGAGGAACCGGATTATAAGATCACATACCCTGTGTAGTGTTCTCTTGTCTTACGTGCTCTCTTGCAGATTGTTGCTACCATGTGTTGGTGGAACAATAGAGAGCAGATGGTAGGGAACATGGGCACTTGAAAGGGTAGTATTGGTTGCAAGTCTATGTCGACAACCACTTGTTTGCAATACTGTATTCATATGCATTGGTATGGAAATTTGGTCAGAAATGCCCATGACACTATGTACTTGATTCTCCCAGGGGTCGGCCGTTCCGGCTCATTGTGTGTCTCTTGTCAATTCAGCAATTTACTTCTTGTATTTGAGCAAGTGTCCATCAAATCTTAGTGTATTTAAGTGTATTGATTAGCATTGTGTTCAACCAAGTTACATTGGTATCAGAGCATACGGTTCTCTTTCACTTCTATCGTGAGAGACGATCACCGTGAACACTAGCGATCTCTACACTTAGAACATTACGGACAGCCATACAATGAATGTTGGAGATGCTAACACAAGAGGCAGGGACAATGAAATGCATGCCTCCAATGCTTTACAGGATGAGCAAACTCATGTAGTACACAATAGGGAACATGAATACGTGGGACAGCCGTCCTGTGGCAAAGAGAAGATGCAGGAAGAAGAGTCCATAGTCTTGAGGGCTGAACTTACTCGTATGCAGGCTCTTCTCCATGCACAACAAGAAGAATTGAATCTCTACCGCCGCGAGGATCCATTGGTACATGACCGTTTGAAGGCCAAGAAAGCTGAATCTTATATGGATCATGCAATGGCAATGATTGCTCAAGAGTTGCACATGCAACCGAGGGATGCAACACGTGTATACTTGGCTCGTACCAAGGATGCCTATGCAGAAAAGGCAACCATCTCACATGTCTTGGAATCTCCACAAGTGTCCGAACAAGAACTTATGTCTAAGAGGATGAATCTCCATGCGATGGGAGAGGAACAATCAGTGACTTCATGCCATGCAGGAACACCTTATGTAGCCCGTGAAGGATACAATGTTTATGGCAGTGGTCATGTATGTCAAATGCCATTGCCGGCTGAAAATGTGCATGCACAACACATGCATCATGGGTTGCAATTTTCTGTTGGTGTAGGTATTCGGCGTATCTCTCATGCCACTCATGCCTTCGAGTGTGCTCGTGAGGGAGAAGTTATGGCTGAAAATGTATCAATGCATGTTGAGGGGTCAGCCATGCCTCATGCTTACAGGGCACATGTATCTATGCCTTATGCATCACCTTTTGGTCCAAAAATGATACCAGTCACACAGGGGCTGTCCCAATGGACAAACATGGGAGAAAACATGTTGAGATGCACACACATGCATCAAAGTCTCGTGACTTCAAAGCCGGAGACAAATCTGTGAAGTTTGACACATATCATGGAGAATATGATGCATCAAAGGCACTTGCTTTTATTGCCCAGTTTGATATTACTTTCAGTGATGAGGATTTCACTCAGAAATCCATGATCCGGCATGTAAGCATGTTCAGGAGAGTTCAAGGAGAGGTTCTATGCTCAATTCTTGCCTCCCAATGCATTGAATGAGATAACAATGAAGTGGGATTGGGTAAAGCAAAATGAGGGGGAATCGGTAAATGCATATGTACTAAAGTTTTGGAAAGTGCTTTTGGAGGTGTCTCCATTTATGCATGTCATCGAGGCGGAAAGGAAGAGAAGGTTTCAATCGGGATTGCAACCCGTGTACAAAGCGGGACTACAAATGTATCCTGGTCATACCTTACACCAATCAATCGTAGCCGCCACCGCCACCGAACAATTGGAACTCAAATTGAGTCGATCCAATAAGGCTAAACCCTCATTTCAAGGCAAAGAGAGGGCTGTCCAAGATCTGCAAAATGATGGACAACCACCTAAAAAGGACCAAAACCAAGATAAAAATGGTCCAAAGGCTCAAAATAACACTACCAAGAAGCGTCCCTTCAAACTGAGAGACTATGGTCTCACTCTGGAATAGAAAAAGCAATATATGAGTGAGGGAAAATGCTTTACTTGTGGTAGCACCGAGCATATTGCAAAGGCATGCCCAAACAAGAAGAAGCGTGATAATGCAAATGCATCAAAGCCTAATGTGCATATGGTTCCGGATGTGCAGGGCAACACTTCACATGATAGCAAAGATAGGGTTGTATGTAAAGCTTGGGGACAGCTCAAAGATCAGCCCGCTTTGTTCATGTTTGATGATTGTGCATCTGAAAATTTCATATCCACACAGATGGCAGCTGCTTTGGGTATTGAAGTGGAGGACATGGGTCCTCAAATTGAAGCAGGGGCTGTCTTTGTTGGTAGAGAAGTGCAGGTCATGCCTATTTTTGGCAAGTTGCGCATACACATTCAAGGCTATGTGGATCATGAGGATTTTCTTGTGGTGCCTTTGAATGGTTGTGATGTATTGCTTGGAAAGCCTTGGCATACACGTATTGATCCGTGCAAGGCTTACAAGACCAATAGGATCACCTTCATGTATAAAGGCCGAGAGCATGTAATTGATGCTGGTGGAGAGGGTGATACCATTCCCGTTGTATCTCATGTACAAATTAAGAAAGTAATGAAAAAGAGTGTTTTTGTGTACTTGATTTTTGTACAAGATCATGTTGAGGAAAATAATGTACATGTAAACACTCTTAGTAATGATAGGCTGAAATTTTTACAAGAGCACAATGATTGTTTTGCTGATGAGTTACCAAATGAGTTACCACCCGTACGACCGGAAGATCATCGTATTGATCTTGTGCCGAGTAGCTCACCACCTAATAGGCCAGCCTATCGTGTAAGTGCATCCCAAAAAGAGGAGATCATGAAGCAAGTGAATGAGCTTCTTGAGAAGGGTTTGGTTCAGTCAAGCTCTTCCTCATATTGTTCACCCGTTCTCTTAGTTCAAAAGAAGGATGGATCCTTTCGTATGTGTGTGGATTATAGAGCTTTGAATAAGCTTACCATCAAGAATCGGTTTCTGATTCCACGCATAGACGACATCCTTGACAAGTTTGATGGATTGGCATGCTTTAGTCGAATTGATCTCAATCAAGTGCTTGTAGTGTCTGAAGATGTACACAAAACTGCTTTCAGGACAGCATTTGGGCTTTATGAGTATCTTGTTATGCCTTATGGTCTGAAGGACAACATCTGGGCTTTATGAGTATCTTATTATGCCTTTTGGTCTTACAAATGTCCCGGCTACATTCAATAGAATGATGGATCGCATATTCCGTGGGTACAGGAAATTTACAGGTGTCTTCTTTGATGACATCCTAGTCTTCTCGAAGTCCGAAGAAGAGCATAAAGCTCATTTGGCTATTGTTTTTGAAGAGCTCCATAAGCATAAACTCTTCATAAATGCAAAGAAGAGTGAGTTCTTCTTGTCAGAGATACATTATCTTGCACATATTCTGTCCAAAGATGGAGTGTGGATGGATCCTGCAAAGATTGATGCAATTCGGAGTTGGCCCGAATTGAGTTCGGTGCATGAGATCCGTAGTTTTCTTGGATTATGCTCTTACTACCGCAGGTTCATTCGGCTTTTTGCATGGATTGCTTCTCCTTTACATGATTTGACAAAGAAGAAGGCCGTGTTCAAATGGACTAATGTGAGAGAGATGCATTCCTCAAATTGAAAGATGCAACTACTCATGGTCCAGTGTTGATCATTCCGGATTTGCAAAAGCCTTTTTGTGTGGAATGTGATGCATCTTTAAATTGCATAGGAGCTGTCCTTAATCAAGAGGGACATGCCGTGGCTTATGAGAGTCGTAGATTGCATGATGCAGAGCTATCTCTTGGCATTTATGAGAAAGATCTCTTGGCTGTAATTCATGCACTTACTATATGGAAACATTACCTTCTTGGGGCTGATTTCACTGTGAAGACAGATCATGAGAGTTTGAGGTATTTTCTTACTCAAACTAAGTTGTCAGAGAAGCATATGAGGATGGCCAATTTTCTCTCTATGTTTCATTTTCAGATCTTGCACACCCCGGGACAGAAGAATGTAGTGGCCGATGCATTGTCACGAAAGCCGTATGTAGCAGCTATCTCAATTGCCTCTCATGGGGACTTGTCTACCATGCGTGATTTGTATCATACGGATGCTGATTTTGCCACTATTTGGGTTGATTTGATGGCTGGTCATGCACATGCCTCATATGTGATCAAAGAGGGTTATCTCATGAAAGATAATTGCCTATGTGTGGTGTTTGACATGAGGCAAAAGGTTTTGGATGAGTGCCATGCTCCTCCATATGTTGGTCATAGAGGCATAATGCCTACTACACACATGATTGAGCGGTATTTCGTTTGGCCAGGTATGCGGAAGGACATAGAGGCATATGTACGTGCATGTATCACGTGTCAAAAGGTCAAATTTGATAGGCAAAAGGCACCAGGTTTGCTTCAGCCATTGCCTATTTCCACGCAGCCATGGGAAAGTATTACAATGGATTTCGTTATGGACTTGCTACGTACCCAACAGGGTAATGATGCAATTTGGACAATTGTGGATAGGTTTAGCAAGCAAGCTCATTTCTTGCCGGTCAAAAAGACCATCAAAGCTGAGCATATGGTTAAAACATATCTTGCACAAGTGTTCAAACATCATGGAATGCCGAAGTCCATTGTGGGGGATAGAGATCCCAGGACTACAAGTCTCTTTTGGCGGGCCTTATTTGATAATATGGGCACCAAATTAGACTTCTCATCAGCTTATCACCCTCAAACGGATGGACAAAGTGAGGCTGCAAATTGAGCCGCGTTGGATCTCTTGAAATGTTATGTGGCGGATCAGAAGTCTTCTTGGGAGAAGTACTTACCGCTTGTGGAATTTGCATACAACACCACGGTGCATGCATCTACGGGAAAGGCCCCGTTTGAGATTGTTTATGGTAAGGTGGTTTTGCCACCCATCCTTCGCACAAAGGATGAGATATTTGCAGCTGATGAGTATGTAAGAGACTTGGATATTGCTTTTGCTCAGGTGCGGACAACCATTGCAAGGTCACAAGACAAGCATAGAAGGCAATTGGATGTTAAAGAGAATGATTGGGTATTGCTGCAATTTGAGAAAGCAAGACTTGCAAAGAGGCGTGGCAAAGAGGGTGTATATCCTAAGCTTGCAACCAGGTACTATGGGCCTTTTCGAGTGATTGAGAAGATCAATGAAGTGGCTTTCAGATTGGCATTACCTAGTCATTGGCACATACACAATGCTTTTCATGTGAGTCTCCTTCGCAAGTATGTAGGGCCGGAGCCCAGTGAAATGGTCATTGAGGATCCTCGAGAAGTGGATGAGCTTGAGGAGATCTTGCAGCCAGAGCAGATTGTGTATCACAAGGAACGCAAGCTTCCTGCAGGCAAAGTTGTGAGGCGTTACCTTGTGAAGTTTAAGAACTATCTTCCCATTGATGCTAAATGGGTAGATGAAGAGTTCTTCAAAGATTGCCCGCATGTGCTTCAGACATATTTGGATGTTGTTCAATTGCGGACGTCTCCACCTTCTTCACCCCACCTATGGTCAGAAGGGCCATATGCCGACTCCAACATGGACGGGCGACAGATCATACAGGATTACAGTGAGAGCATCTCATCTATGCTATTGATACATTGGCACCATTTCTTGCTCATCTCTTCAACAGAGCTCTGTCAGAGGGGTTTCCGACTGAGTGGACGATGCACACTATTGTGTCGATCCATAAAGCGGGAGATGTACTAGATCCCGGGAACTACAGGACCATCATGATTGGCCATATATTGGCCAAACTATACGGGGCAGTTTTGGAGGCAGAGCTGAGCACTCTTGCAGAGGATGGGGGATTGAGAGCAGCAGGCCAGGCAGGCTTCCGACAAGCCTTCTCGACCATCGACCACATTTTTACATTGAGGTGCCTGATTGATCAGGCCAAGGCACGGAGGCAACGACTCTATTGTTGCTTTGTGGATTTCCGCAAGGCATTTGATATTGTGCCCAAAGAGTGCCTCTTTTGGCGACTACAGACACTAGGCATACCCTCAGACATGATGTGGGGCATATACAGGCTATATGAGCAGGTCTTTGGGAGAGTACACAGTTACTAGCACCATTGGTGTGAAGCAGGGGTGCCCACTCTCCCCCACGCTCTTTGGGCTCCATATTTATGAGGTGGTCGACTACATCACACAGGGAGGAGGCTCTGGGGTTGAGCTATCAGGTATTACTATCCATGTTATGCTTTATGCTGATGACATCGTCTTGGTATCCGACACGCAGGTTGGGCTTCAAAGACACCTTGTGGCTCTTGACGACTTCTGCACACAGTAGGGTCTCACAGTGAACCTTGGGAAAACCAAGGTTATGATCTTCCACACCTCACCCGCAGTCAGGAGCCACACTACTCTCACATTAGCAGGAGGGTGGGTCGAGGTGGTGAGCTCTTATGTTAACCTTGGCATCACATTTACTAGCTCAGCTGGACGCTTCTCCATGGCTCTGGGAGTCCGAGACATCAGCTCTTGTTGGCCTTGAGCGTCAGTGTCATCTGGCACATTTTTAGGAACGCCGCACGAAGGGGTGGCTCTTTGATACATTAGTGACACCAGCCTTGATGTATGCAGTAGCGGTTTGGGCACCAAGGCTTGCAGCCTCCACATGGGTATAGCTGGAGAGACCACAGATCTTGATGCTCTCGAGGATGATACGCAGCAAACCATCTGTCCCGCACGACATTGTTCGAGCTGAGTTTGCTGCACCACCTATGGCAGTGGAGGCATTGTTCCAGACGATCTCTTTTATATACAGGATGAGGGAGATGTCCACGGAGAGATTATCCCGCCGAGCTATTGAGGCATCCAGACAGCTGGCGGAGGCTGGGGACACACTGGATCTTGGTATGCACAGATGCTACAGTGGTTCTCACATCATGGGATAGACATTGAGCGGTTGCCACCTTTTCAGTATGATCAGTTTGCTCCACGGGGTTACCTCTCTCTCAATGAGAGGAAATGAGAGAGGACATATGGCAGCACTACATACAGGAGACATGGACAGCACCAGAGAGCCCACTACCACCGAAGATGCTGTATTACAGAGACCACTTTATGAGCATCTCAGGAGATGGGTTTATACAGCGACCGCGGTATATGGATGTATACATGCCACACAGCTCTCGCGTTGCTATTGGATAGCTACGAGTCTCATCACATCAGCTAGAGATAGAGGTTGGGAGAGCGGCACGGGTTCCCAAAGCTGAGCGGATATGCAAATTGTGCCGCGAGGAGGTGGAGATTGAGGATCACTTTGTATGTAGATGTAGAGCCCACCAGGGAGTCAGAGATAGATATGCAGGATTGTTTGAGGAGCACTCTTCACTACATCAGTTTATGGAGGCCTCGGACCAGCGACAGCTTGGCAGATTACTACTAGAGCTTCATAGTTCCCGAGAGAGACTCCTCTAGACACCCGCTCCCACTAGGGGTGGGAGACAGTCCCAGCTCACAGATTTCTTCCAGAGAGCTATGCCAGTGCCAGCTGATGTACCACGTGGGGTGACCGCACAGAGAGTAGAGGAATTGAGAGCCAGGAGGAGACAGACAGACTGGACATAGAGCACCCCGACTCCGTCACCGAGAGATAGCAGCTATCCGGATGAGACACCAGATGGAGACACAGGAGAGGCTAGCTCGCTTTCATTCAGACTCAGGATACATGTTCACGCCACTCATAGCCCCAGCATCGGCGATGTATGATATCTTATATCCCTCTTATGGCACTGGATGGAGTTATACATAGATCTGCATAGCATGCTTGTAGCTGTCGGCTGCTCTTTATGCTGGCGCCTTGCCCCCACATAGGTTGTATTGGGTATTCTGGGTTTTCTCGTGTATATAGTAGAGTTACACGCCTCTCTCTCTCCTCCTCTATTGCTATATTTTTCTGCAGTGCACTTGCTCTTGTGTTCTCAGATTTTGTCTTCATCTCTGCTGCATATTCTGATAAAACAATGGACAACAGTTGCTACATTAAAATTGAAAAAATAATAAAGAGCACTTGACAACATCACTGGGGCCGGAAAGCCCCCCCCCCGGATACTGTTGTATTTCTTGGAGTATTTATTTGTACAAGTTTTCACGGGCCCTAGGTCAGATTTCTCCATAACAAGGAGTGAGTACAACTGGTAAACAATAAGATGTTGTCGGTGTAGACCAAGTCACAGGTAATCTCCCATCTTCACTGGGTGAACACCTGCCCTCATTGGTCTTCCGAGACCGTGCACCAACAGGCACGCTCGTACTAACGCCTGGCAAGGAGAACACCGCGGAGGGAGCAATACCTGGTGCTCCTGAATCAGCTTTGCTCCTAGTTTTCCCTCATATCCAAAATGACCTTCACTGGCTCCTCCAAAATATGATGGCGCAGTCAAGTAATCATGGGAAAAAGTCATCGTCTTGATGGCCTTACTTAATGAAGGCAACATTTAATTTTTAATTATTCAAACAACATTTAATTTTTAATTATTACTGAATCTGAAAAAATATGGAGATAAATACTTGACAAATATTCAATTCCTAGGAGAGAAGCTCCTCCGCTTTTGATCGCATTCTCAAATTGTAAGCAGATCCTGGCTACAATAGATGTTGGGAAGCAGCTGGTACAATTGAGGGTACAATCAAGTACAATTGGTACATCAAGTATTGTAGGTACAGATGCAGGTACTACAAGTACAGCAGGCACAGATGCATGTACAACAGGTACAGTAGGTACTGCTGGTACTATTGGTACAACAGGTATTGTTGCTACTGTTGGTACAAATGCAGGTACAGTAGGTACATCAGGTACTGCTGGTACAGATGCAGGTAAAGCAGGTGCTGTTGGTACAGATGTAGGTACAGTAGGTACAGATGCAGGTACAATAGGTGCTGCTGGTACATATACAGGCGGGTACAGCTGGTACAGATGCATGTGGGTACAAACCAGTAGGTGCAGCTGGTATCGATCCAGGCGGGTACAAACTAGTACAGATGCAGGCGGGTACAACTGGTATATATGCAGTCGAGTACAGCTGATAATAACAAGGTGGGTACTTTCCTTCAATCACACTCCCATCAACCCTCCACGTGTGGGGGGAAAGAATTACCTCATGCAATAATAACTATAATGTTATTAATAATGTTGGGCATCCACATGAGAGCAAATGTCCAGCCAATATTAAAATGTGTGTGAACACCCAACCTTATAATTATTAAGGTTGACAATACTTAAAGGATTTTACATTTGAAAAGGCAAGAAAAAGGGTAATACTTACCACCTGTTCACACGCCACATCAACTCATTAGCAAAGAGCACACCATGGTACACTGGGGGTGTCCCCGTCCAGTGTACTGGCACGACATAGCTGGAAAACACATGAGAACAAGTCATGCGAAAACAAGTTTATGCATGCAAACATAAATGCATGTGCACATTATCCATGGGACTGTCACTCCATGGTAGGACTGATATTTGTGCCGACCTTGTCTATGGAATTGTCACTCCATAGGAAGGTTAGTGCCAGGACTTGTGTTCGCCTACGGGATAAGACTTCACATTTATGTCGCGCCAATTTTGTGCCCGACAAGAAATCTTTGTACAAGTTTCATGAAAGGGAAATTTTGTCCATTATAGACGCAGTCCTAGTCATACACGGGTGGCAGCAAAAAGGCTCCCGTCCATATGGCACAAAACTAGTCACACACGGGTGGTACACAACTGGTTCCGTCCATGTGACACCAAATGACTAATCCTTTCACATGGGGCACTGGCGTGGCCACATGTGAACATGGTACAAATCTGGCCGCTCTATGGAGTGACAACCCCATAGAAGTGGCTCCAGAAATGGTGATGGACCAAATGGTGACATATGCTGATGTAAAACGCTGATGAAGTGCTGATGTAAAACGCTGATGATGTGCTGATGTAAGCGCTGATGTAAAACGCTGATGAAGTGCTGATGTAAGCGCTAATGTAAACACTGACATATGGACTGTAGCACAGAGGGGTATTGTCCCACGGTGTGGCCTGTAGCAGAGGGTGGGATGCTGTCCCGATGTGTGGCCAGATATAAAATGTTGATGTGTTGATCTGAAGAGCTGATAAAGATGAGGCAGATGATGTGGAGTCCCCGGCAGCAGCAGAAGTGGTACCGGATATGACAGTGAAGTGGTTGGTACACCGTAGTGAATGATGAGGCTAAGCTAAGCTATATATACTGAGGGAAATTGCTGGTCGGTGAGCCTAAAGGCTGTCGGCCAGCAAAAAAGACAAAAATAATGAGTAAAACCAATAAATGTCCAAAAATTTTTCTTTTAAGGGCTGGACAAAAAGCTGTTTTCACACATCCTGCTAATAACTAACTCATATAAGCTCCATATCATGTTAGATGGGACCTCGAGATGTTGTAAGCATTGTAGGAGCCAGGCCCGAGGCACTGTATCAAAAGCTTTGCCGAAGTCCAGAAAGTAGCAGTATAGTCAGTGGCCATCAGCCTTGGCTTGTTCGATGATATCTTGAAGCATGAATATGTGATCTAGCGCTGAGAAGGTCCTCTTGAATCCTGCCTACCCCGATGCCCTGTATCCCTCTCTCTCTGCCAGCGTCTTGAGCTGAGACTCAAGTATAGATCCGTAGAGCTTTGCCAAGATATGGCCGATCATTATGGTTTTGGAGTTATTAGGATCCATGGGGTCTCCTGCCTTATCGAGAGGCGCAATAATGTGTGATGACCAAGTGGGGGGGAAGCCCTTTGAGAGGGCCCTATTAAACATATGGGCTAGGAGGGACACCTTGGCATAAGAGAGGTGAGTCTTCACTACCATGTCTCCCGTGAAGAAGGTGGATGTGGGAGGGGGGGTTGGTGGGGGTATGTGGTATAATACGTGTGCATATGAGTGCCAGATGTGTGGGTCTATGATGGGGGTGGGTAAGTGGCATTCTTGGATCCTATGGCAAGTCTTGTTGGAATTCCCGCTCAGGAAGAGTCGGCATAAGTCCTCGTGCTGTTTATGACAATGTGCTCGTTCCTTGCAAGACGAGTAAGGTACTGGATAGTCCATTCAGCTTCATGCTTCTGGATTTTTCTTGTAGCTAACTCATGCAAAAGATGTACATGTGATATTGCATTTGTTGTCATACCAAGGCATAGTGCGTGTGTGGGCTTTGGCAGCGGAGTGGCGGGTGTGTGGAAAACTATCGATGGCGGATGTGTGGATGATTGTTGTGAGGTGTGGGTGGTGAGGTGTGCACATGGGTCTACATCCAATGACAACGATAGAGGTGATTTGGATAGATAAGATCACAATCATGGGTGAAATCGATCGGGGTGTAGTGTGAGTTGGGCGGTGCTTGTGCTGGGGTAGGTGGTGTGCATATCATAGTCACAGGGGACGGCGGGGACGGAGCCTAGGAACATTGGGACGCCGAAACGGGACGGCGCAGGGACGGGGACGGACGGGGACGGACGGACATCCCCCGACGGGCGTTTCAAACAGGGGACGGCGCAGGGGACGGCATAGGGACGGGGGACGGCTGTCGGGGACGGCCTGTGCGGGGACGGTAGATAGCTGTTGCGCCCATTTCTGGCCGTTGCGCCTGCCTGCCATCGTAGCCGTTTATGGCTATTGGGCTTGGGCTCTACTAGCCGTTTATGGCTGTTGGGCCTTGGCCCTCTCTCTCTCTTGCCTATCTATATAAGAGCCCACCTCTACAAGGCTACAAGCACACACAAGTTCATTGCTCATTGCTCAAGCTTCTTGAATCTTCTCTCGAATCTCTTCCAACTTCCAAGTTCCAAGCTCTAGGGCCTAGGCTCTCACCTCTCCCTCAAGCCTCTTGAGTCTTCCAACTTCCAAGCCTCTAGGCTCTCTCTCTCTCTCTCTCTCTCTCTCTCATTCCTCAAGGCTCTCTCTCTCTATCTCTCTCTCTCTCTCTCTCTCACTCCTCAATGCTCAAGAGTCAAGCGGCAAGCCATCTTCAACCATGGCATCCTCCTCACGTGCCGGGGCTTCTCGTAGAAGGACAACGGGATGGACATGGTGGGAGGAGGTAAACTACACCACATCCGTTCATGGAGGCGGTTCTCGGCCATGGGTATGCAAGCTTTGCCCGTACCGGCGAACGGGTGGCGCCGACAAAGTGCGAGCCCACCTCTTGCATGAGAGTGGGCATGAGGTGAGGTTTTGCACGAATGTCACGCCCGAGAAGAGACGGGAACTTCTTGACAAGCTTAGCATCTACGAAGGGGTCGAAGCGACAAGAAGGACACCACGAGTGGCCGTGGATCCCGCGACGATGGGGAGAGGAACTCAAGCCTCTACCATGGAGTCATGTGGTGGATCGGGATCATGCACACCATCACCTTCGCCATCAAGTCGGAATGTTACACCATCCACGACACCGGCACCCTCCATCTCCACGGCCTCTCAATCATTACGTGGTCCATGGCGACAATCTACAGCCACATTGTCTCTAGGAAGAGGAACCGACTCGGGGTAGAGCGTGCCAATGACCTTGTCTTCGTCAGCGCGAACTTGCGAATGCTTTGCAAGAGCATGACCAAGAAGGCAGATTCCTTCACCGAGTGGGAGATGAGTCAACAAGAAGAGCAACGGGAGGATGAGGTGCAGGAGCAGCATGCCAGTGAGGATGAGACTGAGGATGAGCTTGATGCTTCTTTGGCAGCCGCACAAGCTACCCATGACCATGAGACGAGCACTTCACGTGGATGATCATTCATGGATCATGATTCATGGGCCTTACTACTTAGCTCTAGCCTCTAGCCTCTAGTCTTCAGCACTTTTTTGTCATTGACTCATTTGAGTCCGTCCTTGTATTTTGCCTCCTTAAGGCTTAGTCCTGACTCCTGAGTCCTGACTCTTGAGTCATGACTCATTTTGTATCTACTTAATTATTAATATGACTCAAAATCTTAGCATTTTAGTGTAAATTTGTGCTCATTTTTATGTGCTTCCAAAGTAGAATAAGTGCAGAGTAAAAAATTTTAAAAAAAAGTATTTTTTGAGTGCCGTTCCCTCCCCCGTCCCCGTTCCCTACTTATGGCCGTCCCTCGTCCCGTCCCCGTCCCCGTCCCCCGTCACCGTCCCCTGTCCCTTGTGACTATGATGCAGATAAGGGTGAAGGCGAGGTAGTTGCGATCGGCACTAAGCGGGCATGGTGGGATGGTAAAGTTAGATATCAACCAGGCTAGTTCCGATGATCCCATAAGATAATCAACTATGCTGGTGTCCCCCTTGTATGGAAAACTAGTAAGCCCTCGTGATGCAGGCCACCGTGCCATCCCATTATAGATAGCGAGGTTGTGTGGCGTTGTAACTTGGTTGAACACAATGCTAATCAATACACTTAAATACATCAAGATTTAATGGACAACATGCTCAATACAAGAAGGAATTTGTTTAATTGATAAGAGACACACAATGAGGCGGAACGGCCGGTCGCTCCCTCAAATAAAGTATATTGATCTTGGGAGAATTAAGTACATAGTGTCATGGGTATTTTCGACCAGATTTCCATACCAATGCATATGAATATTGTTGTCGGTGTAGACTTGCAGCTCACACTACCCTCTCAAGTGCCTGTGTTCCCTACCATCTGCTCTCTATTGTTCCACCAACACATGGTAGCAACAATCTGCAAGAGAGCACTTAGGACAAGAGAACATGTCATAGGGTATGTAATCATGGAATCCAGTTCCTCCCTCCTGCTACTTGCTTCCATATTTAAGCATCATAGCTTACCAATTTTAAGTAGGGTCGATGATAGTGGAAGTCTTCGCGATGGAAGCGTTTGGAGTGTTGAAATCTTCGATTTATCATGATCCTTCGCGACAAAAGTCTTCAAGAGGATGGGAACCTTGGGAAAGCTTCCCCTATGGTTCAACTTGAGAAAGGAGGGCTAAAATTAGACTTTTCACCAAAAAGACCAAAAATTACAGCAAAAATAAGAGCTGTTTTGCTGAATTTCAGTCATTGGGAGTGTGGGAGAGTGAACACGACGTGGAAACACTTTTGGAAGCTTGAAAAACACACTAGCAAGCTTGGATATGGAGTTGGGAAGGAGAAAGTGCAGAAAATACAGCCAAAGAGGCCTCATGAAGGGGGCACCTACTTCTAGAGAGAGAGGGAAGAGAGATGGTGAGTCTACACCGACAACACATTGTTTGCAATACTGCATTCATATGCATTGGTATGGAAATCTGGTCAGAAATGCCCATGACACTATGTACTTGATTCTCCCAAGATCAATATACTTTATTTGAGGGAGGGGCTGGCTGTTCCGGCTCATTGTGCGTCTCTTGTTAATTCAGCAAATTACTTCTTGTATTGAGCATGTTGTCTATTAAATCTTGGTGAAACAAAAACAAAATTAGCATTGTGTTCAACCAAGTTACATTGGTATCAGAACATTTCTGACCAAATTCACATACCCTTTGTAGTGTTCTCTTGTCCTACGTGCTTAAGTGTGTTTAATTAACTTGATGGTCAATCATACAAAAGATACATGCTTCCTATTATAGATTGTAGCTTTAATTTTGCTCATTTTTCTCGTCTCTCCCTTCATGTCCTCACCTATTTGCTTACATCTCTCCTCCTCCTCCCTCTCCCCCTAATTCTAATTCCTCCCTTGTTGATGTGGCATTTTCCCCATTCAGTCCCCTTCAAAATTCCATAAGCTTCCTGTTGTTTTTGTTCTGGTTTACGTTTCTCATGACATATGTTGCATGGTTAAGTACCACCTTGAGGCAACCTGTATTATGCTGTTCTAGTGAGCTTCTCCCCACAGGAGGGAAGTGACAACCAGTGGGAGCTTATGTACAAACATAGTTGAGGGTGGATCATGAATTTTTAACACCTATATTGTGCCCTGTTTTTTATGGCATGTGTTTTGACGGTTGTGTCAGTGAGAGGTCTTGCAATTCCATGTGGGGTTTCTTGATTCTTACAATGGGTTTATATTCTCAAGAACTTGATCTTTGTGGATACTTGAGATTTCTTTTGTTGAATTAGAGGCAATGTTTGTATCTTATTGAACTATCTCTCATGTGAGCTTTGTATTATTGAATGAGAGGCAATGTTTGTACCTTGTTGATTGTAGTGAATTGTCACATAGTTGTGTAAAGCTTTCTTTTGCACTCATCTTCATTCTCACAATGGGTTTATATTCTCAAAAACCTGATCTTTGTTTGTTTTTGGGGCCAGAGGCGGTATGTACGTTGGCTTTGGTGGGGAAGGTTTGGTGCATTTGTGACTTTGCTACAGCTGGTGGGAGCAGCATATCTGACTTTTTCATTTGTAAAAAGTGCTTCCGCTGGCACAAACCGTTGCTATTCAGGTTGGGCTTAGCTGTATGCCTTTTCTCTCTATCTTCATTGGACTCTCCATTACGATATTCTAGTAGTCTTCTTAACCTCTTATTTGAACTTTGTACTGCGATTGCAGCTGGTGGATGGCATCGCGGTTTGTTTCTAGCTTTGGCTCTTGCAGCATGGGTGTTGACAGTACTGCAATGTTGCATGGGGTCAGATATTTTGGCATGGAGTTCTTTGTATGCAAGGCACAGTGAGGCTTGGAGAGCCTACTACCATGAGATGTTTGACTATGGGATTCGAGAAGCCCTTTGCTGTCTTGGCAGGGCCAAATATATGTTAGTGTTTGATGCTATCACTATTGGTGCTTAGAAAATATCTTGCTTTGACTTTTTAAAGCATGGGTTTCTCTCTGCAGTACACGAGATGAAGATGATGTAGATTCAGTGGCAGCAGTTTTAGGTGATCTTGTTTCATATCGAGCTGCTGGTGCGAGCCACTTAGAGTTTCTTGCAGGTAGATCTAGAATCCTCTAGATAGTAATACTCTACATACTCCAATGAAAAAACCTCACAAAAGAAAGCTCCCAAACAACTCCGACACACAACAAAACTCCCAAACAACCCCGAAACCAAACAAGCGCCCCCCCCCCCCCCCCCACCCCCCCCGGGCGGCCCAAAAAAAAAACCACCACCCCCTTCGCACCCCTCTTCCTTCTCTCCCTTCCCCCTTTTACCCCTTGTAAAAAAGAAGAAGATGCATCTATTAAGTGACAAAATCATGGAAAAAAAACATGATTAAACTACTAGAGCTGAGAGATTAAAGAACAGTCCAAGACATGATCTAGAAGAGATGGTCACTTTGCATTGTGAAGGCTTCATGATGCCCCTTGTTGTCCTCCTTTGATTCTCCATTCTCTTCACCTTGATCTCCATACTCTTCATGCATAATGTAGGCCTTTCAAGCCTTCTTTAGAAAGAAACAATCTTTCTCAATGTGTCCAGGTTTGTGACAAAAATCATAAATGATGAAGAGTTGTACTTAGCCTTCCCCTTGTAGCCTTTGTTTAATGTGTAGAGAGCCACTTCATTTGAAGTGTTGGACAAGGTGTCCTCTTTTGCTTTGACCTTTAGCTTCTCCTCTTCCTCCAACAGAGAAGCTTTGTAAGCCTAGCGGGGCGTGCAGTGATTTGACAGACCGAACCACGTTTCCAAGAGAGAAAGATATAGAGACAGAGGTATATAATTCAGCCGTATTAGCGGACATGCAAATTTCACATTGTGAATTTTTCGTCCGAGTTGCGGCCAGTTGATATTGTGCTTATTCTTTCTATCTTTGGCGGTGCATTTGCTCTATCAACTACTTATTTGCTATACTAATTCTTTCTATTTGCTACTTCCCTTAGTGCTAGGCTTCATTATGGCTGAGTCTGCCTTGCATCCCCGGAGGTTTGACAGAAACTCAGTACGAAGGCCTTTGAGTGAATATATGCTCTTATGTGTGTGTGTGTGTGTGGAGTGCGTGTGTGAGAGCATATCTTGATACAAAGTTCTACACCCACTATTGGGCACTGACGACGTTAGTGGGGATGTCGTAGTATCTAGTCCATACTATGCATAATGTAGTTGATAGTTATATAGTCTTGTGGGTTGACTACCATGAGTATATAACATGCACGTTCCTAAAAGGTGAATTTGGGCATGTTCCTGGATTCATCTAGGCATATATATAGAGACAGGGGGGAGAGAGAGAGAGAGAAGGGAATAGGGATCTTGCACAATACACCACACCGCTATCAATGAATACAAAACAAACAGATATGCCGATGTAGGATATCCAAGTCGATGTTCTAGGCACGAGATCTCTAATGCCGAGCATATCACGAGGACGACCCACAAGTATCCCTCACCGGACTTGTACCAAATCCCATATTCAAATCCAATGAATCCAAGTCCAAGTCCAAATCCAAGTCCAAGTCCAAATCCAAGTTCAAGTCCAAGTCCAGATCCAAGTCCAAGTCCAAGTCGAGATCCAAATCCAAGTCCGAGATCCAAGTCCAAGTCTAGATCCAAGTCCAAGTTCCAAGTTCTAGTTCCAATCCAAGTCCAAGAATCACTCACTCATCCCATGAGTAACCTCCACAACTCCTACAGCCTTGTCGCGATGAAGAAAACCATGGAAAAGCTCTTTCTGGTAAGAAAATTGATATAAACTAGTTTTCGAGCGATAAAAACCTCCAAAAGCAATTTTTAGGGTTTCTGAAATTTTTAGGATTTGTGAAATTTTCAACCCGTACAGCCCTCTGCACATGCCCGTATAGTTCGGTACGGCTGTACGGATCCGTACAGTCGTACATACAGATGATGTTGTGGCACTGTAGTTGATGGAGACACTTTGAATCAGCGGCGGGCAGCGATGAAAAAACTCCATGATTTGGTTCATAGATGATGATGGAGAAGTTGATCTTCACGCTTCAACGAAGATGGTAACGCGATGAAGAGGTTCTTCTTCAAATTGATGCTCAAGAGAGGCTCATGCTTCTTTTATACTTTGGGAAGCCTTGCTTTTTGCCAAAAAGTCACGCTTTGCTTTGCTTTTGCCTTTTACTTTGCTTTTGGCCTTTTTAATAGTAAAATATTACTGAACTTTAGTCAAAAGTTCTTGTTTTGCATTTCTAGCTTCAGGGCCTTGCTTTTTGGCCTTGGAGTTGCTTTTTGAAAAAGCGGCTTTTAGCTTTTGGTCCGGCTTAGTCTCCTCTTTCCAATGGTGACCTTGAATTGCGGTCAATCTTGTTTGACTTTTTGCTTTTTCTTGCTTTTTGACCAAGAATGGTGCTTTTTCTTAATCAAACCTTATGGACCCTATCCCCGTGTCTTCTTCCACCTGTCTGGTGGACTACAAGTGTTCCAAGCACATCCATTTGTTCCGTGTATATCCATGTGTTCCAAGTACATCAAGCTCTTCTATATGTTTCAAATATATCCATATGTTCCCAATACGGCCATATGTTTCAAGGTACTAGCCCCATCTGTGGAGCTTGTGCATCTGGGCTTTCCCCATATTTGTGGTGTCATCTGCTCATCTTGCAACATCTCAATGCGTTTTCTTTGATCAATAGCTTTATTCTTGATGGTACTTCTTCTGGGCCTGTCTCATGTGTTAGATATAATAAATGCATACTTACCTTCTGCAAAAACTAGACAGAAGCTAGTCAACAAACAAGTATGCATCATTCGCATCTACTGGGTACTCCAGGTACTGGCCAAGTAATCTAGAGCCCAGTGGACTATCACATGCCATAAATCCAAGCATCATCCACACATCAAAAACATCACATAAAGTCAAAGAAATTCAAACATACATCAGTATGCAATGCATAAGTAATGATCCTCTTATTCATGGATTGTCTTGTTTGGTTTCATCGGAAACGGTGCCGAGCTATGTATCTCCTGAGAGAAACCACTCAGACTATCGCTCAAGGCCATTTGGTCACTAGGACCACCCGAGAGTCGCTCAAGGCGATCTAGTCACTAGGACCGCCCGAGAATTCATCAACACCATCTGGTTGCATTGAGCGCCTAACTATGAAATCCAATACAGCCATCTGGGCCATCTGGTCGCAATGACTGCCCAACTCTGCGAAGTCCAATACAGTCATCTGGGCCATCTGGTCGCAATGACCGCCTGACTCTGCGAAGTCCAATGCAGTCATCTGGGCCGTCTGGTCGCAATGACGATCCAATTACGAAATCCAATACAGTCATCTAGGCCATTTGGTCGCAATTACCACCCGACTGTGAAGTTCAATACAGTCATCTGGGCCATCTGGTCATGACTGCACGGCTGCGAAGTCCAATATAGTAATCTGGGCCATCTGGTCACAATGACCTCCCGACTGTGAAGTCCAAGATATTTGGCATCGTTGCCGTCAAATCTCATTTTGGCATCGTTGCCGTCAATGGGTCATTTGGCATCATTGCCTCCCATATACAAATCTTGCTTCTTGGGCTATCGAGAATCATTATAAGCATAATAATGATCAATTCCAGTCGAATATATATATATATATATATATATATATATATATATATATATATATATATAATGAAGAGGGCCAGAGGTACAATCCCTCTCTTGAATCTTCTTGATCGCAAGTGTAAATGGAAGGGCAAGTGAACATGGAAAATCTAATCAATCATGAAATCTGAAAATACACATAAGCATGCCAGATAAAAATAAGATGACAAATCTGCACAGTACACCACACTAGGGGTCAGAAGATGGGCCGACCCCGCAAGAGGACTAGCAAGAGAAAGAGCAAGAGCAAGACTTAATTGCACAATGGAAGAGTATGGTGTATTATGAGAGAGATTCACTTATATGTACATGGCCATAAGTGTTCACACTTAAACTATGGCCGACTGGGAACTTTAGGCTCATAAGAGGCCTAATGCTACTACAATGACTTCTCTCATAATATATCCATGAATTACATCACTTAGTAATTCATCCTAACTTTCTACCACGTGCTCTTGAAGCGGTAATTGCAATAAATACTTCGTCACACCATTATGGGTGACCGTCCAAGTTGTAGCTTTGAACACCATTGCTTCATATCTTGAATGTATGACCCTTTGGTGTATCTATCTTGACTCCTTGATGTAAGATAATGGTGGTAGTTCTTGTTAACCCTAGGAATGGGTTAATATTCCCCCCTTCCTAATGGCGATCACGTCCTCGTGATCGCGTCCTCATGATCACGTTGAAGACCTTTGTGTGGGGAGAATGGAAAAGCTTTGTCGATGGCTTTGATGTTCAGTGACGTTCAATGATCTTTGTTCCTCTGAAAGGAATAAGAAAATCTAGTTAGTGAATGAAAAGGTTAGTGGTTTATTGGGAATTCCTAATGGGGTTGGGGGGCTGGGGGTTTTTTTGCGAATGATTGTAATTTTATATTTGTGTGAGCATGTTGTTTTTTTTTTTTGGGGTGTTTTTGGCTCACTTTGTTTTTGGAAATCATAAGCAAGGTTATATGTGATTTGTGTTAGTGGGGATGCTAAGTGTTGTTAATAATGGGAGAGGAGAGGGAAGGATCCGGAGGAACGTAGACATAATCGTCAGAACGAGATGCCCCCCCTCCCCCCCCCCCCTTTTATGGTTAGATTACCAAAAAGGAGTTTGCTTCCAATACAACTTTGCGGGTGCCTAGGGTTCATCACTAGCTGCACCTGTTTCTTCCAATACAATATGAAAACAAGAGAACATAACATAAATTGAATTTGCTGACAATTCTCAGCTAAAGTGAGCATTCCCGGCATCAAGCACATGCAGGACAACTATGGACAGTCCATAGCACTCCCACATCAGCTCGGGACAACTCAACATCATCGTCTTCTTCCTGTCTGGCTCATAGAGCAAGTCGACCAGCCCTCAAAGGCTGTTTTCAGCAGTCAACCAGCCCTGAGTAACCTTAGAAGAAAACGACCGGCAGCTATACACAAGCCTTCAAACCCCTGATCAAAAGAGAAACTGTCTAGATGCCCCCGACCAGCTCTTCCTCTCTGTTTTTATCCTCTGTCCAGCCTCTGTTCATGCTGTAAATCAGCCGGCCAGCAGTGGAGAACATGCAGGAGAAGTCGGCCAGCAGCTCCCATGCACCTAATAGATTTTTTTCGCGATAGAAGGCTGTAAACAGCTTGTAGAATCAGTCGACCAGCTCCCATGCATCCGGAAAAGCAGGTGCCTCACATAAAGCTGGGGTATTTCTCAAGATTAGAGCTCCTCTGCCAATTTTAGCTCGCACGTGTGCTTTTTAGGTCCAGAAGGGGGGCACCTACTTGAAGGAGGCCCAAATAATGTCCAGTGCCTAGCTTTTGGCCGCCACATGTATTAAATAAATCGTGCTCAATGTGCACTCATTTATAAGTTATCCGGTCACTTATAAGTGAGTGTGAACTCGCATCAATAATTATTAGCATGTGAACTCATAAAGCTGTAAATTGAGTTTTTGGGGATACTTACCACCTGCAAAACACACGTAGACCACCTGTCAGTCCCAAACAAGTGCGCACATTCACGTCCACATGGTGCCTAGGCGTCCCCGGTCCCATGGACAAAACAGGTAGAAATCTCAAGCATTGTTCAGGCAAACAAGACAAGTCATCCAAAGATAAAATCAAAGTCATGCACACACATGAGTGCAGCTAGATTGGAAGAAACACCCATCTGCTCACTTGTATCCAATAAAATGTCCAGGGCTCATGATCCTTCCGGAACCTTCCCAGAACATAATTACAAAAGATCTCCAAGATAGCTAGTCCCAGGAAATTTCGTCATGTCAGACTCAATGGGCCATACATGTACACTATGTCAGGTCCCATAAGCCACACATGTACTATCATGTCGGGCTACACCAGCCATACATGTACTGCCATGTCAAACTCCATATGCCACACAGACACACCATGTATGGCTACACCAGCCATACATGTGTCATGTTAGGCTCCACATGCCACACATGAATAGTAGGAAAATAGAAACTGTAAGGAATTTTGTGACACCAAGACGTTGATATTATACCTGTACTTCAAATATATGTGGATGAACCACTTCCTCATAAGCTCGTAGTATATTTGGATAGTCCTTGAAGTACTTCTCTGACATCCATTTCGCATCCAATAGCGAATAATTCTCGAATTCCAAGAGGAACTTTTTGACCGCTACCTTTCTTGTTTTTCTCATAGAATGAAACTCAATCTGTTGTGGCTCTTCCACCCTTGGTGGATCCTTCAATACAGGCTCCTCCTGTGCATGGTTTCCATAAACTGTCATGGAAGGCATTATATATCCTCCAGTGATCTAAAAGGTCCAATTGATGACATACATGGTCTTGGTAATTTGAAAGGTCCATATACCATCATTCCCTGACTTTGGCAAACCAATAGCGAATAATTCTCGAATTCCAAGAGGAACTTTTTGACCGCTGCCTTCTCTTTTTCTCATAGAATGAAACTCAATCTGTTGTGGCTCTTCCACCGTTGGTGGATCCTTCAATACAGGCTCCTCCTGTACACGGTTTCCATAAACTGTCATGGAAGGCATTATATATATCCTCCAGTGATCTGAAAGGTCCAACCGATGAGTTGATCTTCTTGGTAATTTGAAAGGTCCATATACCATCATAAAAGTTCTTAAAGATTCTCAGACTTTATCAATAGGAAAATGCTCGAATTTATCTTCTAGATATTGTGGTCCATTTTGATTTATACATCGGAATGGCACGGTTGCATATGAACTAAAACTATCTCCACATGTTAGAGTTCATCTAGTCTTTCATCTCATTAGATTGAAAGGAAAACTGGGAGGTGAGAATAACACAGTTACTCCTCAAGAACTCGTTGAAGTCGAAGAATTATCTTATGTTCCACATGAACCTGATAAGGTACTTGAATTCAGGGAAAGGAAACTGTCTCCACGTGTTAAACTATCTCATTAGATTGAAAGGAAACTGGGAGGTGAGAATAACACAGTTACTCCTCAAGAACTCGTTGAAGTCGAAGAATTATCCTATGTTCCACATGAACCTGATAAGGTACTTGAATTCAGGGAAAGAAAACTTTGTAGTTGACTAATCCCTAAGGTTAAAATTAGGTGGAAAGATAGGGATATAGAGGATTCGACTTGAGAGTTGGTTGAGATTGTGTCGTGTATGTCCACCTCGTATACCTGTTAGTATGTGTGTATCCATCTACATGTGGTTGTATAGGTGTGAACACCCCTTGTTTGTGTAAGTGTGCCTACTATGTGCGTGAACACCCTCTCGTCTTGATAAGATAAGTGTGTGCCATGTGTCATGTTCTCCATATGTGAGTGTGATTTGTGTGAGTCAAAAGATAAGGTTTGCAACCTATAAAAGCATGCACTTGGTGTACTTCATATCATAACAAGCAATACAATTCTCATTGAGTCGTGCAAACACTTGAGCATTGGAGCATTGTCTTTTTCTTCTTTTTCTCTCTCTCAACAAACTCCAATATGGAGCTTTACCCTCCTTAGGGTACTGGAAGCAAACCTTAAGTGGTATCAGAGCCACTAGCCTATCGTTGTGTGTACCTTGTGCGCCACGCATCGTTGGTTTTGTTGTCTCCGCCTGTGCAGCCTATCCTCCGCTACCGCCGCCCGCCTGGCAGACCCCATGATAGGGTGCCGGCTGGGCTGAGCTAAGCACCACCGTGCAGTCGGCCAAGGACCCCGGCTGAGCCACCCATTCGACCAAGCAGTGTCGGACGCCCTTACGCCTTACCGGGCCAAGCCCATTTTTCGCCTCATTCGTGGTGATTTTCTCCCTCTGTTGCTCCAACCCGGTTTTCCCCTTCGCATTGCCCGTCACCAATTTCCTGTCGCCGACCTGACGGTTTCGCATCGCGTGTCACCGCCGCGCTACCCAACTGCTCCGAACCCGGTGGTTTCACATTGCCGACTTGTTGTAACTCGCGGGTGCCCGGGGGACTAGGCATAGTAGTAGGGGAACCCCGTTTCCCCCCATGGGGAACGGTGGAACACGTTCCCCCATGGCCAGCATGAAGGGAACGATGGAAACGGGGGTCGAGAACATCCGTGGAACGCCAGGGAACGACTGGGAATGCCGGTGGAACACGAGATGGAAAGTTGGGCTGCCGTTCCCCCATGTGGGAACGATGACGTGGATTTTTTTAAAAAAAAAGTAGAAGTCCGACGCCCGTACTGTTGTCACCTTTTGCTCGTCGCTTTTCGAAAGTTCACCGACCTGCAGGTTGCTCGATGCCCGTACTGTAGTCGCCGACCTGCCCGACGCTCGTCACCTGCAGCCTGCCCGTCACCTGTGGGCCGTGGCCCTGTACTGCTATCGCTTGCAGGCCCTGCCTGCCTGCCCGTACTGTTCTGTACCAGGCAGTACATCTAGCCGACCTACAGCCTGCTCCAACTGGCAGCCAGCCCTTAGTCGGCCCAGCCTCCAAGCCCCTAGCCCTTGCCATGTATAGTGTACACTACATTCTACTACAGTCTACAAGTCCACAACAGTAGTACACTCAAGTTCACTACAGTCTACAAGTCCACAACAGTAGTACACTCAAGTTCTCAACACTGTGCCTAGTACCAGCCTGCAAGCAGCAACAGTGCAACCTGCCTGGGCCCTGTGCAACAGAGTGATCAAGACTCAAGTTCAACAGTTTACATCTTTACAAGGCAAGACAGCAAGCATTTCTCTTTCTTCTCTCTATTTCTTTGTTTGAACTTTTGGTGTTTTAAAAATTACCTATGTCACAATCTGGACTGCACAGTCTCTCCCCATTAAACAATAGACAGAAAAAGGACTCATTTCTCTGTAATGGTTAACTTTGAAAGTCTGTTCAACTTTTTGTCCGAATTTACAGAAATCATGGCTTACTCGGGTTCAAAGCGATCGGCTTTGAATGCTACTTGGTGGGATGAGGTTGAAAGGCTAGAAAGGTATTCATCTAAGGGAAGTGCAACACGATGGGAATGCAAGCAATGTAACAAAGAGAAGTCAGGAGGAGCAAACCGTGTGAGAGCTCATCTATGCCATGTAAACAATGAAAAGCACAAGTGAACAAATGCCCAGGGACAACACCTGAAATGCGTAGAGAGCTTTTGGCAAAGTACCCAAGTGAAGAGGAGAAAGCATGTGCACGAAAGAAACCGGCAATTGATGCATCTTGCTTCAGTAGACATGGGGAAGATGTACACTTGGGAGATGGACAACAGTATGGAGGACTTGGGAGCTTTGTATTTTCCCAAGATTCGCACTCTATGGGTGCAAGCTCCGGCAAGTAGCAAATCTTGGGAGTAGCTTGGGATCCCCGCAAGAAAGAGAGGGTAGATGCAGCTATTGCAAGGTTCTTTTATCATGATCATGTAGCATTCAATGTTGCCAGGTCTCCATATTTCATTGAAATGGTCCAGGAGATTGCACGGTATGGCCCAACATACAAGCCTCCTTCGTATAAGACACTACGCACCACCTTGTTGCAAAAGGAGAAAGCTGCAATTGAATATGCTCTAGAGTTTGTGCATGAAAGTTGGGCAAAGAATGGTGTGTCACTTATTGCAGATGGTTGGAGTGACACTCGAAAAAGGTCCATTCATGGCATGGTTGCTTATTCTCGAGGAAGAATGCAATTCATTTCCTCACATGATGCTTCCTGATGGTGAGGCAACAAATAGAGCAGCTGGTCTTAAGCTTGAAGACAGGTATCCGCATATCACATTTAGTCCATGCTTTGCTCATTGTTTGAGCAACTTATTGAAGGATGTTGGCAGCTTGCCATGGGTTGATCCACACATTCAAAAAGGCAAGGAGATAATAAGCTTCATTCAAAACCATCAGTTTATTTTGAATGAATTCCGCAAGAGATCGCCCAAAAAGGATCTCTTGAAGTACTCAGAGACACGCTTTGGTTATAACTTTCTCATGATGAAGAGGTTATCCAAAGCGCACTTGCCTTTGAAGCAGTTGGTTGTATGCAATGAGTGGATGGGATGGGCTCTTTCTTGGTCAAGAGCTGGCATAGAGGTTGCAAGAACCATACAAGACTTCACATTTTGGGATGAAGTCAACACTATCAATGCTATGATGAAGCCGATCATGCGCTTGATGCGGATTGCAGATGGATGGGAGCCATGCATTGGCAAGGTTTATGAGGGGGCTGACCGAATGATCGAGAAAATAGGGGAAATGGGCTTGTCTGATGAGAAATATGTAGAGTTTCGAGAATTATGTGAAGCACGATGAAATGATTATCATTCTCCTATGCATGCTGCCGCGTATGTCTTCGATCCCTAGTTCCAAGGATGTGGACAAGAGGCCGATGATGAGGTGATGGATGGTTGGGAGACAATGCTTTCTAGGTAGGTTCGTGATGCACATAAATGAAGGTTGGTGAAAGACCAACTTGGATTTTATCGCAGCAAGTTGGGAAAGTTTGGATTGGCTGATGCACAGAGAGAGAGGTTTAAGATAGGGGCTGCTTTATGGTGGGAGGATTATGGGGCTCGTACACCCAGCTTAGCTTCAATCATTGGCAGTAAGGATCTTGTCTCAAGGTGCAAGCTTCTCTCCGATTGAGCAACTATGGAGTGTGTTCGGCCATGTTGCACCCAAGAAGAGGAACAAATTTGGGACAAAACAAGTCAATGACTTGATTTTTGTAAGTGCTAATTTGCGCTTGCTTGGTGATATGGCTTCTCCCAAACCAGAGAAGTTTATATTGCTAGATGAGGAGTCCTCGGATGATGAGGAGACACATGGACTTGCAGATCTTGGTCAGGATGGGATTGAAGATTTGGATGCTGCAGATGTTGGTCTTGATGATATGGCTTTCTTGGATGACATAGATAATAGTCTCCTTGATGGCATCACTGGCAGTAGCCATGTATGATATCTCCTTACTATTTGCATGTCACCTTGAGGCTTGGACTTTGGACTTGGATTGTTTCTTTTATCTAGGTTGTGGGCCACATTTTGTGTTTTTTGTCACTTACGTCATGTATGATGTGGGCTAATTTATTTTGACTTTTGAGATTTGTTCAGTGTTAGTATCTAGCCATGCAAATTGTGGTGCACTAGACTTTAGTGTGTCTCTGATTTGGTTATATAAATGAGCATTATATAATAAGATATATTGTCATTTTTAGTATCTAGGTCGTTCCCTGTTTCCGTTTCCCCTCGTTCCCGTTTCCCCTTTTTCCCGTTTCCGTTTCCCTAGTGGTGCTTTCGTTCCGTCCCTGTTCCCGTTCCCGTTCCCGTTCCGTTGCTACTATGGGACTAGGGCCTTTGACACACTTGTCGATACCATCAAAGCATATTAAAACATTTAAACATGGCCACAGCCTTAACATATATCCATCATCACTTTGCATAAAACATAAAAGCTGGACAAAATATCCACAAATGTTGAAAATGGAGCTTGCACATGTGACACCGCATAGAGGCTGGAATGGGCCGACCTCCCCCTTGGAGTATTTTATTACCCAAGGAGAATAATTTCATGTACAAGCTTTGAGGGCCTTACTCTCCCTACGGGAGACGCCGGATTATCCATATACAAATGCCATAACACAGCCCAACACGAGGCAACCAAGCTGGAACATAGGCTGTAGAAATGCCGAGCCAATAATATAATCCATATACCTCCGTGTAGGTATTGATTCTTCCCCCAAAACCACGGGTCTTCATGCAATAGAGCTGGTACAACAAGTACAACACTCCATACAACAAGTACAATGGCTTGTACAGGAGGTACAGTGGTTGGTACAGCCGGTACAATGGTTGGTATAGCAGGTACGACAAGTGCAAGGACTAGTACAGCCAGTATAGTGGTTGGTACAACAGGTACAAGGGTTGGTACAACAAGTACAATGGCTAGAAATCATAATAAATGATTAAATACCCTTGCCTTCAATATTTCTTCGCGATGGAAGCCTCCAAAACTGTCCCTAACAGCCGGTATTCTTCATGGGCAACCTTCAAGAGAGAGAGAAAGAGAGTAGCCATCATTAGGGCAGCCTCTAATTGTGGTAGAGGCTAGTGTGCAGCAAGAGAGTCCTTTTTAATGAAGAGAGAGGGCTCCAATTTATAGATTTGGGCCTCCCATGAGCTAAAATGGCAAGAGAAGGTTACAATGACAAGTGGAGAGCCACACAATAGCAGGAGTGACAAGTGTGAGGCCACTTGTGTCACTTTGATCCACTTTCTAACAAGTGTGAGGCCACTTGTCTCACTTTGGTCCACTTTCTTGCCACATGTCCTAATCTAAGAGATGGGTCCTTCCATAAACATTATCTCTAAAAATATCCCAACTGGTAGACATTCTGTCTCATAGGCACTTTGCCAACTCTTGGTATCTGCTCAATTCGAGATGTAATGACGCGAACAGAATTTCCATCGGAGTCAGGCCAAAAATAGCAACTCTCCTAAATTTTAGGAGTGTGGTCCTTTGTATTCTAGGATAATCCCCCATTCCCAAAGCTTGTACTTTCCAAATATTTAGACATCTTGGAGTCCACCAAACCCCTTTCATACTGGGAAATGTCTAGGTTACTGATAGTTGTTCTCTTGTTGGCGGGTCTTGCCAACCAGCCCCGACTGTCTTGCTCCTCTCCCGACTCCTTCTGGCCTTGTGCACGTGCTTGTTGTACCAGTCCTTGTACCTGCTGTACCAACCATTGTACCTACTGTACTAGCCATTGTACTTGCTGTACCGGTTGAATGGAGAGCTGAACCTGTTGTACTAGCTCTATTGCATGAAGACATGTGGTTTTGGGGAAAGAATCAATACCCACAAGGAGGTATATGGATTATATTGTTGGCTTGGCATTTGTACAGATTGTGTACTGGCTGAATTTTATGGCTGGCTCGTGTTGGGCTATGTAATGGCATTTGTATATGGATAATCCGGCATCTCCCATGGGGAGAGTAAGGCCCTCAAAGCTTGCACATAATATTTTGTCCTTGGGTGATAAAATACTCCAAGGGGGGGTCGACCCATTCCGAGCTGTGCACCTCTCTTTCCCCCCCCCCCCCCCCCACAAGAAAAGATCCTTTCATTAGTTATAAAAAAACGCCCACTGGGCTACAAAACCCCTCTCTTGCTCATAAGAAGGCAAAGCAGAGATGCAATCAAGGCAACTAGGGAGACTCTCCCTAGGTGCAAAAAAGTACAAATAAAAGTACACATAACTGAGAGGCTATATCATACAATAGGAGGGGGGAAAATCCAAACAGGTGGCCTGTAGTGCCAGCGGCGGGGGGTACCCGCACGTAGAGTATAGAAGGGGCCGTTGCACCAAGTGGTGTGGAAGGCCTGGCGCCGCAAGTTCGCTCGATCCGAGTCGCCCCGGATGCGGTCATACTGTCCTCACAGGGTGTGATCAACTCCTGCGAGATACTCCGAACAGTCTCTGCTCGGGCTCTCAAGGTGAACCATATGGTGAGGCTGCTGAGGAGCTCCCATCGTAAATCCCTCTCCTGTGTCCAGCCGGCGGACGAGAAATCCGGTGAAGGAACAAGGCGAGGCTGGCCCCTAATGAATCTGATGGCCTGGCTGTCCTGCTCCGTCTCGTATCCCAGAGCAGGCCCTGACGAAGTCGACCTCCCCTTAGCCGCCAATGCTCCGATGCAACTGGAGAGACCATTCTCCTTGCAGTCAAAATATGCCTCCCCAGCCGAACAGTGTACTGGAAAAAGGTGATCTCTGTGGCCTTGGGGGACGCATAAGGATCCTGCCACTTGTACTCGCCAGGGTCCCACTGGAGCCGGGCCAAGGGGCGCGCAACATATGCCCATATGCGCCAATCAGAGTCCACATCTGCAGGGTCTGGATCAATATGCCACTTCCGAGAAGCGGCGGCCACTACCCGTATCCTCTGAAAGATGCACTCTGCAACCAAAGGCGACTCCGCCTCCACTTTTGAAGTCTGCCCTCATCCTGTATCTCATAGTAGAGGCATCTACCATCCTCAGTGCAAGCTCTGACAGCAATCAGGATCTCCAATTGTGTAAAGGCTCCCATCCACCGTGGGGCCGTTGGCTCGAAAGGCGTGAACCACTCCTCAGTGAGTGCCTCCTGAATGTCATCCCTCATAATTAGCCCCCCTTTGAAGTGACTCAGCCTCTCCGCCTAGATCTCCTCCGGGAGACTGCAAAAGGCCTGCCAATCTCCAAAACTGCGTGGGCCTGCCGCCAATGGTCCCCAGGCTAGACGAGGCCGAGAACCGAGCATATGACCATGCTCTGTGCGTATCGCGGGGCTCCAGATGAGCGGTTGTTTGGCCCGCTCATCACAAGTGGGAGGTCTCTGAGAAAGCCCCGGTCTCAGCAGCTCCCAAGCTCGCAGGATGCTCAAGGCAAATCTGTCCTCCCATCCTCTACTGAGGCCTGTCCTCCTCATCTCTATGAAGATCCACCGTATCTCTGCCTCCTCATCTCTATGAAGATCCACCGTATCTCTGGTGCCCAAGTGCCCCTTGTTGGGGGAGCTCTAGCCTGCAGCCGCTGAAAAAGAAGCTCCTTCCAAGGCTCATCGCCTGGAAGCAGCCCCCGAACAATAAGCTTCCCCAACAAGGCTCTACTCTGATCAGCTGGATCTATAATGCCCAAGCCCCCCTGGGCTAGCGGAAGAGTAATAACTGCCCAAGCAACCTTAGCCCGGGCCGGCTGACCATCCCGCCCAGACCAAAGAAAGTTCCTGATCAGCCTCTGTACCTAGCTGATGCAAGAGCTCGAGAAAAGCTTCTTCCGAATGCTCAGAAGAAGCGGGGTGATCTGCTGCTCAGGTGACAAATCAAGTCCAATCTGGCATCCCAGATACCGCACTGCTGTGCCAGGAGGAATCCATCTAAATCTCGGGTCTGGGCTCCATGCCGGAGCGGGAGCGCTACTGATCCAAAAAGCCATTGTCTTGCGCCAATTGATCAATGCTCCCGAAGCCAAACCAAAAACCTGTAGCGACTGCTCTGCCCTCTGTAGATTGGCCTCCTGGCCATGCAGAAACAATCCCGTGTCATCAGCAAACTCAGAATCGAGCAGGTCCTCACCTCGGACTGGAAGCTGGAGTCCTCTCAAACCAACCTCCTCTGCTGTTAGATACATGCTCATAGCCTTTGCAAAGAAGAGAAAAAGGAACGGGGCAAGAGGGCATCCTTGACGGACTGATCTGGTCAACTCAAACTCGGCCCCCGTCCTCCTGCCATCAACACCCCAATCGACTCTATCGTATGCCTTCTCAAAATCGAGAAGCATCACGACCAAGTCCTCACCGAGAAATCTAGCTCGGGCCGTCGCCACTCCAAGGAAGGGCTGGATCCTCAAACTCAAGGCCTTTGCTAGGACCTTGTAGACAGTATTGAGGATCGTAATAGGCCTCCAATCCCGAATATCATCTGACACTCCCTCCCCCTTGGGGATAAGAAAGATCAAGCCCTCTAAAAAGCTTTGTGGCATCACCCCAGTGTCCAAAACATACTGAAAGCCCCTACGGAGTCCTGTCCCCAAAAGGTCCGAATAGTGCATAAAGAAGGCAGGCGTCAATCCGTCCTCCCCAGGGCAACTATGACGCGGAAGGACCCTCAAAGCCGCAACAAGCTCATCCTCTGAAAGGGGCTGAAAAAAGAGCTGAGCTCGATGAGTCCATGGGCACACTGGCCTGCTGCATCCAGGTCAGAGCTCTGGCTATCATGCCATATATGCTCTCAATGTCCTCAGAAAGACTGGGATCTGTAAGTATCCTCTCTGGGATCCTCAACTGCAAGCTGGTCTCCCGTGTCCTCTTCTCCAGTGTCAAGATAATTGGCGCATGGTCTAAAAAAGAGGTGCCAGCGAGAATGCCAACGGAGCCACCACGCTCCCCGAACCTGTCGCCCACATAGAAGCGATCAATCTGTGATAGATTAGCCCCTCCCTGCCGGGGATCCAACCAAGAAAAACTAAGACTGTCTTGAGAACGAGAGAAAGCCTCATGCTGCCATGCATCAGTGATCCGCAATGTCATACAAAATCGCTCCCAAGCTGCAAGCTCCGTGCCGTGCACTGTAACATGACTGCCTCCCACCCTATGGGCCGGGTCCTCAAGCATGTTGAAGTCTCCCCCAACACACCAATGTGCGGCCTCGGGCAATGCATCTGTAACAAGGGTCCAGAACTCTGCTCTGGCACTAGCATGGTTGGGTGCATAGACATTGAGCACACCAAAGTGCTCATCGTGCATCCTCAGCATAACATACTGTGCTCTACCAGGCACAATGACCCCGCGATCCACAATGGCCTGCCGCCATACATCCGCAGTGACTATACATACTCCTCCCTGCCCCCCCCATGGGGCCAAAACCTGCAGACCAAAATGTGTCCCATCTACCAGGCATCACCGAAGCATATCTCCGAATCCTGCTCTCACTCAAATGGTGCTCCTGCATCATCAGAATATCAATACTGCCCCCAACCAGGTATCTCTGAAGCTCCTGCCTCAAGCAACCACGATAACGTACATAGTGTGCGCCGCCAAGGCCCTGTACATTCCATGAGATGATCCTCATGGATGACCTGCTGAGGTGGAGGCTGTCTTAGCCATACGACGGACCTTCGCAAGCGGCTTGGATGGAGAGTAGTGCCCATCCGAGCGGCTACGAATCTGCCCACCCGGTGTGTTGCAAGCGTCTCGGACCAGGCGCCAGTGGCCGTGTCCCATAGCGATTGCCTCCCGCTCGGAGAGAGAAACCTCATGTATGCATACATAGCCAGGGTCTCGTGCTAGGTCTGCCACTATGCGAACCACCAAATGTCGAATCCTAGAGGCATCCGCACTCCCGGTATCAAGGAAATGTGCCAACTCCCAGAGTCGGCCTATCACATCTGTCATCTCCAAATCGCTCACATGGTGAGAAAACTCAACTGCTTGAGTCTTCAAAATACTAAGAGCGAGATCCAGAGTCCACTCCCGGTCGCTGGTGCCGCAATGAGGGAAGGAGAAGGCCACTGCTGAATCAAGTGCCTCCTCCCCTCGGGCCGGAGGTATCACCACATGAACTCTGATGGGTGCTGGCTCATGGGGGCCCTCCGCTCCAAAAAAGGCGTGTGAAGGAGTAGTCGAAAGCCTCCGAGCGCTGTCTAGTGTCGAGACTACTCAGCCGACTGCGGATAGAGGATATCCGTGAAGCACGAATCGGCATGGTAGGTCTCCTTTGCGGTGCTCGAGCAAGGTCGGTGCTCAGTGCCCGCCGGACTGCAGGTGAGCGCCAGGGTACTGCCAGTGCCTCCCGGGGAGCTGAGGCAATTGGAGGGGGAGAAGGGGGTGGGGAAGGAGCCGCTGAAAAAGCGGGAGCGGGAATGGGAGGTGGCGAAGGTGGAAGTGAGGCCGGAGGCGGGGTTGGGGGAGGGGGGGTGGGGTGGGGGCGAAGGGGGGGGGGGGGTGGCATCGCCTGATCCTTAGTCTGCGCTGGGGTCTCCTCCTGGAGGGGAGCAAAGCTGTTCCTCAGTGGAACCCAGTGATGCTGAGGCTGTGATTACTGCTGCGTCGGTCTCTGGGCATGCTGTTGTGGCTGCCTCCCTCTACGGCGCCCCTGTCCAGGCTGCCAATCCGAGGTCTGTGTGGGCTGAGCAGGTGTGCCGGAGGCTGCCTGCCGAGCCGCATCTGTGGGCGGGCCATCGGGGGTCTGCTGCTGCGGTGAAGGTTGGGGTCTCCTGCGAGGGCAGCCAGGTGGCCGACCTGCGTGCATATAAAACACTGTTTCGGGAGCCCCAAAAACTCCACTCTCTGATCGATCCATCCCCCCCCCCCCCCCCTAACTGAATGACCTTTGGAAGGGAGGAGATGTCAGGAACCAAAACTTTGACCGAAGACAGGCCAGCTGCTCTAGCCACCACTGAAGCTGCTGTCGGGCCAGTCTCAAGCACCGAGCCCACCAATGATCCTATCCTAGAAAGGAGCGGAAGGTACTCGCGGCGAAGTCCAGAAAGCAAATCGTAACATGGAATAGATGCTCTCCCTGCTCGGCCGCTGTTGGGTCAAAACCATGCTGCCAAGGTTTGAAGAAGGCCCGAGCGCCCCTGATGTCAAGGGGACTCATGGCTAGGACCTGGGCCATGCTCTGGGCTGTCTCGAACTCAATCTGGTAGTGTCTGCGGCCCAGTAACTGAACGTCCAGGATCTTGCCCACATCTGCAAGAAGGCGGGCATGGAGAAGATCCCGGATCTCCCCTCTGCTGGGGCGAGTGCCAACTATGCGGCAGATGGTGGAATGTGCCTGGAGGCGTTCCACCTCTGCGGCGAGGCTCGCTTCCTCTTCTGGCGAAAGAGAAAGCCTGATGGGGGTATCCTTAGGGGCGGGCGAGGGGGCTGTGGAAGAGTCCCTCTGAGGTGGGGCGGGAGGAACCTCTATCAGAGTCTGAAGCTGAGTCGAGAGCGAAGCGATAAACGGGGGGTCCTGCAAGAGCCAAGCTGCACGAAAAAACGGAGCAGGGAGGGGAAGAGAGGGAAGGGCGGAAAAACAAAAGGGGGGGGGTGGAAGACAGAGGGGAAGGGGCGGAGGAAAAAATAATAATAATAAAAATTAAAAAATAAAAAATAAAAAAAATGGACGGAAGGTAGAGGCGGAGAAAAAAGGGGCAGCGGGGAACGAAAGGGGGGGTGGGGAAAGCGCGCAAGGGGGGGTAGGGCGGGGGCAAGCAAGGGGGGTGGGACGTGGAGGAAGGGGGGGAGCGGTGGACGCGAGGGAAACTGGGGCAGGCGGGCAGGGGGCGATGGGCGTGAAAAGGGAGGGAGGGGGGCGCGAGAAACACAGGGGCGCGGAGGGGGGGGTGCGAGCAGGCGGGGAGAGGCTAAGTCACGAGGGCGGGGAGGGGGGGTGCGAACAGGCGGCAGCTCGAGCAGGGTGAGGGGCGAAGGCTTCAGCGAGCACGTAAACTCGTAATGGATAGCTGTGCACATCTCTATTTTACAGTTTTATGGATTAAGTGGCATAAGTTTAAGGTTGTGGCCAATTTCAGTGTTTAATTGCGTTAATGGTCAAGTGTTTTGCGAAACCCTCAGGCCCTCGGGTTTTAACAAAAATATGACACTTCGGTTCACACTATGTAGGAGCTCTTCATCTGGTGTGTAAGCCTGAAGGCATATTTGAATGATTGAACAAGCCACTTCTTGACAAATGAGTGGAGAATAAAGAGATTGACCCAAAAGGTAATCCATTAGTGGAAAATCTTGACTAGCTATGGTCGCACTAATTAGCACTTAAAATTAATCACACTACTTGTGAAAGGCTCTATGTAAACTCAGTCGGCCAGCATGGAAAAAGGGCACATGTTCTGTTCAGCACAGCATTAAATGCTGTAAATAGCATTTTTGTCCAAATAAAAACAGGCCGACAGCATGAAGCCCATCGACTAGCAGCATATAAACATATAAATAGATGCACCCAGCATTCAGCATAATTCATTCCTCGTCAAATCAAGGCACATCAGTTTCCAAGCAGTTTGGTGTGCGTAAAGCCTTTGGCTTTCTTGTGCATACTTTCAGCAGCCATCATCTCGGTGTGCTACTATTCCCTAGGCTTTCTCGAAGAGTCTTTTCAGCATTCAGCTAGCATATGTGCATCCCTCAGTTTTGGGCTTGCATAGTATTGAAGAGCTATTCAAAGGAGCTCGGACAACATTTGGATGAGCCTGCGTTCGGTCTACTTCGTCCTTGCGTTTGGCAGTCCTTAGTCATCATTCATATTCATTGTAAAAGTTCTCCAAAGAAATATAAGGAAATACTTCTGCTTGCAAGGGGGGCCCTTCAGTGGGTAATTGGGACCCAATATTGTGTCGACTCTATCTTCTCTCTCTCTCTTCCTTTTCTCTCAAGTAAAGTGGAATTGCATAAACTCACGGGTATAAAGAAGGCTTTGTTGCGTGTTACGACAATCAATCTATTGCATGCTACATTGGTATCAGATCTGCAGGTTGTAACCCAACTTGGCTACACTAAAGTGAGCGTTCTGTGGATGGTAAACTTGCGGTGAGGAAAAACCACCCAGGCCTCCACTATGTCAAGAGAGACCTCATCAACAAGCTACAACGAAGATATGAAAGAAGAGATCTATAGGGAAGGCACAACCACCACATAAATGCTTCCGCAAAGCAATGAAGACTTCATCAAATTGCTCTTGGAGCAAAACAGGTTGCTAAGGCAACAAATAGAGGCCAAAGAAGAAGAAGTGACCAAATAAAAAAAAGCTAAGGAAGAGGCTGAAAAAGCCAAAGATGCAGCAGAAAAGCCAAAAGGGCTCTCGGAATTGGAAACATTATTCCTTCTCATGGAGTAGTAACGGCTGAAAGAAGACACCAAAAAGGCGGAAGAACGACGGGCCAAAGAAGCTCGATGTGAGGATGAACAAAGGACCAAGGACGCTAAATGCAGGTTGAAGAAGACCAAAGACGGGCAGACCAAGCTACTTGAACGTGAGTCTATGCAACTCCAAAACCAATAGTTGAAGCTACTATGTAGGCAAATGTGTTGTCTCTTCTCCCTACACTATTGAACCAAGGAGTGAATTCCTCCATCACCCCAACCACCACGGTCATACGAGCTCAACCGAACTTTAGTACGTATGATGGTAAATGTAATCATGTTGTAGTAATGCAATTCATTCATTAGTTTGTAGTATATTTTCCATTGGCTAAGCTTTTAGATCCTCAAGATTGAGTCCACTTGGTGGCATCTCACCTTTCAGTGAAGCAATCACTTGGTGGTAGCATTGGTCAAGTCTACATGTAGATTTAGATCCATTCACAAGGGCTTCACAACAGTATGTATGCGACACCTTTGTGTCCGACGTAAAGAAACGGTTTCTATCTCCACAGTACATGACCAACCTTGAGGATGAGTTTTACAAAATCTCCCAAAATGGGTCAACTGTGCTGACATACTCTAATAAAGTAATCATGTTAGCACAATAGTTACGTATATTCAAGGAGGATAAATTGAAAAAGTTTATTCAAGGTCTTGATACTAACATTAGGTTTACTATATGTAATTTTGAGCCATAGTCCTATGACAAGGCTCTCACTCTTGCTTAGAATCAAGAAATTGTGTTGAACGGAGGTAAGCCTAAGCAACTTCAGGCTAGCTCCAAACCCCAACAACAGTCATCCACCACCCAACAGTCATCATCTCGGGGGGGGGGAGGGGGGGGGGGTTGAGAAGGGGGCTTAGAATAACAAAGACTAAGAAAGAATTCTAGAGCACCTCAGCAGGCAAGAAGGATAAACCCTTCATGCCTAAGAAAACACTCGAGTCCGTAGAATGTTGAGGAGATCTTCTCTTTTGGTGTCTTTGCCAGGCATACAGTTTCCATGTGGACAAGTTTTCCGACCTTGCAGCACCTCTTATAGATCTCCTCAATGGCGTGAAGATGCATCGACAGAAGGTGTCTGTCACGGGCAAAGCACTCCAGGCATTTCATGCAATGAAAAAAGTTGCCTTTGAGTCTTTGGTTCTCAAATTGGCTTCATGGGATGATCCTTTCAAGGTAATGTGCAATGCCAGCAATCTAGCCATAGGAGATGTCCTCCAGCGTGTCATCGCGCGTTTTCCTTGCGGGGTCTCACCCTTCACTTCCCTTTTGTCCCTGGCCCAGCTCAGCGGCCTTTGACTCGGGGCTTTTCATCCTTGATGGTTCCATGTTCGTGCCGGCCCGGCCGCATCTCGGCCCATCGACACGGCATTGCACGACTTGCGGCTCCGTCGTTTCCACTGTTTCCTTCCGTCAGCCCCATTTCCACTTTGGCAATCTCGTCAGCAAGGTGGGGAGGGGAACCACTGGGGCACTTGGCACCTTTTGACCCCCACCACAACAAGGGAGGCCTAACGTGGCTACTTGGTGTGTGAGTGAATCTTAGAGTGCCTAGGTATGAGTCCGTGCTATGACTCTCCCTTGCACCACATCCCCATATAGATGCATAATATTCGCCGCGGGCTACCATACCCCCAAAGTCCCATGGGGTCTTAGATAGGAATCCCAACCGTCACATACACCTCCCCTTATGGAATTGACTCCCTAGCAAGAAGGACACCCAATGGCTTATTATAGCCGAAAATTAATAGAAAAGAACTATTCTTTGTATGACAAGGAGCTATTGGGGGTGATGACAACGCTTACACATTGGAAACATTTCCTTTACGGGAGAGATTGCACAGTTAAGACAGATCATTAGGCACTTAAATGGTTGCAAACCATGCCTAGTGTCCAATTGAGTGACAGACAAGCCAGACGGATTCAGATCTTCCTAATAGTTTGGAGGTATGATTGAATACATCCCTGGCTCAAATAACCCCATTGTTGAAGCCAGTCAGATTCAGATCTTCCTAACAGTTTGGAGGTATGATTGAATACATCCCTGGCTCAAATAACCCCATTGTTGATGCTCTCAGTCGAAAAGGCACAATTCAAAATTTGTAGGAGTCCACTATGCTTGAAATATAGGAAAAGATCTCGATAGTATAAAGGCACAATATGATGATTCGTTGGAATTCGGGACTCGGTATAGATTGGCCCTGTAGTCAGAACAGGGTCACTATACTATCCATGATGGCTAGTTATTTTACAAGAACCAGCTGTGCATTCTCAAGGAAAAGTGACAGGCACTTCTCCATGATGCCCATGACTCTCTCATTGGAGGTCATGTTGGTATCAACAGTACATTGGAGAAACTTCAACGATCATTCTATTGGCCAAAGGTGAGGTGGGATGTCTATCAATATGTCCAAGCATGCTGGATATGCCAAAAATGAAGGTACCTCATTCGAAACGGGCAAGGTTGCTTCAACCTTTGCCAGCTCTCAACGGTCCTTTCCGAGATATCAGTATGGACTTTGTTGGACCTCTGGAGAGGCTTCAGTCAGCCAGCATGGAAAAGGGGCACATGTTCTGTTCAGCACAACATTAAATGCTATAAACAGCATTTTTGTCTAAATAAAAACGGCGACAGCATGGAGCCCACCGACCGGCAGCATATAAACATATCAATAGATGTGCCCAGCATTCAGCATAATTCATGCCTTGTCAAATCAGTTTACAGCAGTTTCCAAGCAGGTTGGTGTGCTTAAAGCCTCCGGCTTTCTTGTGCATACTTTCAGCAGCCATCATCTCGGTGTGCTACTATTCCCAAGGCTTTCTCAAAGAATCTCTTCAGCATTCAGCCAGCATATGTGCATCCCTCAGTTTTGGGCTTGCATAGCGGTCATTGAAGAGCTATTCAAAGGAGCTTGGACAACATTTGGATCAGCCTGTGTTTGGTCTACTTCGTCCTTGTGTTTGGCAGTCCTCAGTCATCATTCATATTCATTGTAAAAGTTCTCCAAAGAAATATAGGGAAATACTCCTACTTGCTATGGGGGGCCCTTCAATGGGTAATCGGGAACCAATACTATGTCGACTCTATCTTCTCTCTCTCTCTCTCTCTCTCTCTCTCCTCTCCTCTCTCAAGTAAAGTGGAATTGCATAAACTCACGGATATAAAGAAGGCTTTGTTGTGGGTTACAATGATCAACCTATTGCATGCTACAACTTGCCTGTGGCCTTCCCCTAATCGTAGGGCTCCCCAAGCCTAATCAGAGTGGGTCCTAATCCCAAGGATTAGTGTTAGGTACATAACACCCGGGCTGTTGGGTGCAAGTGAAGTAGGTTTCCAAAAGCAATGACTCCCAAGTATACATAAGATGAGGCGATGTCTATGTGATCCCTTGCTTATGTCCAAGGAAACACGTGGTTCTTAGTGTTGACACAGGTTTACCTCTTCTAGGTCTCGACTATTCCAAATCATTAAAGTTTGGGCAATGATAAAACAAGGTAAAGAGACCCTATCGGCAATGAGGTTGGGAGAGGGGGTGGCACATGGACTGTCGATGCAAGAGAGGGCGAGGTTATATTAACATCTACAAAAGACTGGAAGGGTCTATGAGATCAAGAAAGGGTTACAAAAATATCCATGAAATGACTAGCTCATTCTTAAATAAGTAAAGCAAACTAGCTCCCTGCAGAAAAAGGATCATGTGAGGATATAGTAACAAGATAGCCACGTGGCCGAAACATAGTAGGAGATGGTTGGGGGGGTTATTGAGCTGGCACTACATGGGTGTACAAGAATTTGGCCTTGGGTATGGATGGTGAATCCTTGATGTGCCTAAAACACACAGTTTTTCTCTTTGCAGTGGAGACATAAGTGTTGGAAATTGGGTGGGGTACCGAGTCCCGGTAGGTCACCCATCCCTGTTGTGTTCATGCCATTGTGCGCTCAACTGGAGGTTTCCACAAAATCCAAACCCCAAAACCTTCAGGTGATGGAGGACCTCCGGTCTATCCATTTTGTGGAAATCTCCTAGTACTACACTTTGGCACCACTTTTCTCAACACCTTGGTGCCAACTTGTCCACGTTTTCTTAGCTCAGAGATTGACTTGTCTATGAAAACATTGGCTCAAAGGCTCAACTTGCTTCTCTAGTGGCTTGGAGGTTACACTTCAACACATGGCTTTGATACCATGTTGGAAATTGGGTGGGGGGCCAAGTCACAGGATCCCAGCTGTGTTCATGCCAATGCGTGCTTAACTGGAGGTTTCCAGTCCCCAAAACCTTAAGGCGATGGAGGACCTCCGGTCTATCCATTTTGTGGAAGTCTCAAGGTGGTACCAAACGTTATGTACTGTACGGATCCGTACGTACTGTACGTTGTTTGGTACGGAAAAAAATTTTAAGGTACGTAAAAATACGTAGCATTGGTAAAAATACATAAAAATACGTACCAATGCATAATATTTAGTGGGCAGCTCAGCTGAGAGAGAGAGAGAGAGAGAGAGAGAGAGAGAGAGAGAGGCTGAGAGCTCAATGCACGGTCCACAGATGGTGGGCTGAGGCTCTGAGAGAGAGAGAGAGAGAGAGAGAGAGAGAGAAAATGAAATGATATATTAACGTCTTCAAAAGGCCAAAATGACCTATGAGACCAAAAAGGTTACAACAATTGGTGGATCTGATACAATGTCTGTGTAAGAAAAGCTAAAAACAACTAACTGAAACTGAAATAACTATGAGGAAAAGTACGGTACTAGGAGCTCCTAATGGAAAACATCTGGGAGGAAAACTCCAGCAACAAAGGTAAGCATCATACACATCACTATCCAAAGAAGTCTCTCATCGGTCGATGGCGGATATCCTCAATGTCCTCCATGGTGAGTACTCTGACTGGACGTCTCCCATGCCGTGCTAGTATGGTCCTGATCCTCTGTTGTAGTCTCCGCCGGTGTCGAGATGGGCCTCTCATCTTGGGGCGCCTGGACCGCCCCAGCTCTATAGCCCGATCAATCAGTGTACCTCTAGTGCGGCTATACTCTGGGGCTAGCTGCAATGCCTGCTGGCATGACTGCTCTATCTCTGGTCGAAAGAAGTCTGTAATCTGCCTCTGTAGGTGTCTCTCCCTCTCTGATCCCCTCCCTCTCAAGAGACCCTCTCTATGTCTACGAAGCTCCAGCAAGTATAATCCGAGGCATCTCTGATCCTGGTATCTCATGACTCTAGAAAGTGGTCCGAAACCCTCTCTAAACAGGTAGTGAAAATGGCCTTGTATCTCATAATATACTGGACAGTGACATATGTAATGTAACTCTGTCTCTGGCTCCATCTGGCATAGCTGACAAATCCTGGCCTCAGTTGGTACTCCTCTGAATCTGCCAGTCTCAATCTCTAGCTGGTGTGAGGATGTGCGCATCTGACCAATAGCACACCGTACCCCATGAGAAAGATGAGTATCCATGTAGCTGGGTCTAATCACAAACCCATCTTGCGTGAGCTGGAGAAGATGATCTCTATAGAAAGCCATCTTCGTACCAAGCTCTTGTGTCGGCTGTACCCATGTCCTCCTAGTGTCCAGCTGAATCAAGTCCTGCCTGATAAGTCTGGTAATCTCTGCCCGTGTGAGAGAGAGGGAGGGTGCATCCAGGGAGTACTGAAATGGAGGTATCCTAGGGCTAAGCGAGCATATCTGTCTCTAGGGAGAGCCCAAGTGCTATGTATAAAGGAGACTGATCGAGTGAGTGCCTCTACTACCAATGGGGGAGCAGCCATCTCTGTACGGATAATATCATGTGGTACGGAGGCCTTGGCCCTAATCATCCGGGAAATCATAGAAACCAAGGGCCTCTCCATATGTCTCCATCCATCAGTGCTACCAGCTCGGTTGTGGTGATCTACTGAGGGTCCCCATATCTCCACTCCATACAGCATGGCTGAAGTGACCAAAGTGTCAAAGAGCCAGAGCTTTGTTCGAGGTTCCTGAAACTGAACCTGCGAACACATCCTCTCTAGTCTCCCCAATGCTGCATAAGCTTTGGTCAATCTGGTCTCCGCTGCTCTCCTCAAGGAAAATAGTGGGCCACTGAAAACCACACCAAGGTAAATATATGCATCTGTATACTCCACTGTCTCCTGACCATATGTAAAGGTGGGTACTGACCTCCTAAGCCACTGTGCTTTGGTGTTAAACACCATCACCTTGGTTTTACCAAGGTTAACAAACAATCCACTGTCCTGTTCAAAGGTGTGCAATGCATCCAAATGACGCTGCATCCCCTCTGGAGAATCTGAGATCAGCACAATATTATCAGCATACAATAACAACGGAATCCATAGAGAGAGAGAGAGTTATGTTGCTGCCTGGGGGGCCTGAGCAAGGGTCGGTGTTGAAAGGGGGGCGGGCCAGCATATTGCCAGCCGTACTGGGCTCCAGTGGCGAACAAAGAGGGCGGCTACGCACAGAGGCGCGAAGCGAACAGGGGCGGTGAGGGTAGAGGTGAACTGAGGCGGCGGTGAGCAGGGGCGGCCCCGGGAGAAGGCGGCGGCGACGGTAGCGAAGAGAGAGAGAGTGCGACTGTAGAGGAGAGAGAGCATGGCGGCTGGTCCTTACTGGAAGGTTCAGGTCGTACGGCCTCCAGAGTCCAAATGCAAGACGCAGGCACGCCGCACAGAAGGACAAAACGGGGAAAATAAAAACCGTACAGATCGATCCGTACGTACGTTCTCCTAGTGCTCTACACTTTGGCACCACTTTTCTCAACAATTGGATATGCTTTACTTCCATAAGTTTTATTGACAAATGATTATACCATCTTTGACACCTTCTGATGACAAAATGTATGCCTTGTATCTGCACATCATTTCAAGATGCAGCATTCATCTTACCTCTTTGTATGTTGAAGCAGGTCTTGCACTTTTACAGCTGCAGTCCCCCCCACAACCCACTGCAGATCAGTGTCCTGCCCCAACATCTGTCATCGAAGAGGCAACTATTCTCCATCCTTATGCTGTAGCTGCTTACACGGTATGTTTGAAGGAGCTGAAGTAAGAAAGTTTTTCCTGCAGAGTGGTTGCATGTACCTATTTGAGGGTGAATGCAAGAAATATTTTTTTAAAAATGGTAGCAGATGGTATGCGTATTAGCAGATGCTGTTACTGATTTGGTCTATTCGATATTGCTCAATGTGTGTCAACTTTTCTGATTGGCGATCTCATAAAGTTTGTATGGCAATTTTTTGTAGGGACCATTACTAGATGTTGGCAGGAATCTGTTGCTATTCCCTTGCGCTTGGCTCCATCGCCAAGGAGTACTCACTCCCTGGAACCGGAACAGGTTAGTTCAAATCATGCACTGTTTTTTGATCGAGGGGCAGAAGAATTTATGGCTGACTTGTGATATAAATACGGAGATGTTCCAGGTGGCCAAAGTTAGATGGAGATAATTGGTGGAGGGGTCATGCTGCTGCATTTTTGAGACATTCAAAACTGCCCCCAGAAGCCCTTCGTAAAGGACGGGTTCATCAGGTAAATTTTAGGATATATGCACAGATACAAACGTACATGCACACATATATACATACATGTGTGTGTGTGTTTTCTTTTGGGGGTAGGGGGGGGGGGGGACATGTGTATGTATGTACACATACGTACATGTATGCATGTATGTTTATTGTCCTGGCAGAAGTCTCCGTAAATGGTGAGATGACCCTTGCAGTGGCAATACATATTTATTATACTATTGTTTTTTATGGACTTGTATGCATTTCGAGAATGCCCTACATAGACAGTTGTTTTGTGGTTTGGATTGATGCAGGCCAAACGGGAATGCGCCTATTTTGTGATAGTTGTGCATCAGCTTCAGTGTGTGGTAGTGGCTGTCCGTGGTACCGAGACTCCGGAGGACCTCCTGACAGATGGCCTTGGCAGAGAATCAATGCTTACGGAGTCAGATATGCGTGGGCTTCTACAGTAAGTGCTGTGCCAAAACCATAAGCATATGGGTATATGCGCTTTGATTGTGCCAGTGATGGTTGTTTGTAAGGGATTTTTATAGTGAATTGAACTACTCGGCCTTTTGGCCCTGCATGGCAAAAATTTCAGGAGTGAAAAACTTCCTAAAGCCTTGAAGCAGCATCTTCTTTCTACAAAGCCACATTTTGCACATAAAGGTATCATTGAGGCAGCAAGAGAGCTTGCTCTGCAGCTTGACAATGTCTCTGAAAATGAAATTGAAAGCAGTTCCACCAGTATCGACATTAATGGCCTTGGCATACTAATGGGTATGCACTCACTTTGAATCAGGTCTAACTGAAGAATGCATTCTCTCTCTCTCTCTCTCTCTCTCTCTCTCTCTCTCTCTCTCTCTTTGTGTGCGTGCGTTTCGTTAGCAACAATGTCACAATCGTCAAGACTGCCACTACATCCCAACCTGGAAGCTTTCTGCTGCTATTTGGCAGAACCAGTGCCACAATATTCCATTCGCACAGTAGCTGCTATTCGGCCAGGCGTATATCATTTGCTTAGGAGACTTGGAAGATCTGAATTATAAAGGATACGGAGAATATGTTTCTCTTGGAGCACGGGAAACTGGTAGTGCAGTGTTTTGGACTGCCCAGCCTTTTTAGATATTTGCATGGTTTCCCTCACATCCTTAAGGAGTGTGATAGCATCCACACTATGCATTCACTGAAGAGAAAGACTGCCTCCTCCATCCAGGAGGTGCTCCATCACCAAGAACTATATCCACGCCTAGCTAGACACTAGCTTTCTTTACTTTTTCATTTGTTGTTTTTGTCTATTTATGTATCTGCTGATTGTGTGGCTGTCATGTTCCCTAAAGACAATGTGGGCCAGCTATTAATGAGGTTAAGTTAACCAAGGGTTAACCCTTATTTTCAATGAAGGAGAAACTCTTATAGCAGTGATTTGAGACCTAGACTATAAATATGAGGTTGTATGTCATTTATCATACCTGACTAATGAGGATTGGTAGTCATCCAGAGATCTAAGCTTGACTATGCGCTCTAGCCAGATCTTTGTAATGACACCCTGGACTGGGTGGGGGCTGCGTGGTATGGGACATGTATCTCATACCAAGGAGGACAAACTCTTATAGCAGTGATTTGAGACCTAGACTATAAATATGAGGTTGTATTTCATTTATCATAACTGACTAATGAGGATTGGTAGTCATCCAGAGATCTAAGCTTGACTATGCGCTCTAGCCAGATCTTTGTAATGACACCCTGGACTGGGTGGGGGCTGCGTGGTATGGGACATGTATCTCATACCAAGGAGATGCTGTGCTCTTGGTGCCTAATCCCTGCTAAGGGGTGTTCCTTGAGGGGACCTATGGTTGGGCGGTGTGTTCCTGCTAATCTCTATTGAATTGGACTATTGGATAAGGAGCTGCCTTAATGAGGAGTTGGAGGTATGAAACCTTTGATTTAAGTTGGTATGAAAGCTAGTCTGTCCATAGTTGTGTTAAAATTGTGATTAGTTTAATGAGTATTTCGAACTTACAGACATGTTTCTTATGAGATGTGAATATTCAGCTTGTTGGGATTAAATCTCTAAGCTTGTCCTGTTAGGGATATGAATAAATTGATTATTGAAGAGTTGATTACTGAATTGCAGCAAAATTCAATTTAATTGAGAAATTTTATTTTTAATTGATCAAAATAGACTTGACTTGTTGAAAATTCAAGTGCTTACCTGTATGGGTTAGAGGTAGCCACAAATTGGTCAATTTCTATCAATAGTCAGTGGTCACCAATTGCTAATTGGTCACTTCAAATCAGTTTTTTAGCTCCAATTTTTTGTCCTATGACAGTACAGTATTTCATGTGCAGTCATGCAAGAATTGCATGGAAGGTTGCACGAGCATACACAAGCATTGACAATATCATATTCATGTGCATGCATGTGTGCTGGGCTGAAAATCCACGCTTGCATGCATTGGAATTTTTTTGAGCTTATTATTGAAGAAGAGTCCTGATGTGCGTGTGCATATTTATTGAATCTTGAATAAGGTGTTAATTTTTACCTTGATTTTTTATATACTTTTTTCAGTAAAAGTGGCTGTTATAACTGGTTGACCAGCTCATTTGACTGCTTTCCACACGATTATAATCAGTTTTGGGTCCAATATGAAGGCATTTTGGGAAGGGCTGATTAAGAACCATTTGTTGGCGGACATTAGTTACCAAAGCACTCTCAGGTTTGGGCCAATTTGCAGCTAATTTTGGGTCACATCTTGAGAAGGTGCCCTCTCTCTGTAATACTCGTGTTCATGTACCTATCCATACTCCCTCGCGATCCCGCACTTGTCCGCACAGCTGTGCCAGGTGAGCATTCTGTACAACAGCCACCATACAGTCGATTCACATCAGCTGCTGTCATACAGGTTGTGGTTGCCTTGTCATCAGCGCCATACAGTCTGTACAGTGCTGGTTTGTACGGTCCGTACCACCACGTCATCACTTCTGTACTTGCTTCTATACCACCTGAAGTTGTACCCTCTATACCAGCCTGTATTTACTGCTACCTGTTGCACTAGTTGTACGTGCTCTACCTGCACATCTCAACATTTGGGGTTTTTTGCAAAGTCAAAGCAAACTTGTCAAATCGGTAACAAACAACTCGTTACCCTACAACATTTGTGTGCTTCAAGCCAAGTATTTGTCTTTTGGTCAGTGCGCATACACATTGCAGGTGTGATTGCAGATTTGCAGTTGTTTTTGCATTTGGGCATTTGCAAATGGCTCAGAATGCAGGGGATGTATTTGGGGTTTTAGCACAGGAGGACAAGCTCAACGGGAGCAATTACTCCACATGGAGCTTCATGATTAAGAATCTGCTGGTGGCCAAGGGCCTATGGGGTTTTGTGTGCGGGGATACACCCATCCAAACATTGTGCTTGCCACACTTCAACGAGATGAGGGCGAGGTGCTTAGCAGGATCAAGCTCAACCTATAGCAACCTCACAGGAGCAAAGAAGATGGGATGCAAGAGATGCATAGGCTGTCTCTTATTGCTTTGTTGGTCAAGAGGTCGATAATACCTGACTTTGGTCATGCAGGACGTCAGAGCATGCATGTGACACTGGTTTACACAGGCCTACTAAGCTGCAACTAGGGTGGATCAAAGAGATCCATGGTGTGTGTATGGAGAGAAAGAAAGAAAGATATATTAAGCGTCTACTAAAGACCCAATGGGCCTATGAGACCAAAGTGATACAATAATGTCCATGGCATGTCTCATCATGGAATGGAAAATAAAACAAAAAGAAAACATAAACATAGCTATCTCACTGGGGTGATACAAAACTGTCCATGAAAACTCATCATGGAATACTAAGAACATAGAAACATGAGAGCAACATCAGAACATAGAAACATGAGAGCACCATCAGCTCCGAGGAGATGGTATACCACTCTCCAAAATATCAAGCATGGGGCTAATGAGTATGGCCGAGAGGTCTCCCTTAGCTATGTCATGTGGAAAGGTAGCTCGATGGCGGTGGAGCATGTCCTGGATGTGGATGAGGTGATCGTGGGTGACGGGGGGGTCAAGGGTCTCGGGCACGCTAGAGTGCAGAGGCTCGGTCCAAGGTAACTCCTCTCGGGCAAGGTAGGTCCATAGCAGCTCGTGGAGGGTCCACAAGATCCACTATGTTGGCGTGCTCCACCTCCTGGAAGAAACTGGTGATGGTTGGCTGGCGAGGGAGGGGGCGGGGTGGCTGGGGCCAAGGTTCTCTCAAGAAGGTGTTCCTGTGTCTGCAGAGCTCAAGCAGGAAGAGGCCCAGGCAACACTGGTCTTGGAAGTCAATGATCCTGGAGAGTGGACCGAATCCCTCACGAAATAAACAATGAAACTTCCCGCAGATCTCATAGTATATTGCGTAGCGGCATATGTAATGCTCCTCCGTCTCAACCTCTGTGCGGCATAGTCGGCAGATCCTCTCCTCTCTGGGTCTCCGTATGGCAAAGCTCAAGAGAGATTATTGCACGACTCAATAATAGATTCCATTGATGTGATAGAAGTGATGTTCACTTACCAAGTACAAAGCTTTTGTAGGCTTGCAGCCTTATCTATTGACCCATACTAATATCACACTCTAATTAGTGTATGCCACATGGCACACTTATCTTATCCACAGTTTGGTTCACACGCTACTAGCACAGTAGCCCTTTTAGGGGCTGTTCTCTCTCACACACACACACACACACACACACACACAGACATGGATACACAAACAGGGGTTCATACACTCGAGGGACACACACACACATGAGACTCCGAATCCCAAGTGGAGGCATGGCTGCTCTATTATTTTACAGAGTAAAATATACAGTAAATGTAGGAAGCTCTGGACTAACTTAGCGTACTTTAGTTTGTAGCTGAAGCAAAGTGTTCTAGCAGAATGTAGCAGTTTTGCATGGCCAAGGTAGTTCAGATCGTAAGCCTCCCTAGAGTTTGGAGCTCTTTTTTAGAATCCCCTTCAATTAAGCAGTTTTGATTATGTGTCTTTTTTGCCTTCCCAAGAGAAAGGAAAGGACTTGATTGAAAGTCTTCATTGTCATTGTCATCTCTATGTTATATGACCTTGTCAAGCGTCTGTGCATGTGTGTGTGTGCATTGTCTAATAGCCACATATTCATGATTTCGGCCCGTGTTCTTTGATTCAATGTGGATCTGCTTAGTCTTTTTGCCTGCCCAAGCAAAAGAAAATGACTTGATTTAAAGTCTTTATTGTTATCGTCATCTTTGTAACTTCTCTTTATTATGACCTCTTCAAGATTATGTGTCTCTGAGTGTGTGCATTGTCTAATAGCCACATATTCGTGATTTCGGCCCATGTTCTTAATTCAATGTGTATCTACTTAGTAGGCATACTTAGAGGAGACTTTAGTTTTTGTAGACGTTTTTGATTCAATTATTTCTGCCCATGTTCCTGATTCAATGTGTATCTACTTAGTAGGCTTACTTAGAGGAGACTTTGAGTTTTTGTAGAAGTTTTTTGAGTGTTTTTTGGTTGACCAGAAGACACAGCAACTTCTCAAAAAGATAGCGGCATCCTTGCTTCTCTCCTTGGGCCCGGCGGAGAATGTGAAGGTTATGTTTTACGATTGGTTGGTCATTCATTGGGTGGTTCAATTGCCGCCCTTGCTGCAGTAAGGGTAATGTCAAGACTTTACTTTTCAGGAGACCTCCAATATTGATACCTCTCTTTGTGTTTATGGTTAAGTATTTGATAGATTGTGTAATTATACAAAAATCTCACGACACTGTTGATTTGCAGCTGTATGCACGATATCCACAATTGCGTGTTTATGGATATGGCGTCTTGCCTTGTTTGGATGCTTCCACTGCAGATGCATGCTCAAGTTTTGTAACAAGGTTAAAAATTCTCCACCATACTTGCATGCATGCCAATTGCAGATGAGTGAAGAGTGAGTGCTTGCACCTCCAGATTGTGCTCCACCCACTATCCTAAATTGTGTAGACACTCAAAAAATACTCTCATTATCCACTTTTAAGCCCCTTAATGTTCAGGATAATTATTCAATCTTAAGAATTACATGCGTTCTTATCATTGGCAGCACGTGTGAGGTGGGTGGGGCTTTGGGAGGGAGGGGGGGGGGGGGGTGGAATCTTGCATCTTTTGCTTAGTATTTTGTCTGTTTCATTTGGTATCTGAGAATGGAAACGTATGTAACAAATCACAGGCGAAAGTTTTAGCTTTTACGAGGAAGGACACTGAGTGGGGTGTTGTCTTTTCATCCCCCTATTGCAGTGTTGTGTACAATGACGAGTTCTCTTCAAGATTATCCGTTTCTTCTATTAAACGTCTCCGGGTTGCTGCTGTCAAAGCCTTGGCCTCAGAGACTAGCTCAGATTCTGGAACAATCACGAGACTAGCATGGCAGTTGCTTGGTCCAGAACAACCTGCTGGTTCACTCCCTATCGGCAGATTAAGTAATCTAGAGTTTACAAAGGAAGCGACTGTTGCCAGTAGACCTAACAAGCGCAAGGGCAGACAATTCAAGTTCAGCCTAAAAGGTGGCATTTATCTATGTTCACATGCTTGCCGTTGCATGATTTACATGTCAAGTTATAGCTCTGCAAGACATTCAAATATTGAGCTTCGCGACCTCACACGGTTCAGGCCACATCATGGTGACTTGTGCCAATTTATTGAAAGAGGAATTCATCAACAGGGCATGGAAGCTGCCCTTGAAGTTTTGCCATATGTGGAGGGTTTTATGTTGGCTGGCGATGATGGCAACTTTGTCCCATTGTCATCTGTTAGTGTTGAGGATCAGGTTGCTGATACAGAGAACGTTTGTTTGAATGCAGGCAGAGACAGTAATTATGATGGTGTACCTGAAGAATCGGAAGTTTTGGTTGTGAGTGATGATACAGGAGGGCATAGACACCTTCCTAACTCAGAGCACATGAAGCCTGAAGACAATATTGTACCCCATCATCACACTAATGGAGAAGTATGCCATACACAGGAGTGTACACTTCAGGGAAAGGCACCCATTAATTGTGATGCCCCTGTGAATCCCACAGAGTGTGCAAATCTTCTTGAAGAGGACAACCATTGTGAGATGTTCATGCCAGGGCTAATTGTACATGTAGTTCCAGTCAACAAAGCAAGTAGTTGGCATCTGTGGCAGGGATGGGGCAAGAAAGCTCAGCAAAGCTGCGAGCACCAAGCCTTTATTAAGGACAGAAAAAGTTTTCAGGATATCATCATCTCTCCGTCAATGTTTCTGGACCACATGCCATGGAGGTCTCTCTCTCTTTCTGTGTGTGTGTGTGTGTCTCCACGCACGCATGCACGCAGGCACTCATTCACTCACTCACTCAATTCTTTGACCCTCCACCTTTCTCTTCCGTGTTCGTATGTGCCACCCAAAGCTATAACATGTAATGTTTTTACTGGCCGTTTACTTACTTTGATCTTCCACACTCTCTTTTATGTTTTAATGTCTTAGATACCACCAAAGCTATTACATGTAGTGGTTTTACCAGCCATTCAAAACAATTCCAATGAAGACTAACATGCTTATTTTTTATTTTTTTATAGGTGCCAGTATGCTTTAAACAGTGTGCTTGAGCATGTGAAGGTTACAACACAGGTTGCTGATGAATGCACAGATTCATTAGTGTAGTATGAGGGTGATTCACAAATTGATAAAAAAAGGGTGGGATTGCTGTTGTGTATGGACAATCAAAATGAAGATGTCATGCAACTCATCAAAAATCGAAGGAGATCGCGATCACCAAGCAGCAGATGAAGAGATCTAAAGCATTGCTGTTACTGTATTGTTGTAGAGGCAACAAGCAAGACTCATCAAAAATCGATGGAGATCGCGAACACCAAGCAGCAGATGAAGCGATCTAAAACGTCACTGTTTCTCTATTGTTGTACAGGCAACAAGCAAGACTCTCAACCTTGCAGTCTAGTTGCCCATTAGACGGCTCTTTAACTCAACTTTATCTGGCTCCCCTGATACCGAAAGGGGGCTTGTACACATGGTTGTGACCAGTCATGGTTGTGACCAGTCATGCCTAATAAAGTAAGCCTGGTTCGAGTTCGACCCTTATATCGGAGGAAGGTCTACCGACAGATTAAGAAAACAATCAAATGCAGACTGTTATGTGCCGAGAGTTGGGGTTCTAAGATTATGCTGCACAAGGAAAGTGGGACCGCTTACTCTCAACATATAAATGAGGTTTGCTTCAGAATTATTGGGATCATAAATCATGAATTGCATATTACGAGTCAGTTCTACTCAAAATTATCAGGCTGAGGTTTGGATCTCAGATCAGATTTTCCCAATTCTTTATTCCTTTCCCAAAGATATCTTTTTGTGCTGCCTCTTGCCATATGACAAAATGCGCTTATCCAATGGAGTAATTTATAACTTGAGTGTTAAGGTAAAAACTATGGTCTGTTATTACATATATCCCAATCAATGGAATTGCAAGCTACTGCTCAGTCCATGTAGTGCTCCTTTAAAGCTAAATCGTAACAGCTATGACTGTGGTAGCATGCCATCATGGGTGCTGTCCCAAGCGTCTATAAGGAGAAGGCAAGGATCGTGTGGTTGCCATTCAGCAGTCATTGTGTATCAAGATGCCTGACCATATATCCCACTATCTCCCAAGAGAAGCCTCCCAGACCACTTTCAATCTTCTACATCCTCATCGTCTTGATCCCTCACACAATCATTGGCCTTTTCGTTTTTTTTTTTGGGGAAGCCCTTGGAATGTGGTCATGATAGAAAAACCTAGGGATTTTTCTTTGAAAGCAATTTTGAAGTCAAAGAGTTTCTATAAAAGGTCTAATAACTAGCTTTTAACAAGGTTGCTTGTAGCTTGACCTTTAAGGGTTGCATGCAACACATGTATCCCTCGAAACAAAGATGAGTATATAATCAAATGTAAGCTACTCATAATTGTTGTTAGGGTACTCCTTAAAAAGCGTACAAAATAAAGTAGAATCTGGAAAGGCATATTGAATAGATAATAACAACAGACTGAGTTGTGAGGTAAATCAGGCTAGGCTAGTTACAACCAACTTCAACTTGTGTAGCCTTGATCACTTTTGTTATTGTGAAGACACTTGAAAACACAAAGATGTAACACCCAAAATCATTTCTCGTAAATTCTCTATGCTGATGTAATGAAGCAATTATATATGCATATGCACATGTACGGGTATGGACCTAGGCACATGGACCTTTGGTCCTTTGAGCATAGATTTGGGGCATGGGCATATTGATTAGCCAATGTGAAATGGCCACACACTATCTATATAAGTGACCTTGTTTTAGGCTATTGTACCTTTTATCACCTTATCATTTCGTATAGATACCTTGTCTTTTTGGAGCTTATGCCCAAGTTTCCATGGTCTTTTTGGCTATCGTCTTAGGATGATGACCTACACATGTGCCTATTATACGCCATGAGTAGTCTCTTTCTTGCATTGGTATCAAAGCCATGGATTTCTTCACATTAGGTGATCGTGGGAGCATGTTAAAGGATAGTGTGCATTCGATTAGTTATATGTCTAATATAGCACACGAGTTTAGTGATACTTCACATGTGGATTCTCGGGATACTTATAGGCATAGCCATGAGTTCCTTATGCTAGATAGGACATGCTATTCTTCTAGGGTTTTCGTATGTGGAGATGTTCACAATACCATTGCTCCTAGCTTCAATAGTGTATCTGAAAGTGCTCACTTGGGTATAGTCTATGTGTGGGAGCAGTCAAGTATGGAGCAGTCAAGTATAGTGCAGGAGGGTAGTGTTGGTTTTACTAAGGTGAGATCTCATAGGAGACACATGATTATTCATCTGGGTCTAGAGAGTTTCACATTTGACTTGGATATTTTCTTAGATCTATTATTGATGGAGACAGACCCTACTTATGAGGATTACTTCAGTGATCTTAGAGAATCTGGGGGTAAGGGATTTTATGGATGATGATTCCATTTCTCTCTCATGTAGATACGTTGTCAACCCTTAGTGATGATGACGTTTATAGTGATCCTATTGATCTTAGTCTTATCTTGGAGGATCATGCACACATAGAGGGATTTGCACATGAGGATGTGATGCATAGTTCTGGTCATGCATATACATACATGGATATAGAGAGTTGTGTCTTGGATGTTTCGAGTTCTGTCGGCATCAATTCTTATTTGACTTTGCATGATGTTGACTATGAGCTATGTGCATTTGGTTCTTGTGATTGTCGACACCATCCTATGTTTTGCAGAGCCACGATATTTATTTTGGGTGCATAATTTCTCATTTGCAGTGTTTGGTTTTTGATCATGTGGCTTGACATTTAGATGCATCTATGGCACATCTAGTCTTGGCATGTACGATGGTTCTTTTATTCTAGGATATTTTTACATTCCAGTCCCACGAGTTTCGAGTTCATCCTGTGGATGTGTTCAGTGCCGGATTCACATTAGGGCCATGAAGATGGGCTAGTTGTTGGTCTTCTCTTCAACAAAGAAGGATCTGGGGCTAGCCTTATGATCGTCGTTGGTCTTCCATATTTTCCATTTAATCCAAGTAGATAGAGGACCATTCTTTTGGAGTTTGGATAGTCCAAATTTCCATTTGATCGAGGCTAGCTTCATCATCGATGGGGGTATGTTATTCTTTCCTTTTGACCTTGGTGGTCATATAACTTCTTGACTTTGCTTCGGCTTGGAGGATGTATTGCTAGCTTCATCATCGGCTTTGCACTACATTCCTTTCCATTTGATCCAAGAGGGGTCATATGCCTTGATGTCCACATTTACATCTAGTTTTGGATGTGATTTTTAGCTTTCGTATATAGCCTTTGTATGTGTCTTTTGTGCATGATCACCCTTCGATTTCGAGGAAGAAATCATTGTAGGAGGGCATAATTTGTAATAAAGCAATTATATATGCACATGCACGTGTATGGGTATGGACCTAGGCACATGGACCTTGGGTCCCTTAAGCATAGATTTGGGGCATGGGCATATTGATAAGTGAGTGTGAAATGGCCAAGCACTATATAAGTGACCTTGGTCTAGGCTATTGTACCTTTTATTACCTTATCATTTGATATAGACATCTTGTCTTTTCGGAGCTTATGCCCAAGCTTCCATGGCCTTCTTGGCTATTTCCTTAGGATGGTGACCTACACCCATGCCTACTCCATGCCCTCTTCTTGCAGATAATGAAAAAGATCAAACTTGTTATCTCATCAGTAAAAGTGATGAAGCTCAAATATGTGATATCATTCTCCTTCTCTTATTGCTTTGGGAGGTTCAAAGCCTTTTGGGCCAAAAACTAGTCTTTTAATTATTATTTTTTGAAGTTACACATGTAAGTTTGTTCTATGCTAAGATGAGACTGCACTATATGTGCGTAAGATTTCCATGATAAGTTATTTAGTTACATGAGTTTTGGAATCCCATAGTTGTAAATGTAGATATGAATTATTAAGAATGAGAACTTGTACATTATTTGTGATGCTTTATATTCAACAAAAGTTGTGATGTAATGTTAATGAAATAAGTCGCTAAATCATGATTAATTTACTTAAAATAGCATTCTTAATGTGGTCTCCTCCTCTCTTCTCTTTTTTTTTTAAAAAACATCAATGCTCGAAAGATATAGTTTAAAAAAATATGAAGATGGTATAAATAATATATAAACTTTCGATTATCAAATTTAATCATAATGTGACTCATATCTTGGTCAGGGACACAAATTTATGCAAAACTCGTGTTGTCATTAGTTTATGTTATGAACTATACATGAATGGCATATGAAGTATTCAAGCCTTGTGTCTTTTGGTAGATAGGATTTTGTTGTTTTCATGTTCTATTAACTTTAGTCTACACAAGATTATGTGTACTTAGCTTTTGTTCTCATAGATCCTCTAGTTCTTTAAAAGACATTTTTAAATGTGTGTGTAGCCTCATTTCCCTAACTTGAATGGGCTAGTATACAACCCTCTGGTTCTTTAAAAGACATTTTTAAAATGTGTGTTTGTAAGTGTAGCCTCACAGCCCTTACTTGAACGGGTTAGTATGGAATCCTCACTCTAAACCTACTACACAAAATTTTAATCTTAGTCCCTTCCATCATGTAACTCTCACCTTAATCCTACAACATATAGCCCTAACCCTAATTTTACATTGTGCAATCTTAACAATGGTTTTATAGCTTGTAACACTAATGCTCTTCTCATAGCCTAGAATCTTAACCCTAACCTTACGCATGCATTCTACAACCTTAATCCTAATCATGTGCTAGAGGAAGCTTTCAAAAAGATTATGGATGCCAATATGTAAAGTTTAGGTGGTGCAACAATGAGAAAAGGCCTCTCTTTCCTTAAGGAAATTGTTATGATGTTCATAGAGACTACATCTCTAGAAACACATGTGACCAAGCTAGAGGAAATTGTTATGATGTTCTAGAGACTACATCTCTAGAAACACATGTGACCAAGCTAGAGGAAATTGTTATGATGTTCTAGAGACTACATCTCTAGAAACACATGTTATGATGTTCATAGAGACTACATCTCTAGAAACACATGTTATGATGTTCTAGAGACTACATCTCTAGAAACACATGTGACCAAGTTAGAGGAAAATGCAACACTAAAAAGAGTGGACAAAATAACATGCCTTGAAACACAAAGTAAATGTCTTAATAAAAAAGTTGCATCTCTTCATGAAGTTGCCCATCTAGTATTTAGCATCCATTAGAAGTAGGTGTATCTTCTAACTTTCGCTAATGTACAAATTTCGGTCATGGGATGCATACATAGAAAACCAAGTATTCCAAGAAAGACGTCCATGCTTTTTCATGCTTGCGTTCAACATCACTTGGAGTCGCAATGCTACCTCATTGTAACCCTTGCTTAGTCCCTCGATTCAACTCACATTTGGCCCCTAACATCCATGAGTCATTACCTCATTTAACTTTACATAAGTCTTGTTGGGGATTGACTTACTTGTATGTCTTTAGCTTAATAATCGTAGTTGGAACAAGATTCACACCCCTTAGAATGATATCCAACATCACATTTTCCTTGTTGACAATAATATCATGCTCTCTAAGTGAGTGAGGTGAGTTATGGCATCAATTATGTAACTCTCATTCTCTTAGTGTAAATTTTTCTTTTTCCCCCCCACCCAATAACCCACCACCCCCAAATGCCAATACGAAACAATTTAGCCTTAACATGCAGACATTGCCAATATGACATAATTTAGCCTTGACATGTAGCCTATTGTGGAGCTAATTCAACATCCTTTAAATCAAACACTTAGGACCTCTTGACACTTCCTTGGTCATGGCTTTCCTTGATCAAATTACTCCAATAGCCATGCCTACCAGGGCACAACATTGTGCTTAATAAATCCCCAATGCTACCATGGTGGCAAAGTTTTGCTTCGACGTGATGGACCTTTCAACGTTTATGCAAGTGTGATAACTTCTCTTGTTGCATTGTTGGTGTCTCGAGTTGACCATTTCTTTATATTATGTATTGCGGGGGTAGTTGTTGTTGCACACCCTTCCGTGCTTTCTCTAGCTAATTATTTTTACTGCTTCTTGATGATAAAGCCCAATCACTGCACACATTGTGAAAGGTCTATACATCATGAAGTTAAATATCACAAGAACCCCCAAGCGCATCCAAGTACTAACTAATAAATTATGAGAAGTGTTGAAACTTGCACATTTTTGGTACACCCATGTGTCATTTATTCATTAACCTTAAGCTCTAGTCCAAGTTATAGAGCCTCAAAGCCATTGGCATGCCATTACTTAGCTTGATGCAAATGCAATACGTGTGGGGCTTGAATTGCTTTTCTTTCTTGGGTAAGTCAATAGAATCACATCTTGCAAACCTTGAATCCACCCCCACAATTCAAACTTTATATCAAATAAGACTTCAATCTACTCGAGCTTAAAGAGGCTTTTGCCCATGTATGCATGGTTGTTTAGGCCCAAATAGCAATTGATGTAGAGTGGGCAATTTTTGGAATATTAGGGATCTCTACTTTGATTTTACTTAAAGGAGTGAAGGTCTTGTTTCTCCTTGGTTGCTTCCTGATCTTCTATTACACCACCCTAGGCACCCAGATTTGCTTTCGAGATCTTGAACCATTCAATATTTTGTCCCTGACGATCTACTTGCTTGAATTTAGTTGCTAGCATCAACATGTGGCTCATCGGTGGGCTAGAACTAATTAGTTTGACTCTCATGAATAGAGCATTGAATTCTAATATTTACTCGAATCATCCAGATTACTTCAGTGTACAATCTAAGAATCAAAGCTTGCTCATTTGAGGTGCCAAAAGAAGACCATGAGATATTGAAGGTTTTCTTTATTTAACAGAGCTACTAGATGTGGTGAGATGTCAAAGTAGTTAATAATTGATGAATTTGGTGAGTGCTTGGTAGAATGGCATCTTGCAGGGGATCTTAAAACTTTGAAGTGCATGTTTGGTGTATCTAATGCCAAATTCCCTTACTTGTATTGTATGCGATTGAGAAAAAAAGGCAAGGATGAAAAGAAGCATTGGATTGCAGAGACCTATATAACGATGGTGCCCCAACATGAGACCAACTTGTTCGTGGTGGAGGAATAATGGTGCCAATGGATCCAAAGTGGGATTGTATTCTTGACATATGCTTGACCAGAGTACATTTTGCAAATGGTGAGAATTATAGGGAAATTGGTGTATGAGTGTCTATTTTGCTTACAAGATGCAACCTGCTCAAGCCACATGTATGAAACTGAAACAAATTTTATCAGAGATTGGATTACATCGAGGACAAGTGGAAATCAAGAAGGATGATAAAAAGTCTGGCACAATTGGGAATCTACCATGCAAATTATGTTTTGGAGGGGCAAAGGGAGGGTAAAGGCAAGGAAATTTCTTCCTGCACCAAAGAATGCAAGCAACAACAATCCTCCTAACAATCATTTTGAGGACAAAGCATCTCTCAACTAGTAGTCCTTGCCTTGGAAAGCAGTTTCCATGTAAGAATAAATACATTGATATTTTTTAAAAAATAGAATCAAGCTATCAAATCCTTCTCCCACTAACATCTTTGCGTTCTATTATTCTTTTCTTGCATAACAATCCTCCTAAACTTGGAAAAAATGTTTTTAATAGAAGCAAGCGAAAAGCAAGATTGCATAATGAAACAGCGTATAAAAAGGACACACCATTACTTCTTTCAATGAGAAAACTCCGACGCCCATATTGAAGATCATAATGAAATAACATATAAAAAGGATAAAAAGGAGATATCATTACTCCTTTCAATGATCAAATAACATATAAAAAGGACACATCTAATTAATAGTGTCATGTCTAGTGGATACCCAATGGATCCAAACATAGCCATTGAGATCATAGTTAAACTTTGTTACTTATAAACGATATGTACGCAAGAAACTCGGATTAAAAAATATATCAAAATAGAAATAATAAAACACATGAACAATAAGGGACACATATAATGAGTAGTGTCACTTCTAGTGGATATCCGTTGGTTAAACATAGCCATCAAGATCATAGATAAACTATGTTACTTGTCATAGAGATATTCAAGAAACTAAGATCAACATATGAAATATTTATTGTGCACCATCAACAAATAGCCAAGTTTGAACCAAAGGCATTAGAGATTACACATTAACGTAAAAACTTGCATGATGCTACGAATGAATAGATGGTACAGATGAAGTTGAAATGACTAGACAAGTTTGAATGAAAGGCATTAGAGATTACACATTAAAGTAAAAAGCATGCTACCCATGCAAATCCTCATATTGATTCTTTATATATATTCCCATGCTCCATAGAGATTTGTAAGTTCCCTATGCATATATATTCACATGCTCCATAGCGATTTGTAATAAGCTCCCTGCAGGTCCACATGCATCCAAAAAGCTCCACATGCTCCTATGCAAGCAAGTAATAATAAAGTTTCTTTCAACATTTACGTTTGTCTCATATGTATAATCATATCTATCGAATCATCAAGAGAACCAAGCATGTAAAAAATATTAGAAGTTACATAATTCATGGGGTAATTTATCTAGGTCCTCTCTTCTTGCATACTCCAACCTTTGCACAACAAATCTTTCACCTCCTCTGAGTTGCCCTCTTTTGGTTGATTTTGCTGGCTTTCCACATCCATGAGCAAGTGGGGGGCTTGATTGATGTTGTTGATCTTCTATGGTATGCAAATCAGGCTATTCCATGGCCTTAAGAGTTGAATATGTTTGTTGCCCACCATAAAATAAATAGTTTCTTATGGCAAAAAAAAACCCATCTAAGTTTGTGCGCTAATAGAACATAAAAGTGTCCTAGGACACTTTTATGTCATGTTACCAAACTAGTGTTAGCCAAATTGTTATATCATGTTAGCAAATTGGTGTTAAAGTGTAGTTAATTTTTATATCATGTTACCAAACTAGTGTTAAAGTGTAGTCGATTTTTTAAAAAATGAGTTGCAAGAAAAGCCATTGATTCTTTTCTCTTTTTAGAAAATTTTTGTATATGACAAGGACATTAGATCATAGTTGTTATATACTTTGTTTAGAAGAAACGTAATTATTGAAGCATTAAAAAAATGCAAACTTAATTTTTGCATAATACATGTCATACAAAATAAACTCTAATAAAAAATATTTTTATACAAAAGAAACTGTGCAAAAAAATTCAATTCTGTTCAAGTTACGATAGTTGAAGTAAATCACGGATAATCCTTGTTCTCTATGGAAAAGAATCAACGGCTGTGCCTCTTTGACGAGGAAAAAAGCGTTGATCTCTATGATCCAAGTGTAAATTCCTCCCTTGATCCGGCATGTGATCTGCAGGTTCGGTCGGAATGAAAAAGGGAAGTTAAGGCCTTGACTATGTTAGAATAATTCTCCTAGAGGAATCGCCTATGCTTTCTGGGCAAGGGAAGTTTTTTCCAGGTTCGGTTTTCAAAGAACCGAGGGATTAGTCTCTTGTCCAGACATCCGTGTGCAAGGCCCCGAGTGAGAGGCTTTGTCTTGCGCAAGAAGTGCTACTTCAGCTTTGCTAGCACCCTTGAATTCGATGCGCAAGAGGAGGCAGGGGTGTCACATGATTAGTGGTTCCATTAGAAGAGTGATGGAGTCCCCCCCCACCACTACTACCTCGATCCTCACAAGGGCACCAGGGATTCCATCTCTCCACATATGTGTAGCCTCACTGGATTTTGTACCGCATTGTATATATATTCCTAGCCTATGTGGGCGACTCCATACAGCAGCGCATGGAGTATTCTAGCCTTCCAAGCCAATTCTTCATTTGCATAAAGATGGGTCATTTAGCTAGAGCTTTCCCTCAACGGAGCGACAGGCTAGGAGACCGCCTCTCCGGTGGTTCCTCCCTCCGATTGTCATGCTGACCCTCACCAGGGGGTAGAGAGAGAGGTAGGCCTTTAGACATTTGCCTCATCTAGCACAAATGAAAATGCAAGGGATCAAGCATTTTACACTTATCGTGGTGCTAGAGGCAAGGGGAGATTCAGTCCAAGAGGACGTGCAGGTGGCCGTGGTGGTTGGCAAGATCAATCACCACAGTCTCAACAGAATTTTCAGCCATCATTCGGTGCTAGAGGTGGTCGTGGTTTTCACCCTTATGCTAGAGGAAGATCTATATCTAGAGGCAGGGGGAGATGGCAAACACCACAACAGAATGCTAGTAGCATTGAGTGTCACTATTGTGGTAAAATGGGACATATGGCTAGAGACAGCTATAAAAAGCAAAATGACTTCCGTGGTGGAAGAATGCAACATGGCAATTATGCATTATCTAGTAATGTAGAACATGAAGAGCACTTGTTTGCCATGGAACATGTAATAGGTACTATGACATCACAAAGGGAGAGTGATGATATTTGGTATATGGATTCTGGAGCGTCAAACCATGACATGCCATGGTGAGTGTTTTGACAGGATGACGCCTACACATCAGGGCTATGTTGCTACTGGGGATGATACTCAACATCCTATTACACATGTTGGTAGTGTGCCATTGCATATGCATGATGGCAGAGTAAAAACCATGTCAGATGTGTTGTATGTGCCAACAATTACAAAGAGTCTTGCATCGGTTGGTCAAATGGTGGATCAAGGAATGCAAGTCAGGTTCAATCAACATGGTTGTTTTGTTGAGGACTTCAAAAATGGTTGCAAGTTAATTGTGCAAAGGGGGAGAAAGAAGGTAGATTGTTCAAATTGAGTGTAGGCATTCTAGAGTTGAAGTCTACCATGTTTTCAAAAAGTCAAGGGGTTGTACTAGACATTGATATTTGGCATAAGAGACTTGGGCATGTGAATATTCAAAAGCTAAAATCTATGCAAGCAAAAGGTATAGTTGGTGGTTTGCCCAGGTTCAAATATGATGGTAGCAATCATATATGTGAAGTATGTAGATTTGGGAAGCAAGCAAGGTTGCCATTTTCAAAAGATGGTCAAATCCGTAGAAAACCATTGAAAATCATTCACAGTGACATATGGGGTCCAACATAGACTCCAACTATCAATGGTTGTAGGTATTATGTCACATTTATTGATGACTACAGCAGGATGACTTGGATTTACTTCTTGAAAGAGAAGAGTGAAGCACTTGGGAAGTTCATTGACTTCAAAGCATTGGTGGAAAAACAGTATGGTCAATGGATCAAGTGTTTGAGGACAGGATGACAGGATTTAGGCCGGATATTGGTCACTTGAAAGTCTTTGGATGTGTTGCGTATGTTCATGTGTACTAGATATAAGAGAAGAAGGAAATTGGATCCAAAGGCTGAAAAATGTGTTTTCATTGGGTGTGCACAAGAGAGAAAAGGATACAAATGCTATAATCCAGTGACAAAACAGGTTGTCATTAGAGCAGAGATGTGATCTTTGATGAGATGGGAACTTGGTACAAAGAAAGTGAGCATGTCATAGTTGATGACATAGATGCAAATGAGGATGTGAATCTTCCTATGCAGGAATCTACGAGTATGAGTGGACCTCTTGAGTCATCCAGTGATAATGTGAGTCCATGGTCAGGAAGATTGAGACATGATGTGGGCATTGAGAGTAGTACTGTGGACAATTGTGGACAAAGGAAAGAAGAAAGTGGAAGGTATTGGCATTGGTACTACCAGGTTATGATTCATCAAGCTTAGAAAGCCTTGATGAGAAGAATTGGGAATTCCAAAAACAAGAACTCGAGGTGTTAGAAATGACAGGTATGTGCCACCACATGCTAGAGAACATGGAGCTCGTAGAGTGAGCCACAACCAGTGAGGAGATCACAGAGAGAGTGAGATACCTAGTACAGAGGTTGACATACAACGGTTATGCTATGCATTACGCATATATGACATCAATGGTAAAGCATGTAGAGCCTTCATGTTTTGAAGAGGCTATTGGCAAGGAGACATGGGATAGAGCCATAGATGAGGAGATGGATGCCTTGATGCATAATGACATGTGGGATTTGGTAGATTTGCCAGATGGCAAGAATGTGATTGGCTGTAAATGGGTTTACAAAGTGAAGTGTAAATCAGATGGTTCAATAGAGAGGTATAAAGCAAGGTTGGTTTCAAAAGGATATGCACAGACACATGGTTTGGATTATAATGAGACATTTAGCCCAGTGGCTAAGATGGCTACAGTTAGGTCTGTGAGTTGAAGTAGCAAGAAGTAACCCACAGTTGCCTTGTCTAGTACAGAGGCAAAGTATAGAGGTGCGGCTATGGCCGTATGTGAGGTGATGTGGCTGAAAAAACTACTTGGTGATTTGGGTCAGTATTGTGATGATGGAGTTGTCATACACTATGACACCATGAGCAGTATACAGCTGGCTAGTAACCCTGTCTATCATGCGAGGACCAAACGCATAGAGAGGTCCATTATCATTTCATCAGGGAGAAAGTGTTGGATGGATAGATTGATTTGTCTTATGTAAAGACAGATGAGCAAGTGGCTGACATATTCACTAAGTCACTTGGGAAGGTCAAGTTTGAGTACTTCCGAGACAGGCTTGGAGTACGAGAGATGGATATGATGAGCTTGAGGGGTTGAGAAGAAAAGTGTTGATAGCCCAAGCTCATCTTTTTCATCTATTGCTGTACATCATGACCTTGAGAGGGGCTGTTGAGATTACAAGCTCGATGACAGCTAGAGCTAGGCACGATATGTGTTGGCATGGTAGATAGCAGCATGTGTGTGACAATAAATGGCCGCGTTCAGCTGGCCACAGTGTGTGGACAATAGATAAGGTTATTTGGTGTGTGAACATAGGACATTTAGTGTGTGGTGTGTAGTTCTCTTCTATTAGGCATTGTGTGAGTGTATATGGCTTCTCTCTTAGTTAGGGTTACATTAAAGGATTAGGGTTTGCTCTCTTGTGTGTGTGCTCTCTTTTTATCAGTCTTTTATCACACTACACATGGTTTTTTATTAAATCAATTATTTTTTCATTATTTTTTAAATTTGGTGTGAGGATATTTAGATTTTTTTTAATAGTGTGTGTGTGCATGTGTGTTTTTTGTAGCAATTTGGATGTTGAACATCCAAATTGCTACAAAAAATTCACCTCTTCCCAGAAATTGCATGTGTGTTTTTGCCTCAGCGCATCATGAAGCCTTGGCGAAAGACATGCCTGCTTACCATAGTTGCCCCTTGCTATCTGACGTTGCCTTCTTACCACAAGAGAAAACCTTGCCATCGACTACATGATGCTCTCCTGCTGCTGATACCTTTGCTGCCATGGAAGCTATGGAAAGCACTTCGACAGCAGATGCTACTCTTGCTCAATACAACTTTAAGCTTGTCATTGTTCGAGGCGGGAGGATAGGGAAAAATTTCATATGCCGAGTTGGGATACTGCCTGTAAGCGTTATGGTCTCAGCAGCATAACTCACAGGTGGGTATGGCTGCAGAGGAGAAGAAGCTATCTCTCAGGTGCTGGGGGTAACCTAGATAAGGCAGTGATACCCTGGCATCAACTCTCTCCATAGAAGGCCATCTGATTGATTCATGAGTTTACCTGACGGTTGCAGCACCTGATAGGTCAAGGTAGCTTTGGCTTCTCTCTTCCCATCCATGGCCACTTCCACCCAAGGCACATACGCAATTCCTAGCAGGGTGCCACCCCAAGCACCTCTGCAGTGGATCTCAATTGTGAGCTGCCATCGTTGCCAAGTAGACAAACGCGCAGAAGAATTTTAACAGATACGTCGGAAACTGAAAGACTCGCTAATCATTCATTAATCCTTGTTGATCATGGGCGACTATGAAATCACGTGGACAAGAGAGGTTCTTGCCATCTTTCTTATGGACAAGAGCTACCCAGCTGCTGCTACATCTCGCTCCAATATGATGTCAAAAACTATCAAGCATCTGCAAGGTGCCCAACTTTTTAAGCTATAAGGGATAGCTTTATGGTGATGATCATTTTTGGCATCCTGGTAAACAACAAAGATCAAATTAAATAATTATTATGATAACGGGAATTAAATACTTTGGGTCTTAATTTGCCTATTATATATATTTGTCTATTTAGAAGTTGCTATTTGTGTAGTAATCAAAAAAATTAAGCATTATATAAGCATTCAAGTATAAAAAATTTGAAGGTAATGCTTTGATTTAATTTTAGTGATTTAAAATTTAAGCAAATTTTAGTCTTTTGTGAGAGAATCAAATTGTAAATTTTTATCCAATACCAAAAAAAGATATATATTTTCAATAATTTAGAAGCAAATCTTTCCAGTAGGTAGTCTAGGTCAATTACCTATTTTACTCGCAAACATGTTAAAAGCTAAGGGTGTTTTGTTCATACACCCCTTGGCTTACAAGTTTCATATATATATGCAGATACTATATCAACACCAAGTCATCTAAAATGAGGGTGTTTTGTCCATACAACTAACCCCTTGGCTTACAAGTTTCATGTATATATAGATACTATATCAAAACCAAGTCATCTATAATGACAACAACATGGTGCAAAAACAAACAATAACTCTTTTGAATTTTATTTTGTTTTGTAAATATTCAGAAAAACATCATAGTATTGGTGTATGTAGACTAGTGTATTCAACTTATGGTAGTGTGAAATATCCATAAGAAAAGAAGTATACAAATAGGAAATGGTATGTACATTCTTAAAAACCATTTATACTGATCTATACATACCTATTTTTTACTACCCTCTAAATGTAGGTGTGATATGAAGGTTTGCTTATTAGGAGTGAGGCCCGGTACTTAATCTTTCTTGCTATAGAGAAATAAAATATATTTGTATCTATAAACTATTACGACTTCTAAAATTTGATGAACTAATCTACAAATAGATCTCACTCTCCCTCCCTCCCTCCCTCCCTCTCTCTCTCTCTCTCTCTCTCTCTCTCTCTCTCTCTCTTATTCTCATTTTTACATTATGAAAAGGATTTTATTTTAAATTTCAACATTAAGTTTCTACATTTTGGGATTTTGTAATTTGTGTTGGATTTTCAAAACCAAGTCATCTAAAATGACAGGGTGGATGCATGGTAAGGTGGTACACAAAAGAGGACTTCCTACCATATTCTAGGATTGGATATCCTATGCAAAAAGAATGATTTTCATCATATTCATGAGAAATAATTTTTTGTAATTATGCATAATCAACTGATTATGCATAATCAACTGATTATGAGAAAAGAGTAAATTTTGGTAAATTTATTTTTATACAAAAAGAGGAATTCCCATGATATTTGAGATCCAAGTAATTAAATGCTAAAAGAGAAATTTTTGGTAAATTTATACAAAAAGAGGAATTCCCATGATATTTGAGATCCAAGTAATTAAATGGTAAAAGAGAAATTTTTGGTAAATTTATTTTTTTTGTAAAAAGAGGAATTCCCATGATAATTGAGATCCAAGAAATTAAATGGTAAAAGAGAAATTTTTAGCATAATTTAAATTATGAGTATTTATCAAAAGTGAAAATTTGAGTATTATTATTGGAAAATATGGGTAGAATTGATTTTTGTAAATCCCATGAATCTTTTACTCGAAAAGAAGAATATTGAATATATTTTAATTGAGAAATTTGAGAAAGAATATGAAAATATCCATCGAGAAAACTTGGACAATTCTTATTCAGAAAAGGGAATCTAGAATCCCTGGAAGGATCGAGGATCCAATGAGTAAACGGAAGTTTAGAATTAGTTCTCATCATTAATGAAGCTTAAGGAATGAAAATACAATATGTAAATGAATGAGATGTGATGTGATGTAAATGGATGTGGATATGAATGTGATAAGATGTGAATGTGATGAGATGTGATGAGATGTGGATGTGATGTGATGTAAATGGATGTGGATGTGAATGTGATGAGATGTGATGTGATGTAAATGGATGAGAATGAGATGTGAAGTGATAGATATGCATGTGAATGAATGGATGGATGTGGATATATGTGCATGTGAATGAATGGATGGATGTGGATAGATGTGAATGTGAATGAATGGATGGATGTGGATAGATGTGCATGTGAATGAATTGATGGATGTGGATGATGTGATGAGATGTGAATGGATGTGAATGGATGGATGTGGATGCATGTGATGAGATGTGAATGGATGTGATGAGATATGGATAGATGTGGATGTGATGTAATGTGGATGGAATGAATGTGATGTGATATGATGAAATGAATGTGATGTGATAAGGATAGATGTGGATGGAATGTATGCAATGTGATGTGGATGCAATGAATGTGATGGATGTGAATGGATACGATGAGATGTGAATGGATGTGAATGTGATGTGATGATATCTGAATGGATGTGATGAGATGTGAATGTGATGTGATGATATCTGAATGGATGCGATGAGATGTGAATGTGATGTGATGATATCTGAATGGATGTGATGTGAGGTGGATCTGGGAAGATGTGAATGGATGTGATGTGATGTGAATATGATATGATGAGATGTAACTGGATATGAATGTGATGTGATGAGATGTGAATGGATGAGATGTGATGTGATGAGATGTGGATCTAAATGAATATAAATGGATGTGATGTAATGTGAATGGATGGATGAGATGTAAGTTGGATGAATGTGATGTGATGTGGATCTAGGTAGATGTGAATGGATGAGATGTAATGTGAATGGATGTGATGTGGATCGAGATAGATGTGAATGGATGAGATGTGATGTGAATGGATGTGATGTGATGTGATGTGGATATGGGTAGATGTGAATGGATGAGATGTGATGAGGATAGATGTGGATAGATGTGATGAGATGTGATTGGATGAGAATGGATGAAGACGATGGGAATATATATGACTGGGGATGTGGAATAAGCAATGTGAATTGATGCAGAAGAATGTGGAATAACGAGAAATGATGTGGAACAATGCGGAAAGATGAGAGTTTGTTAGAAACTGTATTTATGAAACCTATTTTTAAATGACTGTTTTATGTCAAGAATGTTGGGGAAGCATTTTGACCATCTTGTGAAGGTTATGGAGACCTAAGTGATAAAGTTGCAACAGCTAACGGCGAGTCAATGGAGGATGTCTTGCATAGCAAGGTCGATCGAGGTCTTGACCAGCCTCGGTTCGATTTAAATGGTGAGCTTCCGGTATGATGGATGAGGGACCAAGGAAGCGGCCTATGAGTGAAGCACTACAAAGGAGCCTAGAGGGTGCTGTCCATATGGTGCTCAGGCTCTGGGTCGCCAAAGATACCCACGCATGCATCGAGGAAGAAAAATGGAACAAGGAGTTAGAGTTGTTTTCTGAACTCGGTCATGGATTTGGTTGATTGTCCTTGCTGGTCCTACGGATGAGTCCATGGCTCTTTTATATGGATCCGTTGGTTGATCTTGCTGATCTTCAATGTGAAGAGTCCATCTGAATTTTCTTATGTGATTATATTTTCGGGTACTATGAGCTAGGAACTATTGAAAAGGCCCCTAAGTGAACAGGTGGTGAGCCTTCTAGTTGTTGCCAATGATGCCATAGGTACACCGATGAAGGAATGATTGGAAATTAGAATTCAAGTTGCATATTCTGGAGGATTATGATCAGTGATACTATGGTTTCATTAAAAGATTGTTTTAAAGATAGCTGAATCTATGAAACATGCAATTTCATATTGGGTGTGTAAGTGGTGTGACTATCTTGAAGTTTGCTTGAAGTGCCGACTAGGGGGCCTAGGAACTCTTTTCCTCCCTGGTACCCAGGGAGGAAACATGCAATTTCATATTGGGTGTGTAAGTGGTGTGACTATCTTGAAGTTTGCTTGAAGTGCCGACTAGGGGGCCTAGGAACTCTTTTCCTCCCTGGTACCCAGGGCAAAACATAACCAAATTTCTAAATGGATCCTATCACTACAATGGTTGGGCGGTTGGCTAACCCATGGGATTGGATGGAGTTAGGCTAGATTAATGGATCCCTAAAATGAGACTCAATTCTGTTAAGTTACGATAGTTGAAGTAAATCTCGGATAACCCTTGTTCTATGGAAAAGAATCAATGGATGTGCCTCTTGATGAGAAAAAAAGGATTGGACTCTATGATCCAAGTGCAAATCTCTTCCTTGATCTGACCATGAGACTTATGGGTTCGGTCGGATCAGTTTGGTTAGTGATGACCTTGACTATGTTAGAAAAAATAATCCTAGAGGAATTGCCTGTCTGCTGGGCGAGGGAAGTATTTCCGGGTTCGGTTTTGGAAGAACCAAGGGATTAGTCTCTTGTCTGGATATCCGTGGGTGAGGCCCCAAGTTAGAGGCTCTACCTTGTGCAAGAAATGCTACTTCCGCTGTTAGCACCCCTGTATTCGTTGCGTGGAGGGGCCGGCAGGGATCTTTTAGAAAATCATAACAAGGTAACGTGGAAATCTCAGTCCCAAGCAAAAATTTTAAACACATGAAAGTGTAAAAAGTGTTCACGACATGAACTGTTTTCTGACACTTCACACCGTTAAGTGTTCTCTGCAACCTCATGGCCTCAGAAACGAGTTGACAGAATCTGATCAAAATTTAATTGGGACAACAAAATAGCTTATCAAATCATATTCACATACACTTGAGGTCTAGAAAGCTCATTGGAAACGACCTCACTGCTTACGATAGTGCATCAAATTATCTAGGATCTTCCTATCAAAAGAGTGTGGGTTTAGGCCACTCAGTAAGCACTCAATTGAGTGTCTTAAGTAATCTAACTCTACCATCAAAATTAGTAGTGAAGAATCCATGGAAGAAGGGCTGTGATACTCTGGGTTTGGCCAGCAATGACAAAGAAGCGTAATCTACGCGCATGGGTCCGTCAACCAAAGCTAGAATTGGTCCAAGGCAAGAAGTACCTATCCAAACTTCAAATTGGCAAGGTTGTCAAACACTGGCACCCCCCGAATGAGAAGGGACATGGAAAGTGCAACCAGGACTAGTCAAGTATTCTTCTCGACCTCAGAGGAAGAAGAATGAGATCTGAAAGGATCGAGGTAGAATGGTAGTTATGAGAATTGAGCTTAAGGAAACAAGAGCTCAATACTAAAAGGGCTAGAGCCGAACAAAAAAGGAGATGGGAAGTGTAAACTTTCTCCAATCAACAAGGTAAAGAGCCGAAAATAGTCATGGGAAGAAGTGAGGGAGAAATTCCAAACTTAGAACCCATTAATGAAGAGCCCAAAGCAGAGGAAGGGTTTGTAACACTAGATGAAGAGGATAATCTACCAAGAGCGGCAGGCAAAGTGGAAGAATGCCTGTACACCAAAAAGGACATCAAGCAGATGATCAATCATCCCACGTTCCTATAGGACATGGAACTCTTGATTCTGCAAAGGCGTAAAGAGGCGGCTAATGATGAGCTATTCCAGAATGAGGTGGCCGGACCATCCCATAGACCGGAGATGCCTAGAAGAGGTCTAGGTAGGGGGGAGAAATTCCTCAAAGACCAAGGGTGGATCCAAGCATCGATTTTAATGCAGCCACAAGGATAGATCTGTTGAATATGGCTACGAAAATGGGTCGAGGAATGGTCAAGGAACTAGGCACTGCTCTAGAATCCCGACTCTCCCAAATGAGGCCACACATCATTTCAAAGCTCGTTCAAAAATTCTATGGGGATGGGGATCCTATTCAACATCATGTAGTAGAGATTTTTGATTCCACATGCAAAACCTACGGGCACGTCAGTGATGTAACAATGATTCATGCTTTCTCACTGACCCTAAAAGGGAAAGCGCATCGATGGTTCCAAACCCTTAAACCCGAGGATAAGGTTAACTTCACATGACTCAAGAATGTGTTTGTGCCCAGCTTTGCCAGAAGTGGCGACAGATGGAGTCCTATGGCACAACTGCATAACATCAAATAAAAGGAAATGGAGTTGATGAGAGACTTTGTGTCTCGACTAAAGCACTAAAATTCAAGGTGCAAACTACGGGAAAGGCTAACTGATGATCAGTTATTACCTGGCTTCCGGAGAGGAGTTAGAGACCACAAAATGTATGATTATCTGGTATTAGCTCGACTGATTACTCTAGATGCATGTTGCAAACTGGCAATTGAATATGAAGATAATATGCTGGAATTACCACAACCGGAAGATGTTAGAATATCTTTGGCAATGACTTCGTGTATTTCGAGTCACCATTTCGAGTCACCAAGAGATTGGAACTCGGAGCAAGCAAGTCGGAAACATGCTGGTGGATGAACTCAATAACACAATACTTGAAAAATTGAAGGTAAAGGAGGGAAGAGAAACATTTGGGCATGGGCATAACCATCTTTACCCCCATAGGGAATTGGTGTGGTGCTCTATGTGCAGATTAAATCACACTACCACCAAATGTCCACAATTAAGAGCAAGGCCACTACTCTATTGTGCACACTGTGTAAAATCAGGGAATCATGACACCATGTGCATATATCCAAGGTTCCAAACAGTTGCACAGCTGCCAGCACCTAGAGCTTCATTGGCCTTACCAGCACCACCTGTGCAAATCATTGCAGCTCTGCAGGATAACCCAACTCTTCCTATTTACCTAGGAGGATGTTTCGGGTATAGGACACTTCACCTCTACCACCTCTACCACCACAGGCTAAAATCAACCAAGTATTAATTGAAGAGCCATCATAAGATTTTGATCTGATGCATGAAGTAGAACTTAGTGGAGAGGACTATGAGGAAGCTGTGGAGATCACAACAAAATTCTATGTCCTATAGAATAACACGCCAGTACCTGTGTTTCAAACCACGGTACAGTGGAAGGGTAAGGACATAAACTCAAACATGAGGAGAGGATCGCTACAATGTTTTGGTTGTGGTGGGCTGCATCAAATCGCTAAGTGTCCAAACAAGAATGTGGTTCATACACACCAACCCCAACAATTGACTGCCCCACCCAATGACATGCCAATACTTACTTATACTAAATGTGGCATTGATCATTTGATCAGGGATTGTCCTTACCACACAAGTGGTTTGACTTCCACTTCTAACCAGGCCATCGTCCGGACCATTAGTGTTTAACCTAGAAATATCACACCACTCAATGTCCTAACACATGCCGAGGCCCACTTGGGGGATAAGGGGACAATGCCTTAGAAGATGGCAAAAGCAGAAATGATATATTACTCGTGATGAATTGCCAAACTCATGAAGAAGACCCACGGATGCCCAGTGGTGGCTGAGATACCTCAAAGCCACTAAGATACACGACGAGTTTTCTAAGGGTTGTGGTGAGGAATTAAGATATCACTTGAAGGAAAACATAAGGAGGAAGTCATCCTTCAAGAACCAGAAATGCCTAAGCTTATGAAAGTTGGGCATCGAAAATGAAACAAATCTTTGGCAGAAGTTGAGTGAGAGGCCAGGAAAGTCATGGCTAAAACAAAAGGTGAGAATGAGGATAAACGAGACTTGCTTTTTGTACCATACCATTTTAAAACCTACATAGTTGATGAACGAAAAGTGGTCCGACTGATGGCAAAAAGAGTTAAGGAAGATGAGTTTTCCACATCATATGATAGCCCAGCTGAAGTCAAGGAAGTTGATATTATGGGACCAGGGGAGGAAGCCAAACCTGTTTATATCGCTAAAAAAGGACTTGACTTCGGTTGAAGAAAATGAGCTCGTTACTCTCCTTAAGGAGTTTAAGGATTGTTTCACCTAGAACTACAAGAAGATGAAGGGTGTACCACATGAGGTGGTGCAACATACGATTCCAATCATGGAAGGATCAAGACCAACGATGCAAAAACCATGCTAGATGAATCCTAAATATGCAGTAATTGTAAAGGAGGAAATCAATAAACTCATTATTGTTGCGGATTTCCTCTATGAGATAGAACATATGGATTGGTTGTTAATGCCAAAAAAGAATGGGAAACTTAGGGTATGTGTCGATCTTAAAAAGATCAACGTAGCTACTAGGAAAGACCATTATCCTTTGCCCTATACGGAACATGTTTTGGAGAGAGTGGCTGGTGAAGAAGCTTACAGCTTTTTGGATGGATTTTCAGGCTACAATCAGGTGTCTATAGCACCAAAAGACCAGCATAAGACAACTTTCAATACAATGTGGGGGATGTTTGCATACAAAGTCATGCCTTTCAATCTCACCAATGCCCCAGCAACATTCCAACGATTGATGTGCACAGCCTTCAAAGACTACTTGCAGAAGTGGTTGGAGGTATCCATTGATGATCTATGTCACACTCTCAATGGGCAGACCAAAGGAAGGTGTTTGAGCAATGTCTATTATATCGTATATCCCTAAACCTTTTAAAGTGCCAATTTTGGGTCAAACACGGTGTGATATTGGGACACGTTGTCTCTAAGAATGGTGTATGGATGATAGTAAGGTCAAGTTGATCTTATAACTACCACCACCCACTAATTACAAAGGTGTTACCGTCGCTTCATAATCTTCTATGCTGAAATCACCAGGCCATTGTACAAGCTACTCCTTGTCTTTGAATGGACCGAGGAATGCCAAGAAGCATATGATCGATTAAAGTAGACATTGGCTAGCGCACCAATTCTAAGACCCCCCAATTGGAACCTTATACTTCATGTGCATATCGATGCATCAAACATTTCTATTGGATGTGTACTAGCGCAACCTAGTGAGTTCAAATTGGACTATCTAGTCTGCTTCACTAGTCGTCAATTGAATGATGTAGAGGTGAATTACACAACCACAGAGCAAGAAGGGTTGGCCATGGTTTATACAGTCAAGAAGTATTAACATTACCTATTAGCCAACAAATTCGTGTTCTTCGTGGACCACTAGGCTTTATTATATTTGGTGAACAAGCCTTGCACCATGGGAAGATCACACACTGGTTGCTATTACTATTGGAATTTGACTTTACAGTTATGGTAAGAAAGGGGACACAGCATGTGTTGGGGATCATATGTCAAGAATTCCAAATAGGGAACTAGCAACTGGTGTTGATGTGATAACCTCCCTAATGCTTGTTTGTTCAAACTGGACATGGTGCCCGAATGGAGTGAGGAGATATCCGATTATCTAGCTTATGGTTTTCTGCAAGAAACACCCTTGAACAAAGATACAATGCGACGACTTATCAAGCTTGCTGCACCTTATCACATTAATTACAGGAGAATTATATAAGCTAGGTAAGGACAATGTCCTAAGAAGATGCATGAGAGAAGATGAGTTCATCACTCATGATAATGGATGAAGCTCATTCAGGAATAGCGAAGGACATTTTGTTGGAGAGATTACGGCTTGCACGGTACTTCAAGCAGGACTATGGTGGCCTACGTTGTTTGGGGACGCCATAGAGTTTGTCAAAAGGTGCGAGGAATGTCAGTGATTTGCTATCTCGCAACAACAAAGGGACAGGATGCCGCTCACCCCTGTTATTGTAAGAAAATCTTTCGAGAAATGGGAGATTGATTTTGTTGGACCTCTTAGTTCAACGACGCACCCATCACAAGCTCGATATGTAATCGTGGGGCCACAAACTATTTCACAAAATGGACAGAAGCCACAGCCTCTAAGCGAGCTGATACATGAACAACATCAAAATTCTTATATGAGCAAATTATCTCGAGATTCGGCTGTCCATTAGAATTAGTTAGTGATCGCGGTTCACATTTCATTAATGAGGTGATTGATCATTTACTTGTGCTGAATTCTTAGTAGTCCATCGCAAGTCATCACCTTATTATCCACAGGCTAATGGTCAAGAGAGAGTACAAACAAGATTTTGTGTACTATATTGATAAAAACATTGGAAGTAAGTCGAACGGACTGGGAGCATAAGCTAACATTAGCCTTATGGGCATACCAAACATCATATAAGGTAGCGACGAGATACACTCCCTTCCGTCTAGCTTATGGTATTAAGGCAGTAATGCCTATGGAATACCTAGTTCCAAGCTTAAGGATTGCAGTGCAAGAATGTCTGGTGGAGAATGGATTAGTTGAAAATCGATTTGGAGAAGCTTGATGAGACAACACTAATTGCATTGCATGGATTCATGGTAAAAAAAAACTACGTAGAAAACATTGGTTTGACAAAAACTTAAAACAAAAAGAACTGGAAACGAGGGACCTTGTCCTCATATATGGTGTAGAGAGCACGAGAAAAAAGAAACTCAAGTATAGAGGCCTAGGACCCTTCCCAGTGTCTGAGATCACACCTCAGGGGTCGATTAGAATTGAGATAATCGAGGGCATACAGATGGAGGGTTACGTCAATGGGAGCAAACTTAAAAAATATTTTGGATCACTGACCCAAGAGATGCTCTTGCAAGAACATCTCTTAAAACAACAGAAGGAGCTCGCAAAAGAAAAAATCCAACAAGCTTAAGAAGAGGCTAAGGCAAGGGAGGCCAAAGCCAAACAGATACTCCAGAAGAGAATGTTGCATGTAAACATGGCTTCACTAACTCTCCTAGACGAAGAGGAACTAAACACTGAGCCAGCACGATTCAAGGTGGGACTCTCTATGGCTAAATGTCATGCAACAACGAGCATTGCATTGATAGATATGGGATCAAGTCATAACCTGATCTCATATGAGACATGGGTAGCCTTAGACAAACCACACCTGGAGACCACCAACGCACAAGTACGCAGTGTGCACTCTTGACAACTACGAAAGTTGAAGGATTTTTAAGTGTTAATGTCTCCATCAGAAATAATTCCTTGGTTGGGAAGGTGTTTGTCATGCCTGCAGGTTCCATGGAAGAGGAAATGATCCTAGGACGGTTTTGGATTTGCACTAGCAACTGTAATATCCAATGGGAGAAGAGGACAACATTGCTCAATGAGGGCAACAATGCCATATCTGGATTCTGTACCCTTATGGAGCCCGATAAACACAGGGAAGTAGGCCATGATTGAGGAGATAGAAACACCAAGCATGGTGACATCAACTCTTGAAGCAAAAAAGGCAGCATCCCAAGTCACTGGGTACACAGCATTGAGTGCTAAGGGTCAACTTGGAAACCATATCTAAAGGAGGAGAAGGGGGTCAATATAAGGAATCAACAAGAAGGGTTCAAAAGGGAGACAAGGAATAGAAATGGACTTCACAGGTAAGATGGTGGTACTCCAAACAAAACAACACTCCACAAAGCATTCATAAGCAATGGGTTTGAAAGGACTTGCTAATGGCACAAGGTTACTACCAAGGCAATACGATAGTATGGGTGCCCAAACCCCACCCACCAGTGGCCACCATTGCAAAAACCTTGGAATACAAAGGGAAGGGTAGTAAAGGCATTTAGAACCAACTCCCAACTAAAACCAATGCTAAAAGTGCACAAACACTGGTGTGGAGGAAAAGGACAACCCAACAAGATGGGTTAAATATAGCCAAACCAATACCTGTAACCACCTTGATCAAGGAGCTGGACAAGGGCCTTGAAAGGAGAAAAAAGAAGGTTTAACAAATAGACACTCATACAAGCCCCAATCCACAGGACTCAGTAGAAACACTGTTCAGTTGGGTGGAGGGAAGAATCAAGCACTCCCACACGGAGTTAAAATGCTTGCAATAACACCTACCCAGAAAAGTGTCAAAGTATCACCTTGGTTTCCATGGAAATAAAAAGATGAAGGTATCCATTAGTCACATAATGGATATAAGGTAAAACTGGGTAGCATTTACTCCTTTAAATGCATGTTTGAATGTCTGAGCATGAAGAGAAATATAGGGTATCAATCTTGCACACACAGGATCCAAAAAGGTTCACGCTGTGTCCAAAATACTTCACGCCGTGAACTGGTACAAAAAGGTTCACACCGTAAACTGCTCTTAAAAGTTCACGCCATGAACTAGTACAAAATGGTTCATGCCGTGAACTGGTCCAAAATGCTTCACGTTGTGAAACAGTTACTTTTTTTGGACCAATCATAAGAAGACATGTGGCATTCTTCATTAAGGTAACTGCCCAATCCGACGACTGTGCCTTAAATTCGAAATTCTTTCCTTTTTTTGTCATTTTGCAATCGTCGGTCATCATGTGCACAAACGCAATCACGCCTTCCTTGCATCGCCTCGCTTCTTTGAGTTCAATCGACACCGATGTGTTGAGGTGGAAGCTTGGGCCTTTCTTTGTTTTTTCTTTTCTTTCATATTTTTAAACATTGATTGTAATTAATTAAATGCCAGACAAACAATGTCTTTTCATGTCGAACAAAGTTCTTCCATTTTAACAATGTCTTAAATTATCGAAACAGTGTCCTCATCATTGATTGCCTCATGATAATCCTTACACAAAACTCTGCTTTGTGGTCTGATCCAATGATGCATTCATCAAATTCATAAAAACAAATCCTAAATACTTTACGGACAAAAACTTGTAGTCTCATGGCTACGGCAAAAACCTGCAACAACCTCACGTAAATCCATCTCACGGATTTCCACCTCACAAAACTAACTCTCACGAAAATTCGTCTCACAGATTTCCACCTCACGAAACTAACTCTCATGAAACCAACTCTCACGAAACTAAATCTCACGGAAATCCATCTCACGGATTTCCACCTCATCACGAAACTAAATCTCACGGAAATCCATCTCATGAATTTCCATCTCACGGATTTTCGTCTTACGAAAATCCACCTCACAAAACTAACTCTCACGGGAAATCCTTCTCATGGATTTCCATCTTACAGAAATCCGTCTCACGGATTTCCATCTCACAAAAATCCAACTCACAGATTTCCATCTCAGGACAGAAATCCATCTCACGACAGAAATCCATCTCACGGGGTGAAAATCCATCTCACGTAACTAACTCTCATAGAAATCCAACTCACGGGTTTACCCCAGTTCACAGGATTACCCCTCACGACCTACACTTTCACGGCTTTAACACCCGCACTTTCATGGTACTTAATTTGACCTTGTCATATCACAACTAACATACCTCGTTTATTGCTCACACCACTAACACCCTTCCCATCACAATTAACCTTCTTACCAAAAAAAAGAGAGAAAGAAGACAACAATAAGAAGTGGCACATGCCCCACCAGTCTATAGACTGATTTTTTTTTCCATATACAGATGTCAACCTCAAACCCAGAAGCCGCAGAGACCCCCACCGTAACACAGGCCAGTGCAACGGAATCCTTGGTAAGCTAGAAGAAAAGATCTACACGGGGCCCGAAGATGAACTACCTGGGTCCATACGCCCAGTCTTTCCATGGTGCCATCATCAGCAAGGAGATCCACACAGCACATGGAAAGGTGGCCTTGCAATATCACAGCCCCTCGGAGTGCCTCCAGATTCTGGAAGAGGCAGAAGTTAAAGAAAAGCTAGAGAAGGTGGGCCTCGACAAGATGGTACAGGTTCTCCCTCCGGAACATCGACACAGAACTTTGTGCAGAATATATAATGATGTATGACAAAGCCACCAAGAGGGGGACAGTAACAAAGGCAGATGACACCACGGCATAAGTATTGATCTCATAAGATATAATACATGAGGCTCTGTAGTTCCCACCACCATCAGTCAAGATACATACACACGCCTTTGACAAGATAACCCTAGATGCCATGTTGAAGAAGAGCTCCTACAACTCTAATGGACTAAATACGAGAACATTAGGGATGAAGCCACATAAAAGGCATGCAGGGCGATGTCATTAATCATGCAAGTAAAGCTAGTGGACAGGTACAATAGGGTGCCACTAAACCGAATCTCAAAGGTACATGAAGAAAAGGAGGAGGATTGGGCATATTACATCCACAGGGAGATGGACAACTACCTTCTTAAGGCACATCAGTAAAAAATATGCAACTCGTACCTGATGACACAGGTACTGAACCATGTGGCTTGAAGGCCTCTCCTAAAACTAGAACCAGAAGAGAGAATGCAATTGACACTCCTAACAGAGCAACCAGTGCTGACTACTGCATAAATGCAAGAGGGACAAGATGTCCGCATGGAAACTAAGGCAATAATGAAGGAGATCAAGAGAGGAAGAAAAAAGAAGACTGAAAGAAAGATGAGGTGCGTGGCCGAAGAAACACAAAGAATTAAGGCTGAGCTTGCACAAGAAATCAAGTCATACCAGGAAGTACTAGAGCAAAAGAAGCCACTGTCAGCGAGGCCGCACAAGAAGAAGCACAACAAAGAACTCCTCCTCAAAGCCCAGCTCAGTTAATCTTCAAAAACCTATCCCTCCTAAAGAATTCTACTATGTCAGACACACCTGAAGGGCTATAGCGAGAGACTGAAGCAGAAGCAGTGCCAATGAAAGAACCCTAAGAACTTGAAGAAGCCACATCGCTCCCAGTGCAAGTCACCCACAGCACCATTGGATACATGTAAAAGGCCAAGGACTGAAGATACACCCAGTCCAAGAAAAAGGAGGCATCTGGAGGACGAAGAGGTGATACTAGAGACGTCATTCCTACATAATCTAGACTATGATAAATTCTTTCAGGAAACTGTGGAGGGATTGGATGAGCTATACTGAATCTGTCGCATGCAAGACTGGAAGGGGTAGCAGACACTGTGGAGGGATTGGATGAGCTATACTGAATCTGTCGCATGCAAGACTGGAAGGGGTAGCAGACACTGTGGGAGCAGGAACAACGAGTATGGCAGTGCCATCTCCTCATGACACATATCGTTCATGATCACAATGCTACACTTTGGAAGCAAGTTCAAGAGGCCAACAACCAAGTATAGACCTTGCAAAAACACTTAACAGCGGTGGAGGCCACCCATAGGGATGTCATCCTGAAGAGTTTAAAGGTAATTGAGGAGCAAGAGGCCAGGTACCAAGCACTGGAAAATAATAATTTGGTTCTCAACCAAACTATTGTGTAAACAATTAAAGAGAATACAAATTTGAAAGCGCAGCTGGAGCAGGCTAAAGAGCAACTTTAGAAGGAAGTCAGCCATAACCAGAGCTAGCAGCTATCCATGCCCAGCAAGTACAAGAGATCCAGCACACCTCCCTAGCCAAAGAAGAAGAGCTATAAGGCCAGATCCAAATGCTATCCTTAAGTCTGAAGGAGCAAAAAAGTAGAGTGACCCACTTGCAAACAAAAAAGAGAACAAAATAAGAAAGAGCTATAAGGCCAGATCCAAATGCTATTCTTAAGTCTGAAGGAAGCAAAAAGTAGAGTGACCCACTTGTAAACAAGAAAGAGAACAAAACAACAAGGAAAATGCGGAGAAGGTTAGAGCACTTAATGACACCATCAGCACCAATCAAGCTGAGATGCAGAGAATGATGATTGCACACCAACAATTAATAACGCAAATCACCCAACAGCTACAAGATAGTCAAAGATTGGCGACCTAAATACTTCAAAGAATCACAGAGGCTCAGGGAAAGGAGGCTACCACCACCAGACGTGCGCAAGAAGAAGCAACAAGGCAATTCGAGGAGCTGGATGCTGCCCAAATGGTCAGAGAAATAGCTATATCCGACCTCCTCAAGCACCAAGGACTCCCGTATACAAGAATTGGAATGACAACTAGCCATACAAGAAAGAAGTCAAAGACAAGAACCTACAGATGAAATGTACCTAGTCCTTGGGCGAGCCTCGGAGATAGGTCAGTTGCCAGCAACTCCTCCGGCCCCTCCTCAAACTCTTACTCTTTTTTTTGTCTACACTAACCCTCTCATTGCTTCAATATGATATAAATATATATGAGGACCTAAGCGTAGGAGAACTAACACTCATTAAGCAAAATATTGAACGTGATGCTGATCCCACTGTCATTATGGGAATTTCTCAGGGGGATGTAGTATTAATTAATCCACATGATATTTACTTTTATCCCTTGCAAAACCAATTGTGCTAAACCTTCGTAGTTCATGTCGGGTGCTCCAAAACTCTAAAATCCTGCAACACTATCGAAAAATCAGACCTGTTTGTTCCAGATGATATTCCCGAAACACCGACCAACTATGAGGTGGTAGCCTAGAGCTATCAATGGATTATAAGCCATGGGTGGCTAGAAGTATACAATACTCACCAGCACTTAAACTTATGTGAATCTTCCTTATATCACCCTTTTGGTATTATAAAACTATATCATAATATCCACTTTTGATAAAACACATATTGAATATCCTAACATAAGTCCTGAGGATATCAATGAGCTCCAAGATTTTATGAACCTCGACAAACCTAGCCACCCACCCCCAAGATCAGGACCATGGTCAAGAAGAGACATCCAATTCATCATCTAACCCTACTTACCCTGTGTATTCTAATGTAGCCAGTAAATTACTTAATATGTATCCTAATGCTCCGCCTACTGACAAGTCTCAAGCAGACTGCATTTTTTCTACTCAACCTTTAGAATTTTCCACTAACACTCTCGCCTCCCTGAGGAGGTACAAGCACTTGACCCGTCTCCCCCACTGCAATCTTAGGAGGTATGTCATACTCTCCCACAAGACACCATTGACGCTTTTACTAATGATACTATTCTGGAGTCCTTGTCTGATGCAGAGTATGAAGGATTCATAAGAGCTGGCAATCCATTGCTAAAGCCAAAACTGATGTTCAAGGTGTTAATGTGCAAATAACACCATTTGAACCAACTGGGTTGCTCATGGTCCTGATCGATCAACCCAAGGAATTGTTTGATGGGTATGATGCTGAGCAGCTGCAATTTGACATGAATCAAGGTCTCTCTGATAGAGGCATGATGCTGTACATGCGCGTCAAATTTGAAGACATGGTCGACACTGGGTTCTGGAGATCACACTCGGCATTCCAAAGAACCCTAAAAAAGCTTCAATCACGCCGTAACTTCTACCATCACGAGCTTGGCGAGCAGGTCTTTCGACCTCGATATAAAGGTTTTGAGGAAAGAACCTACATCAAGTGCAGGGGGGATGTTAATCCCATTTTGGATTAACAAGTATGCCGAGAGAGTGATTAGTGTGAGCGACTCTATGGTGACAGCAAGGCGGTGGAGCTTGGAGGATTGGAGCTTCTCAAGTGAGCTTGGAGGCCTCAAGGGACTCAAGCTTGAGGCATTGGTAAGTGCCCTATGACAATTATGTTCTATTGCTCTTCCCTTAGTGCATTAAGTTCCCTCTTGGAGGTGTGGTAGCCCATAACACAATCTCACATGATGCTTACTCATCTGTAACTTTGAGTTCTCTATTCTCACCCTCTACAGGCACAGATGCTGCAGTTGTTATTTACTGATTTCTCGCGGGCAACAGAACATCTTCTTTCGAGTGCACACCCCTTGAGGGTGGCAGAACATCAATCTTTCTCTTCTTCTTCTTCTTCCTCTTTTCTAGTTGGTTCAAGGTCACATCCGGCAAAGCTTCTTCAACTACAAGAACAAGAAAATATAAGTAGCCACACTAGGGACAATGGTTAGGTCTTTTTAGATGAGTCATAAATAATGCTCACCTTGATCATCAGAATTCTTCCTTTTCAGTGTCCTAGAACGTGTCACACGGTTAGTACAAGCTTGCCCATTTGGAGATCTTCCTTCTTTCCTCATGGGTGACAATTAATCATTTACACACCCTGATCATCATCAAAACGGTTCTTCTTTGGCATCCTAGAACGAGTCACGCGATTAGTATATGCTTGCGCCGGTTCTGTGCTTGCAGTGTGATTGTTCCCACTTACAAAGCTTCTTCCATCATGCCTCACAGGTGATAGCTCTCCTGCACTCAACTCAGTTCTCAGTAGACATGCAATAAAATGGAAGCAACAAGACATGAAATCATAAGACAAAGCAAGTAGAGTAGCTCTCCAAGCTTGAGCTAAAGGTAGATTTTATTAACCAAAATGTCTTTACAAACCTCCATAAGTCACTTATATACAATGGGGTTTGCCTAACCACCCACACTTATGGGGTGCCCATTACTAGTTCTCTTCTATTTACAAGCCTTGTATGGTCGGCTTTCATTACAAGGCTAGCCCCTTAGCCATATGTAGAGTGAGATTCCCAAACTAGGATGGGGACCACATCATGTGTATGGAAAAAGTGATTAGAAACCCCCTACCCTAGACTAGCTTCAGTCCTTAGAAGCATCTATCTGAATACCATAGGGTTGGGTTGGTAACAAAATTATGGAGGGAGGAGTGGGTTGACGGAGAAGGGCTAGAAAACCTTGGACATGCTCGCCTGGAAAAACTCTGTCAAGGAGTGGGTTGATGGAGAAGGGCCGGAAAACCTTGGACATGCTCGCTTGGAAAAACTATGTCAAGAAGCTCTCCTCGAATGTTTGCATGTGGTGGGTGGGTAGATATCTGACTCGATCATAGTACCCATAGATCTGGTGATGAGTTGATTCTATGGTGAAGGGCAAAGACAAGCTAGAGAGGGTGTTCATAATAAATGTGCTAGCCCTTATTTAATTTTACATCTTCAAAAATTTTAAGCAAATTAGAAGAGTCATAAAGATTTTGCAAGACATTTATATGTGAAAATCTTATGAATTGTGATGTTGCTCATCTAAAAAGAATCTCATCACTTGCCTCATCCAATATTCATCTATCTATTCTCCTTGTGGAGCAGTGATGGTAGCCTTGGAAATTTGACTAGATATTCATTTTGTGCTAGGTTACCCATGTACTCTGCTACTAGGGTAAAAAATAAGATGTCTCCATGAATATATAAGTGTAGGTGGGTTGGTGATTATTACTCCTAGATAAATCTAAAATTATAGGAAATGGGGCGAATGTTTTCAAAAATGCCATAAAATGTCCAAAATCGGGTAAATATTTTCTAAAACCCTTCAAAATGGCCAAAATTTGGGCGAATGTTTTAAGATGTCGGGCGATTTTTTTTGGAAAAACCCTAAAAAATAGCCAATTATTGGCGAAGATTAGCCCTTATTTTTTTCCTTGACTACTACTAGCAGGGTAGATTCTTAGTATCGGCATATACTATGGAATGATTCTTTGGGCTATAGGAGCATGCTTCTAAATATATTTGTAGACATGGCCTTTGTGAAACTAGGGAAGTTGTCGTGTGGGTGGATGTTTAATTATACCCTGGGTAAACAAATTAGCCTACACCATCAAGGGAAAAATCACCTCCAACCATCCAAAAACCAAAGTTATGTTAGTATGTAACTATGATTATTTAGAAATGCAAGCTTCATAGAGGTCACGATGATTATTTGAGAATCAAGGCTTTATAGAGTTCACTCGAGTGTTATCAATGTCCAAAGGTAGATACCATAAGTGGCTACCTTATTGGGTCCCTCTATAGTGGCTGGGAGAGTATTAAATGGGTCCAATGTGCGCTAAGCACATGGGCTTGGGAAGTATAATGAGCCTAAAAATGGACAAATTAATGAGCCTAACATGAATCGCTATGATGGTATTTAATCGTGCACAAATGTGTAAAAGTTCAACTTTATGGAAGCAAAGAAGAGCCATCACATGGCTTGGGTGGCAATAAGCCTAAGGCTCCATGCAACAGTACCACTATAGGTAAAAATGGGGAAAAGAGCCTCTAACTATCCCACCATTGAAGCTCGGGGAGAGGGGTTAAGGATGCCACCAGAAAGAGGACACACAAGAGGATGCACTTAGATGTAAAGTTGGGGTTTAAGCCCGGTATAAATGTGTAACTTTTTAGGATCGGATTTACTAGTGCTTATTTTATAATTTCATGGTTAAAATATATTACAAGGGCTTGAGTATAAATTACCTTGTTTTTTTTTGTCAGGGAGACACAAGAGGAGGGGGGGAGGGGGTATCCATCTTGTCCTAGCAACCTCTATGTGTGTGTGTGTGTAGAGAGAGAGAGAGAGAGAGAGAGAGAGAGAGAGAGAGAGAGAGAGAGAGAGAGAGAGAGAGAGAGAGAGAGAGAGAGAGAGGAATGAAAAGGGAAGGAGAGAAGAAAAAATAAAATAAGAAAATAGAGCAAAGAAGAGAGAAAAAAAAGAATAAATGGTGTCATCTATGAAAAATTAAGAACAGAAAAATGAAGAGAAATAGAAAGATAAAGGAAGGACAAAAGATAAATAGAGGGGATAGAAAAAAAAAGGGGTTTCATAGTCTTGATCTTGTAAATGAAATTACAAAATATTGTGAACCTTTTTTAAGCATTAAAAGCTATCTAGATATTTCTTTGGCCAATCATAGAATATTTCATTATTTTTAGAATCTTACATAAGTGCTTATGTAAGCATATACTTTATGAGGTTGATTTCAATTCATACTAGGCCAGCACCAATTCAAGAACCATTCACCTTCCAAAAACGACACCATTAACGTTTTTTTTTGTGTGCCACTATTTCATCAACACTATTTTTTACTTTTTTAAAATTTGAAGTGACGAAGATTTAATTATTACTTTAAAGGTTTTCATCTTAAAGCGTTTGTGTGAGGACAAAGTCTTTGGAGGAAGTGTAATATACAAACTCAGCATTTTTCTTCATATTCTTTTTGTCAATCCTCCTTATAAAATTTAAATTTTAGAGTGCTGAAATTATTGAAATATTCAAAGGCACTTTTATTGTAGTAACCATTATAGCTATAAATCTTGGGAAGATTTTCTTAGTATCCTTTTTTGGATGCACATGGAGAGCCTAAACCCTCCATTAGAGGTGAACCAAGGGGGAACTTGTGGACCTAGTGCAATATGAAGTGGATAAGAAAAATAAAGAAGTAGAGATGAACAAGGAGGGACCAGGCAAGAAGATAAGGAAGCTAAAGAATTTCCTATAAATTTGTAGACAACTTGGAAATATGGATTTAATGAAAATGAAGTTTGAATGGTGACTTTTTTAGTTCTGAATATTGATCATTCTACATCTTGAGCATAAAATACTTGCCTTCTTGTTGGTAATAATTTTTTTATTCATGATAATGAAAGACTCATCAACTCGTTTCAAGATGGTAGCATGGGGTTGAAACATTTCCAATCTTTGTTTGAATGGCTTTTTAATTAGGTTTCTCTTTAAATGATTGTGTTGGTTTTACATGGGATCATGGAGGTTTTTTTGAAGAGATTTTCTTTTACTAAAATGATTTTGCATTATTTTATAGAATTTGATACACCATAAATGTGTCAAATTGTTGTGATTAAAAATTATTTTTTTTCTTAAAATAAAAAAAGTTTAGATTTATCTGGATTTGAGGGATTTTTTTAAAAGAAAATTGTTGAAGTTTTAAACTCAAATTGATTTTCATGAAATGATAACCCACAACTTGACTCCTTTTTCAATCATTTAAAGTTTGGTCAAGGAGAAAAAAAGCTGATGTAATTTCAATCCTCTTATTTCACTTACTTAAAAAAACCTTTCTAAAAGTATGAATATATGAAGCAATGCCCTTGGTGGATCATACGACATATTAGTTGCCTGGCAAATGCTAGCCAAACCATCAAATGAGTATCTAATTTTATGGAGTATTAAGATATGACCTACAACTAGTGATATGATGGCATGTTGGAAAATAAAAGCAACAAGAAAAGCTAAAACCCACACCTTGGCCATAGAAGAAGAAGGTATACACTTTGGCATGCACATGTGCTATATGGTGTATGCACATGCATAGCCCTACTTCAGACATGCATGTGTGCGCATACATGCCAATATGTATGCACACAAATGTAGACACTTACACATGCATACAAGTATTCATGATTAAAAAACATTTCATTTATAAATAAAAATCCATAAATAAAAAAAATCTCCATGTTAGAACATCCTTACAAAATGTTTTAATGTAAGGCACCCACCAAAATCGGAACCCCCACCACACCCAACCCCCTCTGCCACACCCCTCATACATAAATTACTGACTATAGTAAGAAGTAATGCTTCTCAGTTTTAAGTGCAATATATTGGAGGTGGCTCGCGCAAATTGGCTATAAAAGTGTAAGATTGTTTTGGTAGTACGATGCACCACCAATCATCCCCTCTTGTCGTCTTTCTGACCCCTTAATAATATATATATATTTTAAAAATCAACTAAAAATAGCAAGAATGAAATCACATGAACAATGCAGAAACGAGATTAAAAAAAAACTCAAAATTTCAACAAAATTTTGACTTCCATAAGGGGCATCAAGTTAATGGCAGGTCATCCTATACGCATACAAGGAGGGGTTTCAATGATGCAGCATTTTGGTGGCATACGCGTAGAGTACAAGGGTGCAATGAAAGGGACATAGGCATGAGTGTTGTCTCTGGAATGACATATGTGATTATAGCTTGAGGTTGAAAATATGCGACACACGAGTAAATTTCAAGAAGGAAGGTATGAAATGAAGCTTGGGTTTCAAAGGAACTACATGATAACTCAACAAGATGGAAATGGGGTGGCCTTGGGAATATGTGAAATCCCAATTTTCAAAGGTGGGTGTCTCCTAGAAGTCAATGGGGTGGTCGAGTCAAGCTCGTGAGAGTGGGGAACAATGGGGAGTGAGGTGGACACCAAGTTGCAAGGTTTCAATGTATAATGTGACACCTTGAGGGAAACCTTTTTGGCCGGACAACAAAAGGGGGTCCAATGTGAAACCAATCAATTGCTGTCCTCCATCACCACTCGACTCCACAAGACCACTTTTGGGTACCGATGGCTCCACCCCAGAAGCTGCATCTTGACTCAATCTCCCATCATCACTTAATCCACCATACCTTAATATATTATTAACCTAAACCACCCTATTAATTACCCTCTCCTCCTTCCTGCTTCACCAAATTAAACCTCATTAATGTCAACTTTAAACCATTTACCACCTTGACTAATTCCCAGATATCACGTTTTATCTATGGTATCCATCTTGACTTGCTGCAATTTGATTATTTTCATCTTTTGGGTCAATGCTTATCATCTAAATGGACTAATTATCTTTTGGGTCAATGCTTATCATCTAAATGGACTAATTAAAATATCTACAAAGTGAGCCAGGTGTAAGGATGAGATTAGTGAGGAATTGAGTCTAATTAATGGCAAGGATTTGGATTAGTGGGGGCAGGGTGTCAAAATCAATGTTTTTATTAATTTCTAGGGTGCAGAAGCCAGTCGTTGTGGGCAGTATATTCATAGAAATCGCCAATTATAAGGAGAGGGCAGCAGGGGGATCTGAATTGTGATAGGCATGGAGGATGCTGAATCTCATGATCAGTTAGTGCCCACAGCCTCTCTGCATATAAGCAACATGCAGGAGATGCTGCCAGGCTTTCGCTTCCATCCCACTGAGCAGGAGCTTGTGGGCTTCTACTTGAAACGCATGGTAGAAGGCAAGCGAATCGCTTGTGATTTCATCCCTCTGGTTGACCTCTACCGCTATGATCCTTGGGACCTCAAAGGTATCAATCAATTCATCATCATCATCACTCATCATCATTTGCCCAACAGCTATCAATCAAGCTAACGCAGCTATGGTTTCTGTCCATGATGATCAATCTTAGTATTGGGCTTAATTCGGCCCTAATTACGCTAAGGCTTCCTCAGTTGCTATCATTAGGCTTAATTCGGCCCTAATTATAAAGCGAAGGCTTTCTGAGCTCATATCATTAATTAAGCTACAGCTTAATGATGTTCATATCATTAATTAGTTTAACATCCTTAATGCTATTTCATTAAGCTGTGGCTTGCTTTGTAATATCATTAATTAAGCTATGGCTTTATGTTCCCCCTTTATCTCATGAGCTTTGGCCCAGGTTCAGGTTCAATTTTGCTTGGCATTATATAATGGTTTCACATATTTATGTTCCATGATCAAGGCTGAGACTGCAGTACGCATAATTGTACTTTGATCAGGGCTTGGAAACAAGACCTCGAATTGAATCAAGCACCTTAATCAAGCCCAAGGTTTAGTTAAGCTAAGGTGGTTTCGATGGGTTTTAGTTTTGATAGGTTCAAATTAGTAAGCTAAGGCCTGATTAACACCACATGGAAGTTGGACTTAAATCTGGATTTCAAAGAAAGCTAAGGTTTAAACCCAATTATGGGGACTTTCAACTGATTAGCTTCTAGTTGTAAAAAAAAATGGTAATTGGGGTAATTGAAAGGATGCACTAGAATTGGATTGGACCTTTCACCTTAAATTAACCTAAGGTAGAATCGGAGTATGATTAAGTACGTTCACCTTAAGTTAAACTAATGCTGCTCAGATGGGATATGATTAGGTGATTTTACCTCAAATTAAAACTTATGCTTGAAATGAAATATAAGTACATCAGGTGCATGGGTTGATAAGAGAGATGCTACTTTTAATTAGGCTGAAATGGCTTTTAATCTTAGATTAAGCAAAGGCTGTCGAAGTGGGAAATGATAAGCATGGGTTGATATAATTATGTGTGATTAATGAGTGATTATGATGATGATGATGATGATGCAGGCATGGCAAGGACGTCGGAGAAAGAGTGGTTTTTCTTTGTGGCAAGGGACAGCAAGTACCCAAATGGAGGCCGGCCCAATCGCCGGACAACGTGTGGGTATTGGAAAGCCACTGGCACAGACAAGACAGTGCAATTAGCGCCTAATTACTCCCCTAATCACTCACTGATGCCCCATTCTTGCTATGGGCTCAGAAAAACCCTAGTTTACTATAAGGGAAGAGCCCCCAAGGGGGTCAAAACCGAGTGGATCATGAATGAATACCGCCTCTCCTACACCCATGATTGCGATGCTAAAAATCCCACCAAGGAAAACTTGCAGGTATGTCTGTGTGTGTGTGTGTGCGTGAGAGAGAGAGAGAGAGAGAGAGAGAGAGAGCGAGAAAGAGAGAGAGATGTATGAAGTATTAAATGTGCATGATATATTTTGCCGAATTGTGGATAGCTAATTATCATTTATCGTTAATTAAGCCCACTATGTGTGATATTAGCGTGCATGCATGCCCACATGATGATGATCAGATAATTCTGATGATTAAGGAGAGATTAGAGTGATATTTTGGCATGTAATCAGAAGATTACACATCGTTAATTAAGTGCAATATGTCTGATATTAGCATGCTGCATGCATGCCCACATGATGATATGATCAGATAATGCTAATGATGAAGGAGGGATTAGAGTGGTATATTTTGGCATGTATTACAAATCGTTAAGTAAGTCCAATATGTCTGATATTAGCATGCATGCACGCCCACACGATGATATGATCAGATAATGCTGATGATTAAGGAGGGATTAGAGTGATATATTTTGGCATGTAATCAAAAGGTTACAAATCGTTAATTACGTCCACTATGTGTGATATTAGCATGCATGCACGCACGCCCACATTATGATGATCAGATAATGCTGATGATTAAGGAGAGATTAGAGTGATATTTTGGCATGTAATCAGAAGGTTACAAATCATTAAATTAACTCCACACTGTCTGCTGATATTTTTTTTCCCCCTTTTGGCAGAGCTCCATCACGCTTTGCAGAGTATACAGAAAGAGTGTGCCCTTGAGGCCGATCGAAACAACAGAATCAGAGAAATCAACAGGTGATCAAGGGCCAATGATAATGAAACCGTGCAAGCTTGAAGAACTCGATAATTACAGGACTAATCACTTTACGAAGCTGCCACCTTTTGCACAAAGCTGCCATGCGCAAGCATCGCAAGCTGCGCTTAATCACCAACAAGAAGTGATTAACGGCACAATAGTATCCCATAAATCAAGCTCAACCACAGCTCCGAATCACAACTGGGCGCAATGCGTCCAGGTATCCCCGGCGAGCTCCTGCGTAACGATCGCTAACCACGATGATTATCAGCAACAACAAGTGATTAATCAGCCTTCAGATATCTCGAAATTGCAAAGCGATTTTGCAAGAGGAGACGATACAGTGATTGATTTGTGGTCCTACTACTAGTTCAAATTCCTAAATGTAAACAACAGTCTTAATTTCCTTACCTTTTTTCTAAATGTAAATAATAGTGCTTTACCTTGTGAGTGCTTCCATGCACACATACTTGATAACTAACATCAACTTGCCACTTGATCAAGTCGAGTGTAAATTACAAATTTCATGATCTTCTCTCAATATAATATAATTGCTCTACTAAAATTATTGTTAATTGTGTCTCTCTAGTGCCTGTGTGTACGTGTGCACATGCACAAATCACGCGCGTGTGTGTGTGTGTGTGTGAGTGAGTGAGAGGGAGAGAGGGAGGAGAGAGGGGGGAATAGATCTATAAACGCCATTGCATTTATGGTTACTTCGTGAACCGAGGATGGGCAAATAAGCTTTCCCTTGGATCCTAGCACAATTAGTGGCCACTTTATTGATCATTGCAAATGCTATTGTGATTCCCATGACTATGATACATCGACATTAGATGGTGACTTTCATGGAGTTCCCTTTGATACAAGCTGTCATTTGGATTATCATCTTGGTGGATCATTGGATGGAGCTTCCTTCAGTACATGTGGTTATGTACATGCACATATAGATCACTAGGTCTTGGAACTTCCATTTGACCCAAGATATTGTGTACACAATTGAGGATGTGTGGCCCAAGGCGGCATCATGTTTTACAGCTTGGGAGTTGGTCCATGGAGTTTTACATTTAATCCAAGAGGCTACGATGACCTTTTGATGTTGATGTTATTTGTGCATCGACATTTGTGCTTTTTCATTTAGTCATGGCGGGCGACTCGGGTTATTATATGGGATCATAGATTGTTGGGCACTTACTATGGTCTATGACTCCACATGTTGTGGGTCGATTTTGATTTGTTTGGCACAACCACCTTCGATTTTGAGGATCAAGTCATCTCCTAATATGAGGGGATGGTTTGTAAAACGAAGGAAATTATGTGCTTGGATGTATTGCCCATGCACATGTGGGATGAGGTTCTAAGCACATGATATGGCATATAGTTTATGGGTAGCCCATGTGTGAAAGGTCCTAGGTGTAAGTGACTATATAAATCACTTTTGGGATAGTTTGTACACCTTTTATCACTTTTCCATTTTATCATATGACAAACCTTTCTTTGAGCTTCCATGGCCTTCATGGCTATTGCCCTTAGGATGGTGACCTACACCCATGCCTACTCCACGCCTTGAGTATTGCCTTAGGATGGTGACCTACATCCATGCCTACTCCATGCCCTAAGTAGCCCCCTTTCTTACACACATGTATGCACACACACACACACACACACACACATTTTAAACTTTCTTTTTTTCCTCCTCATGATCTCTCTCTCTCTCTCTCTCTCTCTCTCACACACACACACACACACACACACACACACATGTACCCCCACTATCACGTCATGCACTTATCTAATGATACTACATTTCTAAGTTCAACTTTGGTGTTAACATATATATGATACAATGGAGCTCCCATGTGATGTCAATCCTTGTTGTAAAAAAAAAACATAAACTTTTATAGTGTTAATTTCTAGTGGTGGGTGACAAATTACGTCTATAGGGTGTTGCTTTATTTCTGGGTCTCAAGAGTGGCCTATATAGCATCATCTTTCCAACATGGGTCTTTGGTCAGTGTATTTTGTGATGTGTTTTGTTGGCAACAATCCTCTCGTTCTTGTTGGTAAGCCTAAGCAAACATGCACGAATAGGGGCCACAAGGCAAGGCTGATGTGACGCATGGGGCAACATGGGGAGGTGATGTGGTGCATGGGATTTTTAAATCCTAGCTCTAGTCAGAATCCAAAAATCCACGTTGATCTTGATTGAGATTTTAGAATCTAACTTCAGCTCAAGTTGGATTCAAAAATCAAACTTCAATTAAGTTGGATTCGAAAGTCCAACACCAATCACAAAATCCCAAAATGTAGAAACTTAATTTTTAAATTAAAAAAAATTTTAAGCATCATGATTCAAGTCAACTTACTATCAATTATAAGTAAGTGTGTCATAAAATGTATGCACCTTTTGATGATTCAAATGTCTTATATATTCAACGAGACCAGCATCCTTTTGATAACCTGTTGATTTTTAACTGCTAGCACCGGATAATCTTGACTAGAGCCTTCTGCTCTCTTTACGAAATCATCATCATATACAAAAACCTACAACCAATGTAATACGTTTAATCGATAAAATACACATAAAACAAATACTAAAAGCTTAAGAAGTTTTCGGTGCTGTTACATGCTTTCATCACCTTCAAGCATTTTGCTAGTCCACATAGGGATCGTAGATTTTCTATCTTCATGTACAGTAGCTACTTTATATTTGTCCATATCTACCAAACCAAGATGTTATGCAATTATTGCAGCCTCCTCCTTGGAAGGCAATTGGCTTTCATATGTCCTAGCTTCATTGAACATGTCCCTTAATATATCCTTGCCGGGCAGATACTCGGAGTCTTGGACTACTGCAGAATCAACTAGGAGGTGTTTGTCAACTCCTTGGTCTACCCACCCCATGTCTGCTTCACTATAATTTGCTAAAGCAGCCAAGCAATAGTCTTCAGGCATTTCTCCTCTACTCTACTGCTGCAATTGTGGATCTTTTCAAGACAGCGGTTGAGTCTTCTTTTCATGACTTCGTCTGTTGCAAAATCAGATGGATAAACATATCATTCACCATTGGACGTCACGATGTTGCCAAAAACTATCTGTTCATATTCCTGCTCTCTCGATCCACTGAGAACAATCCCATAAATCTTGATAATGTTCTCAAAAAAAGGAAATTCTGCATTGAACATTACAGACAATTTAGGAGCACGGTGGTGGGCATGTACATTGTATAGGAACATATACTCTACACAAGACTCCTTCGCCTCATCACCAGATTCCAAGAGAACGTCCAACTCAGGAGCCGACATGCCTAAAGAAACATTTCAGTCGATTTAGAAGAGCACGCTTAATATACAAGGGGTCAGTACCAAGCGATTTAAAGAGGCTTAGGCGATGCAATGCAAGCACCTTGTCACTTGGTACTCACCATAAATCAAAAGGATACAAAAGGGGTCAGTATCAAACAAGTGATTAGGGGCTACTACGATGCCTGCGAGATTCCTAATGCTTGGTACTGACCCCTTCTGTATAAAAGGATAGACATGGGAGTAAACATGAGGCCATATGGATTATGGGATCAGTACCAAGCAGTAGGGGGATTACGCAATGTCCACGAGCCCCTTACCGCTTCGTACTAACATAGATAACAAAATGGAAGTTCCCAAAAAATAAAAGAAGGTCAATATCAAGCAATTAGTGGCTTACGCGATGCCTGCGAGTTCCCTACTACTTGGTACTGACCCCTTCTGTATAAAAGGATTGACATGGGGGTAAACATGAGGCCATATGGATCATGGGGTCAGTACCAAGTGATAGGGGGATTGCGCGATGTTCATGAGCCCCTTACCGCTTCATACTGACCCAGATAACAAAATGGAAGATCCCAAAAGGAAAAAAAAACAAAAGAGGATCAATATCAAATGATTAGGGACTTATGCGATGCGTGCGAGTTCCCTACCACTTGGTACTAACCCCTTTTGTACAAAAAGTTAGACATGGGGGCAAACACGAGGCCATACAGATCATGGGGTCAGTACCAAGAAATAGGGGGATTACGCGATGTCCGTGAGCCCCTTACCACTTTGTACTAACTAACCCACATAACAAAATGGAAGATCCCAAAAGAAAAAAAACAAAAGAGGGTCAGTATCAAGCGATTAGGCGCTTACGCGATGCCTAATCGCGTACGAGTTCCCTACCACTTGGTACAAGCGATTAGGCGCTTACGCGATGCCTACGAGTTCCCTACCACTTGGTACTGACCCCTTCTATAAAAAAGGATAGACACGGGGGCAAACACGAGGCTGTATGAATCATGGGGTTAGTACCAAGCGGTAGGGGGATTATGCAATGTCCGTGAGCCCCCACTTTGTAAATAATGACCCAGATAACAAAATTAAAGTAAAGGGTTTCAGTGAGAACACGCTATAAGGCACTACAAGGATACCTTCTTTGGCAATTGGCGACGACAATGGCAGCAGGGGAGCTCAACACCATGATAATGGCAAGGCATAGGTTAGACAATGTTGGTGATGGTGATGTAGAGGGACGACATGAAGGGCAGAGAGCTCGACGCTAAGGGTTTAGAAAGAGTTTAGGATGGGCAGAAAGCTCGATGTCTCCAAGGAGATTCGGGCCGTTTTAGACCCACGTGGTTGTCTTAGCACCATGCGTGTGGTGTGTCCTATTCATAAGTGGCATTATAAGGTCTCATGCATTTATAAGCCATTTTACCCTTCATATATAAGACCACCAAAAAATTTAAGGGTGAATTTTTCATTCCAGAAAATATATCAAGTAGTTCTAAGGGCTAGGAAATATCTTTTCTTATTGGTCCAATGCTCCATATGTATGCAAGACTGACCATGATAAAAAAATGTCTATGTGACAGCTTTTTTGGTAGCATAACCACCCTAAAAGAACTCTAAGGTAGTATACCCTTCTAAAGGTAATCCAATAGGTAGGCCAATAGCTAAAGTAAAACGGAGAGCTAGCTAACATAAAAAGTATTTTAACAGGAACTAAACCTTCAAAGTCTAAACCAGCAGAGTACATTGGGTAAAAGCCAGGCATAGTGCATGATTAAAAAAATGAACCCGAATGTACAATATTATAGGACTGAACCATCAATGAACTCAAATGTATAGTTTTACAAGAATGAAGTCGACTATATAGTTTTATAGGAATGAACCATCAATGAACTCAAATATACAGTTTTACAGGAATGAAGTTGACTTTATAGTTTTATAGGAATGAACTATCAAAGAACCCAAATGTATAGAGTACAAGACCGGACCGTACAGTATTATAGGACCAAACCAATAATAAACCCAAATGTACAGTATTACAAGACTAAACCATCACGTGCACTACCAAAGAAGTAGACATAATATATACCAGTGCAATATGTGGAAGCTAAGAGGAATATATGACAAAGGAGTGCCCTTCTGCATTACGGTAGCCTTGATTGACTGCAATAGCTTGATTTGCTAGAAGATGCTTTTTTTTGGATGCTAGAAGCATGGGGTGTTGGAGACCTCTATGTTGTTGTTTCTTGATATTGTAGAGGATTCGACTTCATGAATTAGCAAAGCAAAAAGAGAAGTAAATACCAAGATTTTACTCAATATATATAGTAACCAACCCTATTTATGAACCTAATTGCATCATGGATGTGGAGTATTGGTAGCCATACTACCATGCCAAGAGAAACATGTCATGGTAGCCCCAAAAGATGTAGCAACAACAAGATCAAAATTTGAAGAAACTGTAAACACTTGCATACCTATGTTTGCAACCCCCCCAATGGTAGCTAACACTAGTTACATAGCGTAGGTATCAACTACAAGCAAAGAACAAACATACTAAGTGAGTATGATAACTCACCTGCAAAGTGGCAGCAGCAGTGGCAGACTCTAGCCGACCAATGCGCACCTCAGTAGAAGCAACCTTTCCAAAAGATGCCCATTAGTGCGCAAATCCAAAAATAGTAGTACAGTGAAGATTAGTGGCATGTCAACCATACACCAAAAACCCTCGTCTTGCGGTATCCCTACTATCAGGATGTTTAGTAGGATATTCAATACACCACATCAGTTGTCAGTAGGATATTTAATACACCATTGGTTGTCAGCAGGATATTCAATACACCATCGGTGGTCAAGCCCAAAAATAGCCAATTTAATTATGGCATGTCCTTATTAAGCTTGTAATTGCTCAAATAAATAATAGGTCCATAGACCCCTAAAAAAATGGAATGAAGGCTACTTTATTAGTCAAAGTGAGTGCCAATATAAAGCAAAGATGGTATGTGTAAAAAGACATCTAGGTAGGTTTAATGCATAGTGTGTGTGTGTGTGTGTGTGTGTGTGTGTGCATGCCCACCCATTCTTCCCAAGCACCATACTCAAAGTGAGGCAGTATCCCCCATGAGTATGGGCCTACTAGCTCAGTAAAGTGATAAGTAAAGACGGATCAAATCTAATCCCTAGCCAATCATGTATGACCAAATTGTCAATGAGTAATCTACAGACATATTTTTGCTTAAAGCCATTGTTACAAAACTTATTAATCTAATATCTTCACATGTAACAAATGTATTAGTTGAAGAGTAAACTAGCAGGTGGAAAGGCCCAAGTATAGTGTTTATCGCCTACGTGTAAGGACAATTGCTCTTTCATTTTACTAAGGACAATTACTCTTGCATTTTACAAATTCAGCTGGTATAGGAAGTTTCTTCCACTTCCAAGTATAGCAAGTCACGTAGTCTCTATAACAGACTGTAGTGGAGAGAGATTTCCAAATTTAAATAATTAGTTTCAGTGATATATAACATGTTCTATTTCTAGAATTTCTAACCACATAGGTTTTGATGGAAATAACCCCCACTGGATATATCTCCTTTAGTAGACCTCCAAAGTTAAGATTCTTTAAATTAAGGATATCGTCCATGTATCTAAAAGAATGAACAAGTCTTTCAAGCAAAGATTTGTATTTAACGTATGAGTGATTTAAAAAAAGTTGTATTCAAAAAAGGCAAAGTAGAGGTTACACATCACAGGTGTGAGCAAAGTCCATATTAGGGAATTTAGAAAAATCCGCATTTTGGAAAAATGAAATTGATATCTTTAAATTAATTTTGGTAATTACGATGAATTTGGTAATTTCACTAAATTTGAAAGAGAAATTTGTTCCAACAATCTCTATAAACCTTAGCATCACTAACATTTCTCTTTTTTCATACTGGTTCCCAATACTATATTAAAATCCTCTTGTAGTTTTCAGACGTTCTGTTGGCATCTATGTTACTCTAAGCTACACCCAACCATATAGTATATATTGGTTCTGATGGTCGAATAAGAACAAAGTCTCCCTTTCTAACATCAACCATGGGCTAAAAAGCTTGCTTCAGCCTTTTACTTTGTGGTCACAATAGTGATCATCAAGTTCCTCCAATCCTAAGAATTCATCATCAATATCAATAGTTATGTCATCCACATGTGTGCCTAGAGTTCTTGGCCAAAAGTTTTGATAGAAGCCTCCTTCTTGGACACCACTTGGTCTCTCTAGTGCCTAAACCATGGCCTCCCAATACTCAATCACTGGGATGATGTACAAGGTGAAAGCTGCATCATCAGATTCTTGAACATCAGCCCATCTTTTCCAATATCATATGTAATCCTTAATTCCTTTTACCACCTCTAAGTTATCTATAATGTACTCAAACATTGGAATGACACATGGAAACCCTGTCGTTTCGATACTATTGTGTTACCATCACTATCCTTCTTCCATAATTCAATACCACCATCCTTTGGCAACCATTCAATGGATTTAGGATGCACTTTATATTGCATGACTGGAACCTTTTCCTGCATGAAGAATCTAAATTATAATGGTTTTGTGTGCCCCACTAGCACATCTTCTTGATCAGACAAGTACCCATCAATGACTCCCTTGAAGTCTGGGACATTTGTCATCAAGAATGGGGTTGGAGGAGCAGATACTTGGCTATCCTTGAATATTTTCATTAAATGTGGGAAGGTGAATGTTTGGCTAGTCCTTAGTTTCTCAGAAAACCTGCTAAACATTGCATCAATATCCTCATGTGTATGACCAACCATCAGAAATCCTAATTGGGCCATTGTAAATACTCCTTTGGTAACCAACAATGATAGATAGGCAAACAAATATCGATTCTTGTTCTCTGATGCACAATTGTCGAATTGCAACATCAAATTCTCTGGCAACTTTTTGAATTCTGAACTAGGATTTGTGTTCAACGCTTCTGTTGCTATCCCAACATCATTCAATGTAGTTGAACAAGCACCCATGCATCCACCCTCATGTGGGTAATGCTGAAGAGCCTTTCTAGAGTTTAAAGCATTCAACAATATGCTAGTAGATCTAGGCATACCATCATTGGAAAGATCTCCATACTCATGTATGTCACACCTCTCAAGGTTTCTTAGACACAAGGCAAGAGAACCTGTTGTGAAATTTGGATTACTTATTAGGATTTAATTGTGAGGTCAATCTCCAAGCATAGTAGAGATTTCTACAACTAAGTTGTTGCAACATGTGGGCCTTTCTTTGATGCATCAATCTATTACGTTCATCTTGGCACTTTGTGGCTCCCAAACCGATCCTTTATTCCATTGCATATAGTGCACTTTGAAAACTCACTTGAATTCTGTATTCTAGATCCTACCAAATGTTGATGTCAACATTTCTTTTTGATTGAGATTCTTCAATGTAATATTAACCTCATTCAAAATGTCCACTTGCTTGTAGACATCTGGAATAACTAGTTGGGTTTCCCTAGAACCATCTGTCATGGTCCTGCTCCTATGAGGCATCTTCTCATAATTGTTTTGTATCAATTCTTGAATTATTGCCCTTCCTATTTCAGTGTGATCCCATGCCTTTCTTATAATCCCCTTGTTTTCGTGCATTTACCTTCGTATACCATTCTCAAACTAACCCATGTATCTATAAAATGTTGTAGTTGGAATATCATGCATCTCATACCATGCCCTTGAACATACTTCCATACCATTGAATGTGAAGCTATACTGTCTCATCCCCACTCCGTCCACACAGCATGCCATTTTCATGGAATCATACACATAACAAGTGTGAGATTGCAAGCAATGCCCCCAAAAAACTTTTTAGAGTTGTATCATTACATCACGATTAGCAACTTGCCAACATTTTATCCTGCAATAATCAATTGTAGCTACATGGGAAACGACATCTAGTGTTGTCCTCTTTGAATTCCCTGTTATCATTAGGAACTCAATGGAGTCTTTTTGGGCCCTTTAATTTGCCATGAGGTTATGGAAACGTTTAACTTTTTGACAAATAGGAGCCCGCCATGTAAGCAAAAACCAATGGTTTGTAAGAGAGGTGTAAGAGTGGTCAAAGGGTGCACTTTTTCCCCCAAAAGGGGGGGAGGGCAGTTTTACAATTTTCGGACCTCCATAACTTCTACATACAAGCTCCGATTTGAGCGGAGATTACAGATCCGTGATCTACGCATCAAGAGCTTTCCATAGATATGTTACATGATATGGTTTTATCCGCTAGATTTTAAATTCCATTTTTCCCCCAAAATTCAAATTCGAATAAAGTAGCCGTTTTGAAGCTTCAAATTAGAAAACGTTTCTTCTTAAGAGAAAAGGTTTGACTCCCTTAAACTGCCAAATAAAAGGGCCCAAGAAGACTCCATTGAGTTCCTAATGTCCCAACACTTTGGGCCGCCACTTCACCATGTAGTATCTCCTCTTCTTAGTTGGAGCATCAACACATTCATCAATGAGCTGGGCTTCCATATCATTGGAATCCTCTTCAACGAGGAGTGTTGAACCATCCTCAAAATGTGAGTCTTTTAATAGGCCACCTAATGAGATTAACACCATTATTTAAAGAAGGTACTAGTGATTGAACTTGTTGGATGGCTTGATTAACCACCACACCCACATCATCTCCACTTAAAACTTCAAAACCAATAGCCTTATATGGAAAGACCAACAATATGACCTCTTTCCCAACACATTCTTCTTTGCCCTCCGACCATAATAACACATATTTTTCTCTCCAACTCTCACGGATTGAAATTCCATCATATGGCACTACCCTTGAATCATGTCTGCCATCTATGGTTGAGCCCAAAACTTCTTGAACGTTAGGTGCTACACCCAAGATCTCTAGAGAATTCTTACACCACTTGACAATGCTACCGACTGCATCGACTAATTTGCTTGCATCTAAAGCTGGGAACAATAGTGCAATGTCATGGTTGAAGCATTTATCAATGCTCTCAGAGACATAGTCTTTCCCAAGTGTTTCTCCATGGCACATATCTTCCTCATGGGTTGCATGTATTTGCCTATTGCCACCATCACATTATTGATGATCAACTTGACACATTCTCTATGAGAAAATTGAGATGACATTTTCCCTACACATAAAAAAATACATTATTTTAATTCTCCAAATTAAATCAAGTGTCCCAATTCAGTTAGTAGAATATACATTATAATCTATCATTAATATCATCTTCTTTCACTTACCACTTGAGAGAATTGACCAATTGTCCAAATCTATATACAATATGAATATTTTTGAGGTCACCAAGTGGCAAAATCTTTTAACTTCACCAAATATGTGGACTACTTTTTCTGGGATTATTACCCAAATATTTGTATATATTGTTGGAGATGCAATCCACACTTCTAGAGATAGAACCAGCTCATGTGGTGAGACTGGGTTTGAATCTTGGCAAGTTGAGGTTTCTACAAATCGGATTACCAGAGGTCACCTAACACCTTAAGGTTTTGGGGTCTCGATGGCTAGACCAATTTGTGGAAGACCTCAGCTAAGCGCGCCTGCGCAGGAACACAACCCAGATGGGTGACCTCCCGGGAAGTGGGAGGATCCATAGAAAAGTGAACTTTGTAGATTTAATTTGATGGTTGATTGCATGACAATGTTTTTGTGATGAACATGGGTTAATCGTCAATGCTCCTTCGTCGTGGTTTCCACTTGCTTCCATCTCTCACTTGTGTTGCCAACCACGTTACATGATTCTCTCTACTAGATGAGTTATCAAATTGAGATTTTGTTTCATGGTGTGATTTAGTTTCCTCTACTTGAGTTCTATTGGAGGAGGTTTCCTTTTCATCGTATCAAGTTGCTATCTTTCTATACCACCTTAATAGTAATTGCCTCATAGGGTTTTCACCATTGACTCCACCACCATGAGACGGTTCTTTCTCAAAGCCACAACATGCAATGTGACCTTTTTCCAGCACATCCCATTCCTGCTTCCAAATTCCACAACTCTCTAAAGAAATGGTCAGGTGTCCAAATCTATCTCTATAATTGTATCACATTCTAGTTTTATGAACCTAGCCATTTATATGTGTATATCCTCCCATCCAATACCACTCAATCTACATTTGGCTAACTATCCAAATCTATATATAATATGAATTGTCTCATAAACATCTCATATGAACTAGCCAGTTTTAAATACCCTCTCCCATCCAATGCTACTTCTTTAGTATTTACCTAGGTGTCTAAATCTATATCTAAATGGACACAAATCATACCCTAATTTTAAGGACCTAACCATCCATATATACATCCCCCTCTAATGCTAATTCTCTCCAAAGATTTGACCAAGTGTCCAAATCTAAGAGGGTCTTAGTTTTGGACAAGTGTCCAAATACACCTCAAAATTTTATTTCTATCACCTCCTAGTTTTATAGACCTAGCTATTAGTAAGGCCACCCTAATTTTGATCAAGTGTCCAAATCTACCTCTAACATGGATTTCTAAACAAGGCCCTAGTTTTAGTCAAGTGTCCAAATCAATGGGGCTAATCCAAATTTCTTACAAGGCCCTAATTTTGGCCAAGTATCCAAATTAGTGGGCTAACATGGATTTCTACAAGGCCCAATCAACGTGTACCATGGAATTCTAGCAAGGTCCTATTTTTGTGAATAAGTGTGTCCAAATCACCCCCTAACATGGATTTCTAAGAAGGCCCTTTTTTTGGCCAAGTGTAAGTCAACTTGTAAGATGAATTTGTAACAAGGCCCTAGTTTTGGCCAAGTGTCCAAATCTACCTCCAACATGGATTTCTAGTAAGGCCCTAATTTTGGCCAAGTGTCCAAATCTACCTCTAACATGGATTTCTAGTAAGGCCCTAATTTTGACCAAGTGTCCAAGTCTACCTCTAACATGGATGAGTCTAACAACAAGACCCTAGTTTTGGCCAAGTGTCCAAATCAACCTCTAACATAGAATTCTAACAAGGCCCTAGTTTTGACCAAGTGTCCAAATCAGTCTCTAACATGGAACTCTAACAAGGCCCTTGTTTTGGCCAATTGTCCAAATCAGCCTCTAACATGGAACTCTAACAAGGCTCTTGTTTTGGCCAATTGTCCTCATTATACCTTTAGCTATATCTACATATATATACAAATGTAGATAAATATATATGTATATGTATATGTAGATAAATATATATGTGTATATGTATATGTGTATATGTATATGTATATGCATGTGTATGTGTGTATGTATATGTATGTGTGTGTGTGTGTATATGTATATGTATATGCATATGTATATGTAGATAAATATATGTGTATATGTATATGTATATGCATATGTATGTGTGTGTGTGTGTGTGTGTGTGTGTGTGTGTGTGTGTGTGTGTGTGTATATAAACATGTGTGTGTGTGTGTATATGTATACAAACATATATGTGAGTGTGTGAGTGTGTGTGTGTGTATAAACATACATACATACATACAAATAAAATATTATATATCTATATATGAGTGTATGTGTTTATATATATATGTATGTATGTATGTATGTATACACATACCTACATATATGTATTCATATATACATACAAATAAAATATTATGTATCTATATGTGAAATATATGTTTTATACATATATATGTGTGTGTGTATACATATATATACACATACTATATGTGAGTGCATGTGTTTATACATGTGTGTGTGTGTCTATGTGATTTTATATCTATATATGTATATATATGTGTGTATATGTTTATATATATATATTATATATATTATAATATATATATGTGTGTGTGTGTGTGTATGTATATATATATATAATATTATATATGTATATGTATATATACACACACACATACATACGCACACACACACATCTATATATATGCATATATACATACACATATGTGTGTGTGTGTGTGTGTGTGTACATATATGTGAGGGCTATCCATCAAGCTCTTGAACATCTCCAACATATGTGCTCGAACAAGATATTATGGGCCCAAAAAAGGGATGATTTCCCAAACTTTTATCCTTATTGTTGGTAAACACACACAAACCTATATATATGCATATATACATATATACATATATGTATGTATGTATGTATGTATATACATATATGTGAGGGTTATCCATCAAGCTCTTGAAAATCTCCAACATACATGCCCGAACAAGATGTTATGGTCCAAAAAAGGAATGATTTTCCAATTTTTGTCCTTGTTGTTGGTAATTGGCTCGTCTTTGGGGGCGGTTAGGGGCACCCAATTTACTAGGAATGAGACCATGGGGTCTGGGAGCTGCTAGGCCTCCCTGGTGGGGGGTTCGGGGGAACGCCAGCCCCCGGGGCGGGGGGTCCGGGGGAACGCCAGCCCCCGGGGTGGGGGCGGTTAGGGGCACCCAATTTACTAGGAATGAGACCATGGGGTCCGGGAGCTGTTAGGCCTCCCTGGTGGGGGGTTCGGGGGAACGCCAGCCCCCGGGGTGGGGGGTCCGGGGGGCGCCAAGCCCCCTTTGGTGAGGTGTGGGGGCCACCATAGGCCCCTGATGGCATGGGTACGGGGGACTGCCGCTAGGCCCCCGATCCGATGGTATGACCCATGTAACAATTTTTGTGGCATTACATCATTGAAAATTCACTAAAACAACATTCAAAATACCATATAATATAACAAAATTTGAAATGTAGGTAGTTATTATAATTATGCTTATAGTTATGTGTGTGTGGGGGGACGCAGTCCAAAAAGAAAGAAAATGTGTGATCGAACTTTGATGATTTAACATTAAAAGTCACTATCTCATAAGATTTGGCCTAAAATTTGAAAAAAAATGTTTTGCTCTTTGCCTCTCCAGCATGGAGAAGCAAAACGCAGGGAGAAGAAAAAAGCAAGAAGAAGAAAAACGCAAGGAGAAGAAAAAAGCAAGGAGAAGAAAAACGTACGTAGAAGAAAAAGCAAGGAGAAGAAAAAAGCAAGGAGAAGAAAAAATGCAGGGAGAAGAAAAAAGCAAGGAGAAGAAAAACGCAGGGAGAAGAAAAGGTGCAGAGCAGAATAGGCATAGGTAAATCATCTTCTCTCTCTCTCATCTTTCCATATTAAATCATCTCAACTCTCTCTCTCTCTCTCTCTCTCTCTCTCTCTCTCTCTCTCCCCCCCCCCTAGAAAATCGTCTCATCCTAGCAGAGCCTTAAACAAATTGCAAGATGGTAATGGTGATACCCTAAACCAGAATCAATCTTTCCCTCCCTCTTTCTACACCAAATATAATCTGAAAAATAGCTTGTTGTGCAAAGATTTGGTAGAAAGAGAGTTAATCTCCTCTCTCTCTCTCTCTCTCTCTCTCTCTCTCTCTCTCTCTCTCTCTCTCTCTCTCTCTCTCTCTCTCTCTTAGCTCCACGACTCTATCTCTCTCCCCCATGCAAATATAGTAGGGAAGTTGCACACCAGTAATGAATCTTGATTAACTAATTTATATTTACAGTTCATATTATCAGTAAGTATACTAATTAAGTAATCTTTATTAACTATTTAAAATTAATATATTAAATCAATTCATCACTAATTAAATTGATTATACTAACTTTTCATTCACATTCACTAATTTGACTAACTTGTGAGATTAATGCATTTAATCTATCATAATTTATTAATGCATTTCATTAAATTATCTCTAATCTATAATCTATTGGCAAGTCATTTAATCTAAGATTAGGCTTGATGAGTACTACTATAAATAAGAAAGATGTATTGCATACCTGTACGTGGATTCGCTTTGGCTCTTTTTCTCTTTGAATGGATTCACTTAAGCTCTTTTGCTCTTCAAATAGATATCTTTGGCTCTAGAGTTAAACTAGAAGTAAACTCCTACATAAAAATGAAAACTGCCTCTTTTAATCTAGAGCCATTCACACATAACATGAAGATTTATATAGTGGACTATTACCTTGGTCACCCACTTGGCCAAATCCTTGGGTATCCACTTAACCAAATACTTGGATACCATAATGGCTTAACATACTTAGATACCATAAAGGCTTGACATGGGAATTGGACAAAGATATGGACAACTATTAAATTTGTCAAAATCCCTTACGTATCCATGGAACCTAGACTATAACCTTTCTCACCCACTTAGCTCGATCCTTAGGTATCCACTTAACCAAACCCTTGGACAAAAGTTCTAGAAAACCATGGGAGTTGGACAAAGATATGGACATTCATTCAATTTGTCTAAATCCCACCAACATACAATGGCCAACTGTCCGAATCTACATCAAATAGAAATGCATAATTACCATCACATGTGACCTTGCTCTTTTGGGGAATTGCCTAATGGTAACCCCAATTGGGGACTTGTCTAATGCTCATCTCACTAGATTTGGCCAATTATTCAATATAGCTTTGGAAAATTGTCCAAATCTAACTATAATTTGTAGCTCAATTCTATTGGGGACTTCCATAATGCTCTTCCCAGTAGAATTCACTGCTATTGGAGACTTGCCAAAGGCTAACCCTATTAGGGATTTGTCTAATGCTTATCACTAGGTTTAGCCAACCATTTAATATAGATTTGGAAAATTGTCCAAATCTAACTCTAATCCATAGCTCAATTCTATTGGGGACTTCCATAATGCTCCTCCCACTAGAACTCACCCCTATTGGAGACTTGTCTAAGGCTAACCCTTATTATTGGGGATTTGTTTAATGCTCACATCGATGCGTTTGGCTAACCATTCAATATAGATTTGGACAATTGTCTAAATCTAACTACAATTAATATCTTATTGCTATTGTTGGGGACTTCCATATTTCTCCTCTCACTAGACCTCAACCCTATTGGAGACCTTGTCTAGGCCAACCCTTAATACAAATTTGTCTAATTCTCTTCTCATTGGATTTAGCCACAAACGTTCCTTGATATATATTTGGACAAATCTATATACATACATACATACACCACTCCTATTGGGGATTTGCCTAATTCTCCTCTTACTAGAACCATTCAATAAAGATTTGGACAATTGTCTAAATCTATATAAAATTCATAGCTCACTCATATTAGTAGCTAATGCTCTTCTCAGAAGATTTGACTAACTATTCAATACATAGATTTGGACAACTATCCTTATCTATATATAGTTCATAGCTCACTCCTAATGGGGATTGGCCTAATGCTAACCTTAGCCATGGACATGACTAATGCTCCTCTCACTAGATTTGGCCAACTGTTGAATGTAGATTTGGACAATTTTCTAAATTTATATTTAATTCATAATTCACTCCTATTAGGGACTTGCCTACCGAATGCTCTTCTCACCACATTTTGCTAACCAATAAATAAGTATTTAGTGAACCATCAAATATAGATTCTGATAATTGTCTTAATCTACCTACAATCCAAACCTCAACCCTATTGGGGACCTCCATAGTTCTCCTCTCACTAGACCTCAAACCTATTGGACACCTTGCCTAAGGGCAACCTTGCCTAAGGGAAACCTTGAATGGGGGTTTCTCTAATTCTCTTCTCATAAGATTTTGCTAACCATTCAATATATATATATATATGGACAATTTCCCAAATCTATCTATAGTTCAAAGCTCACTCCTAATGGGGATTGGACTAATGCTCACCCTAACCATGGACCATGGACATGACTAATGCTTCTCTCACTAGATTTGGCCAACTGCTTGCTCAATGTAGATTTGGACAATTTCCCAAATCTATATTTAATTCATAGTTCACTCATATTAGGGAATTCCTTACCTAATTCTCCTCTCACCACATTTGGCTAACCCATTAAATGTAGATTTGGTCAACCAATCAAATGTAGATTTGGTCAACCAATCAAATGTAGATTTGGCCAACCATGAAATATATATTTTGATAATTGTCTTAATCTACCTACAATCCATAACTTTAACCCTATTGGGGACTTCCATAATTCTCCTCTCAGTAGACCTCAACCCTATTAAAGACCTTGCCCAAGGCCAACCCTTGATATAAATTTGTATAATGCTCTTCTTGTTGGATTTAGCCAATCATTCATTGATATAGATTTGGACAAATCTATATACATACATACACCACTCCTATTCGGGATTTTACTAATGCTCCTCTAACTAGAACCACTAAGCATAGATTTGAGCAGTTGTCCAAATCTATATACAATGCATAGCTCACTCATATTACTAACTAATGCTCTTCTCACAAGATTTGGATAACCATTCAATATACAAATTTGGACTATTATCCAAATCTATCTATAGTTCATAGCTCACTCCTAATGGGGATTGGCCTAATGGTAACCCTAACCATGGACATGACTAATGCTCCTCTCACTAGATTTGTCCAACCGCTCAATGTAGATTTGGACAATTTCCCAAATCTATAATTAATTCATAGTTCACTCCTATTAGGGACTTGCCTACCTAATTCCCTTCTCACCACATTTGGCTAACCATTAAATGTACATATGACTACCATTAAATATAGATTTTAATAATTGTCTTAATCTACCTACAATCCATACCTCAACCATATTGGAGACTTGCCTATTGCTCCTATCACTACATTTGGTCAACCATTCAATATAGATTTGGATAATCCAAATATATATATAATTTATAGCTCACTTAAATTGGGGACTTGACTTATGCTTATCTCACTAGATTTAGCCAACTATTTAATATAGATTTGGTTAATTTATCTATAGTTCATAGTTTCTATGAGTACATTTTTATGATAACCATTACCACGGACTTGCCTAATGCTCCTCGACTACACCCTTATGCTAACCATTACCACGGACTTGCATATGCTCCTCTCACTATATTTGACCAACAACTCAATATATAGATTTGGACAATTGTCTAAATCTATATGTAGTTCATAGCTCAATCCTATTAGGGACTTGCCTAATGCTCTTCTCAATACTTTTGGCCAAGCATTAAATGTAGATTTGGACAATTATCCAAATCCATCACCCCTATTGGAGACTTGCCTAATGCTATTTAGCCAACCATTAAATACATATTTGGAAAATTATCCAAATCTATATACACTTCATAACTCACTCCATTGGGGACTCACATAATGCTCCTCTCAATAGATTTTACCAACCATTCAATATAGATTTAGACAATTCTCCAAATCTACAACAATTCATATCTCATTCCTATTAAGGACTTACCTAATGCTCTTCTCAATAGATTTGGCCAACCATACAATATAGATTTAGACACTTGTCCAAATCTATTTATAATTCATAGCTTACTCCTATAGGAAACTTGTTTAATGCTCCTTGACTAGACCTCACCCCCATTAAAGAAATTCCTTGACCAGAAACTTAGCTAATCATTCAATACAAATTTGGGCAATCCAAATCTATCTACAATTTATAGCTCACTCCCATTGGCAGCTTGCCTAATACTAACCCTTATTGGGGATTTGCCTAATGCTTCTCTTATTACTTCCAATTTATAGCTCACTCCTATTAAGAATCTGCCTAATGCTTCTCTCACTATTTTTAATTCATAGCTCACGCCAATTAAGGAGGGTAATTGTCTAAATCTAACTGCAAGTCATAGCTCACTGTGATTGGGGACTTCCAAAATTCTCCTCTCACAAGACTTCACCCTTATGGAGACTTATCTAAGGCTAACCCTTATTGGGGATTTGTCTAATGCTCCTCTCACTGGATTTGAATACCCATTCAATATAGATTTGGAAAATTATCTAAATCTATATACAATTCATAGCTCACTCCTATTGGGGACTCACATAATGCTCCTCTCACTAGATTTGACCAACCATTCAGATTTAGATAATTCTCCAAATCTATAAATAATTCATATCTCACTCCTAATAAGGACTTACCTAATTCTCTTCTCAATAGATTTGGCCAACCATTTAATATAAATTTAGACAATTGTTCAAATCTATTTATAATTCATAGGTTACTCCTATTGGAAACTTGCCTAATGATCCTTTGACTAGACCTCAACCCCATTAAAGGATTTCCTAATACTAACCCTAACCACAAACTTAGCTAATGCTCCTCTCTCACTATAGTTAACTAACCACTCCATGTAGATTTGGACAATTGTCCAAATCTATATATAATTCAAAGCTCACTCCTATTAGGGATTTGCCTAATGCTCTTCTCAACAGTATTGGCCAACCATTAAATGTAGATTTGGACAATTGTCCAAATCTACCTAGAATCCATACCTAACTCCTTTTGGGGATTTTCCTAATGCTCCTATCACTATATTTGGCCAACCAGTAAATATAGATTTGGACAATCCAAATCTATCTATAATTCATAGCTCACTCCTATATTGGAGACTCTCCTAATGGGAATCTCTGTGGGATCCCATTGCCCCCTCCGTGCATCGGATTCCCAATTGATAATTGCGGAAGAAACTTCCTCTTGCGCGGGGCAGGGTTTCCCACTTGGGGCCTCGCCCTTGAATGTCCGGACACGAGACTAATCTGGTGGTCATTCCAAAACCGAAACCGGGAAGATTTTGCTCGCCCGAAAAACGGGGATGATTCTACCTTTTTGATTTCCTTAACGAATTTTCTAACGGGGTCAAGAGACTAAACTAACCTTCAACTGATTAAACTAGACAGAAGGAAAACGATTATAGACTTAACTTGAAAAAAATCAATGCTTTTTTTCTAATTGAATCAGGCACAGCCGTTGATCTATTCATTTGAGAAGTCTTCAAGTTTTTATTTAACTACTCGAGTTCTAACCGTATTCCTATTATTCAATTTCATTATTAAAACTGTACTAATTCCGGCCCATTAGCCACCGCCCAACCACTGGAATTGGTAGAACCAGACAATTACTCACCCATCCATAATTGAATGCCTTTCTTAACTTTTGCTTTCGAATACAGATACGTACACACTCCTCTTTAAACTTTAACTTATAAAAAAAATCCATTGACAAATAGTTATTGATTTATAGATATCATAACTCAAAATTTCCATCCAATCCTTGTTTCTAAAAAAAAACAGTATCACTCTGGACTCTCCGTTGAGACCAGCTGGTCAGCAAACAAGATCCAGTAACAGATTACAATAATCATTGGTCCATCATATAATATCTTCCATGACATACGCATGGGTGTCCTAGGCACCGTGAGCCCGTGCATCGCCTGGTCAGAACCCTCCAGGATCCTCCTTAGGTGTCCTGGTACTTCACTCATAGACTGCTTCATCGGCCCTCCTCCATCGTACCGAAAGTGCACCATTTTAACCGTACCGAGGCTGGTCAAGATCTGGGCAGGTTTTGCCACATGAGCTTTCCTTTGAACACTCCGCGCTGCCAGCTGTTTGCAACCGAACTTCCCTTATAAAAACACATACCAAATGCTCCCTCCAGCATTTTGGCGTAAGATAGTTCTTTAAGAAAACAGGGCTTTTATGCAAGTTTCTGGTTTGATTTTCTTTTGAATACAATGAGTATGCCTTAAATCAGTATCCCCAAAACTTCATAATCGTAATACTGAATTTCAAAACAGAATTCCTCGAATTATGTAACCTTGATCCTCATATCAATTTGAAGGGTCTTAACTTAGTTTCAGATTTGGTGGGAGATTTGAGTGTATTTTCCTGAATTGGTCACATCTTCTTTCCTCGAAATTGACGAAAGAGTTTGGTCTTGGTCATAGTCTGATTCTAGGTTCGAGTCTGATAAGGTTCTTCCTGAACTATCTTTCTCTAAAAGGGGGTGATATTTCAGTTACTATTTTATTGAATTTCATTCATTGAATATTGATTTAACTCATTTCTAAATTAATCACACTCACGAATTCTGATCAGGAATAAATTAATCATTTATCTGAAATTCTGACTTCGATAGATTTTTTGAATTTTCTCTTTATAATCCGAGTGAATATGAAACAATAGAAATTCCTCTCTCAGAGTATTTACTTATTCACTTATCAAATACTCATAGAAATTAAACATAGAATTAAAGAGAAATCTAATTTTGATATAAAAATTCTTTATGCATCTATTTATGCATAAAATCCAACTTCAATGGAAATAACACTTTTATATAAAAGAAAATCCTTTTATGCATAAAATCAATTTAATAGGAATAACACTTTTAAAATAAAAAGAATTTCTTTATGCATCTTTTTATGCATAGAAATTAAATTCAATGAAAATAACACTTTTATAATGAAAAATTTCTATTATGCATCTTTCCATGCATAGAAATTGAATTCAATGAAAATAACACTTTTATAATAAAAATTTTCTATTATGTATCTTTCCATGCATAGAAATTGAATTCAATGAAAATAACACTTTTATAATAATAAAAAATTTCTATTATGCATCTTTCCATGCATAGAAATTAAATTCAATGAAAACTCAATGAAAATAACACTTTTATAATAAAAAATTTCTATTCTACATCTTTCTATTCTTAGAATTTAAATTCAATAAAAACAACACTTTTATGATAAAAATTTTCAATATGCATCTTTCTATGCATAGAAATTAATTTCAATAATAATATCAATGATTTCCATGCATATTCATAGGTGAATATGTACATGGAGTAAATAAAAATATTTCTTTTAGAATGCGCAAACGGTGGAGATTACTCTTTTAGAATAACATAAAAATAAGCTTTATTTTCCACAAAATTCAAGAAAATTTTACCATAACCTCCTTTGTATGGTGGCTGACCATTTCTCAATTTGTACATTCTAAAATCAATTTAAAATTAATCCCAATTTGAAGTAAAGTACTCTAATCTACTCAATTTTCACTTTCTAGAGTGTAAACAATAAGAAAAGTTTAATCAATTCATTTATTACTCAATCTAGGATAAAGAAGGGCTGAATTCTTAAGGAAGAGAAGGGGGTGGCCTTTTCATCAAGGCATAACATCAAGATTAACTAAAAAAAGCAAAGAAATCAGAAAACCATAGATTTGAATTTAAAAAGTATAATTTTTAGTGTACATGGAGTTTTGTGAGCTTTCCTTTGGTTTGAGGGATTGAGGGTTCTACTCTTGTTTGGATCAAGAGTGGCCACCAATTTCTTTGTAGAGGATTTAGTCAAAAACAATTGAATTATCAAGTAAATTCAATGTATTTGGCTCTAGGTAGGAGTAGAGTAACAGTGCATAAACACTATTAAGCTTTTACAAAGGGGGAGGCTTCTATTTATAGGAAAAAGTGAGCCTCAAACCAAGCAAATTGATTCTAGAATTTTCGAGATCAGTTTGGTCAATTTTTTACCATTTTTGCACTGCAATCCTTAAGCTTGGAACTAGGTATTCCATTGGCATTACTGCCTTAATACCATAAGCTAGACGGAAGGGAGTGTATCTCGCTACCTTATATGATGCTTGATATGCCCATAAGGCTGCTGTTAGCTTATGCTCCCAGTCCGTTGACTTACTTCCAATGTTTTTATCAAGATAGTACACAAAATCTTGTTTGTACTCTCTCTTGACCATTAGCTTGTGGATAATAAGGTGATGACTTCCGGTGGACTATTAAGAATTTAGCACAAGTAAATGATCAATCGTCTCATTAATGAAATGTGAACCGCGATCACTAACTAATTCTAATGGACAGCCGAATCTCGAGATAATTTGCTCATATAAGAATTTTGATGTTGTTCGTGTATCAGCTTGCTTAAAGGCTCTGGCTTCTGCCCATTTTGTGAAATAGTCCGTGGCCACGATTACATATTGGGCTTGTAATGGATGTGTCATTGGACTAAGAGGTCCAACAAAATCAATCCCCCGTTTCTCAAAAGGTTGTCTTAAAATAACAAGGGTGAGCGGCATCCTGTCCCTTTGTTGTTGGCGAGATAGCAAATTACTGACATTCCTCACACCTTTTGACAAACTATATGGCATCCCCAAACAATGTAGGCCACCATAGTCCTGCTTAAAGTACCTTGCAAGCCATAATCTCTACAACAAAATGTCCTTCGCTATTCCTGAATGAGCTTCATCCAATATCGTGATGAACTCGTCTTCTCTCACGCATCTTCTTAGGACATTGTCCTTACCTAGCTTATATAATTCTCCCGTAATTAATGATAAGGTGTAGCAAGCTTGATAAGTCATCACATTGTATCTTTGTTCAAGGGTGTTTCTTGCAAAAAACCATAAGCTAGATGATCAGATATCTCCTCACTCCATTCGGGCACCATGTCCAGTTTGAACAAACAAGGGAGGTCATCACATCAACACCAGTTTGCTAGTTCCCTATTTGGAATTCTTGACATATGATCGGCCAACACATGTTGTGTCCCCTTTCTTACAGTAACTGTAAAGTCAAATTTCAATAGTATTAGCAACCAGTGTGTGATTCTTCCCATGGTGCAAGGCTTGTTCACCAAATATAATAAAGCCTAGTGGTCCACGAAGAACACGAATTTGTTGGCTACTAATAGGTAATGTTAATACTTCTTGACTGTATAAACCATGGCCAACCCTTCTTGCTCTGTGGTTGTGTAATTCACCTCTACATCATTCAATTGATGACTAGTGAAGCAGACTAGATAGTCCAATTTGAACTCACTAGGTTGCGCTAGTACACATCCAATAGAAACGTTTGATGCATTGATATGCACATGAAGTATAAGGTCCCAATTGGGGGGGTCTTAGAATTGGTGCGCTAGCCAACGTCTGCTTCAATCGATCATATGCCTCCTGGCATTCCTCGGTCCATTCAAAGACAAGGAGTAGCTTGTACAATGGCCTGGTGATTTCAGCATAGAAGATTATGAAACGGCGGTAATACCTTTGTAATTAGTGGGTGGTGGCAATTATAAGATCAACTTGACCTTGCTACACCATCCTTAGAGACAACGTGTCCCAATATCACACCATGTTTGACCCAAAATTGGCACTTTAAAGGGTTTAGGGATATACGATATAATCGACATTGCTCAAACACCTTCCTTTGGTCTGCTCATCAAGAGTGTGACATAGATCATCAATGGATACCTCGAACCACTTCTGCAAGTAGTCTTTGAAGGCTGTGCACATCAATCGTTGGAATGTTGCTGGGGCATTATGGTGAGATTGAAAGGCATGACTTTGTATGCAAACATCCCCCACATTGTATTGAAAGTTGGCTTATGCTGGTCTTCTGGTGCTATAGACACCTAATTGTAGCCTGAAAATCCATCCAAAAAGCTGTAAGCTTCTTCACCAGCCACTCTCTCCAAAACATGTTCCATATAGGGCAAAGGATAATGGTCTTTTCTAGTAGCTACGTTGATCTTTTTAAGATCGACACATACCCTAAGTTTCCCATTCTTTTTTGGCACTATTACGATTGGTGACAACCAATCCGTATGTTCTATCTCATACATAGATGAAATCCACAACAATAATGAGTTTATTGATTTCCTCCTTTATAATTACTATATATTTAGGATTCATCTGGTATGGTTTCTGCCTAGTTGGTCTTGATCCTTCCATGATTGGGATTGTATGTTGCACCACCTCATGTGGTACATCCTTGTAGTTCCAGGCAAAACAATCCTTAAACTCCTTAAGGAGAGTAATGAGCTCATTTTCTTCAACCGAAGTCAAGTCCTTAGCAATATGAACAGGTTTGGCTTCCTCCCCTGGTCCCATAATATCAACTTCCTTGACTTCAGCTGGGCCATCATATGATGTGGACAACCCATCTTCCTTAACTCTTTTTGCCATCAGTCGGACCACTTTTCGTTCATCAACTATGTAGGTTTTGAAATGGTATGGTACAAAAAGCAAGTCTAGTTTATCCTCATTCTCGCCTTTTGTTTTAGCCATGACTTTCCTGGCCTCTCACTCTTCTGCCAAAGATTTGTTTCATTTTTGATGCCCAGCTTTCATAAGCTTAGGCGTTTCTGGTTCTTGAAGGATGACTTCCTCCTTACGTTTTCCTTCAAGTGATATCTTACTCAATTCCTCACCACAATCCTTAGAAAACTCGTCGTGTATCTTAGTGGCTTTGAGGTATCTCAGCCACTGGGCATCCGTGGGTCTTCTTCATGATTTTGGCATTCCATCGAGCAATATATCATTTTTGCTTTTGCCATCTTCTAAGGCATTGGGCACTAGTACGGCCTTGTGATCCAGTCCCTTCTATGCTAGAGGCCTCCTCTTCTGATTCCTCATCAACGGTTTGCCAATTGACCATACAAACAAAGGTAGTGGGAATAGTTCTAGACTCCACATATTGGGTTCCTCTGGGTTGCATCACATCTATGGTAGCTAGCACATGCATCGAGTTTTGACTGAAATCTGGAGCAGGAATTGATGCATACATTTCTATTTCCTCTTCCTCTTTGGTATTTTCCATCGTGGGCTGGCATATTTGTACGGATGTGGTCCACTCATTTGTGATCGAATCATTATCGAATAGTTGCTCTTCCATGGTGTGTGCTTTCCACGTTCTCAAATCTATCTTTAAAATTTATGAATCCCTACACACATACACATGATCTAATGCCCAATCATGCACCAATTTGGATTCCCTCATGAAGGGTCTCCCCAATATTCTGTCATATGAGTTTGGTTGGCACAAAAAGTCTATTACTACAAATGTATGATGGTAGTGAAATGTAAAGAGTTTGAGTCTCACATTCTCTAAAAGCCCAATGAGCCTTGAAGATGTTCTGTTTGCCATTTTATTAGATCTACTCTTTTTAGATCGGGTTTTCCCAGCATTGTTTTGTGATAATGCTAGCCCCCGCCCCACCATCCAAGATAGCTAGTGAGCTTGGTACCCGTTATGATAAATTGGGATTGTAGCATTAGTGTCGTCACTTTTGTAATAATGCCCCAACCGATTAACTGGTATCTTGACGGCTCTAGTTGTTCTTTCTCTTGTGTGTTTTAAGGTTCTCTCTGCCAGAGGTGACAGAACATCCTCTGTAGTATCGGTGGACCTTAGTCCCGCCTTCTACCCATTTCTTTATGTCTAGCCATGAAATTGGTGAACTGTAGCAGTTTTCCCAATGGCATTTGCACAAAAGTGGACAATACAGCCACAAGGCTGCCTATGTCCCTGGGTTCTCTAACAATTGAGGGTTCCTTCCATGTGTGTGTCTCGTATCCATCCTTAGGGAATGAATGGATGGACACATCCTACGCATCTTCCTCAAACATTCTTGACATTGTGTTTCCTTGAGATCCCTCTTCTGTCTCTTTTGGAATTGGAGTAGGTACGTCCAATTCTCTTTCCCTTGTTGGCTCGTTTCTTGGATACATTGTATCCTTGACCTGATTAGCCCTTAACTTAGCTTCATGAAGTCATTGGTATTCTTCTACTAGGGCACTGGCATCTTCAATCTTCCTTATCTCCTCTTCAGCATTTGGGTATCCCCCGACTCCCTTGGGGGTTAATGGTCTTTCCCCTTGTATCTCTAGGTCAGGCTTTTTTTGGTTGACCGCTTGATCCCCTTCTTCTCTCGATTGGGTGGATCTGGTGTCGATTGTATCTTCTTTGGATCCATCTTGGATTGTGACCCTAGTGTTACCCTTACCCACTTTTTTCACTCTCCTTCTCTGGCCAGTTCTGGAAGTGGTTGCATCTGCTCCCTCGATTCTTCCCCTTGTCCCCCAAGTGGGCCTGGGCATGTGTCAGGACATTGAGTGGCATGGTATTTCTAGGTTATACACTAATGGTCCGGACGATGTCCTGGTTAGAAGTGGAAGTCAAACCACTTGCGTGGTAAGGATAATCCTTGATCAAATGATCAATGCCACATTTAGTATAAGTAAGTACTAGCATGTCATTGGGTGGGGCAGTCAATTGTTGGGGTTGGTGCGTATGAACCACATTCTTGTTTGGACACTCAACGATTTGATGCAGCCCACCACAGCCAAAACATTGTAGCGGTCCTCTCCTCATGCTTCAGTTTATGTCCTTACCCTTCCACTGTACCATGGTTTGAAACATAGGTACTGGCGTGTTATTCTGTAGGACATATAATGTTGGTGTGATCTCCGCAGTTTCTCATAGTACTCTCCACTAAGTTCTACTTCACACATCAGATCAAAATCTTATAATGGCTCTTCAATTAATACTTGGTTGATTTTAGCCTGTGGTGGTAGAGGTGGTAGAGGTGAAGTGTCCTATACCCGAAACATCCTCCTAGGTTAATAGGAAGAGTTGGGTTGTCCTACAGCTGCAATGATTTGCACAGGTGGTGCTGGTAAGGCCAATGGAGCACTAGGTGGTGGCAGCTATGTGTAGCTGTTTGGAACCTTGGATATATGCACGTGGAGGTGTCATGATTCCCTGATTTTACACAGTGTGCACAATAGAGTAGTGGCCTTGCTCTTAATTGTGGACATTCGGTGGTAGTGTGATTTAATCTGCACATAGAGCACCACACCAATTCCCTACGGGGTTAAAGATGGTTATTCCCATGCCTAGATGTTTCTCTTCCCTCCTTTACCTTCAATTTTTCAAGTATTGCATTATTGAGTTCATCCACCAGCATGTTTCCGACTTGCTTGCTCTCAGTTCCAATCTCTTGGTGACTCAAAACACGCGAAGTCATTTGCTGCCGAAGATATTCTAACATCTTCCGATTGTGGTAATTCCAGCATATTATCTTCATATTCAATTGCCGGTTTGCAACATGCATCTAGAGTAATCGGTTGGGCTAATACCAGATAATCATACATCTTGTGGTCTCTAACTCCTCTCCGAAAGCCCAGTAGTAACTGATCATCAGTTAACCTTTCCTGTAGTTTGCACCTTGAATTTAAGTGCTTTAGTCGAGACATAGAGTCTCTCATCAACTCCATTTCCTTTTATTTGATGTTGTGCAGCTGTGCCATAGGACTCCATCTATCGCCACTTCTAGCAAAGCTGGGCACAAACACATTCTTGAGTCGTGTAAAGCTAACCTTATCCTCGGGTTTAAGGGTTTGAAACCATTGATGTGCTTTCCCTTTTAGGGTCAGTGAGAAAGCATGAATCATTGTTACGTCACTGACGCGCCCGTAGGTTTTGCATGTGGAATCAAAAATCTCTACATGATGTTGAATAGGATCCCCATCCCCATAGAATTTTTGAACGAGCTTTGAAATGATGTGTGGCTTCATTTTGGAGGGTCGGGATTCTAGAGCAGTGCCTAGTTCCTTGACCATTCCTCGGCCCATTTTCATAGCCATATTCAACAGATCTATCCTTGTGGCTGCATTAAGATCGATGCTTGGATCCACCCTTGGTCTTTGAGGAATTTCTCCCCCTACCTAGACCTCTTCTAGGTATCTCCGGTCTATGGGAGGTCCGGCCACCTCATTTTGGAATGGCTCATCATTAGCCGCCTCTTTACGCCTTTGCAAAATCCAGAGTTCCGTGTTCTATAGGAATGTCGGATGATTGATCATCTGCTTGATGTCCTTTTTGGTGTACAGGCATTCTTCCACTTTGCCTGTACAGGCATTCTTCCACTTTGCCTGCCACTCTTGGTAGATTGTCCTCTTCATCTAGGGTTACAAACCCTTCCTCCACTTTGGGCTCTTCATTAATGGGTTCTAAGTTTGGAATTTCTCCCTCACTTCTTCCCATGACTATTTTCGGCTCTTTACCTTGTGATTGGAGTAAATTTACACTTCCCATCTCCTTTTTTGTTCGGCTCTAGTCCTTTGAGTATTGAGCTCTTGTTTCCTTACGCTCAATTCTCATAACTACCGTTCTACCTCGATCCTTTTCAGATCTAATTCTACTTCCTCTGAGGTCGGAAAGAATACTTGACCAGTCCTGGTTGCACTTTCCATGTTTTCCATGTCCCTTCTCATTTGGGGGGTGCCAGTGTTTGACAACCTTCAATTTGAAGTTTGGATAGGTACTTCTTGCCTTGGACCAAGTCTAGCTTTGGTTGACGGACCCATGCCCGCCGCCGCAGATTGCGCTTCTTTCATTACTAGTTTGGAAACCAAAAAATCCTCGGGCTATATCAATGATACCGCTAGATCTGTTCGCTAGATCTGGTAGGGGAGGGTGGTTTCTCCTCTTCCCCAACCCAGAGTATCACAGCCCTTCTTCCATGGATTCTTCACTACTAGTTTTGACGGTGGTTAGATTACTTAAGACACTCAATTGAGTGCTTATTACTGAGTGGCCTAAACCCACACTCTTTTGATAGGAAGATCTTGGGTAATTTGATACACTATCGTAAGCAGTGAAGTCATCTCCAATGAGCTTTCCAAACCTCAAGTATATGTGAATATGATTTGATAAGCTATTTTGTTGTCCCAATTAAATTTTGATCAGATTCTGTTGACTCGTTTCTGAGGCCGTGAGGTTGCACAGAGAACAGTCAATGGTGTGAAGTGTCAGAAAACAGTTCATGTCGTGAATAATTTTTTACACTTTCACGTGTTTAAAATTTTTTCTTGGGACTCAGATTTTCATGTTACCTTGTTATGATTTTCTAAAAGATCCTTGCCCCCTCCGCGCAATGAATACAAGGGTGCTAATAGTAGAAGTAGCATTTCTTGCGTAAGGCAGAGCCTCTCACTCGGGGCCTCACCCAACGGATATCCAGACAAGAGACTAATCCCTCGGTTCTTCCAAAACCAAACCCAAAAAAACCTTCCCTCGCCCAGCAGACATAGGCAATTCCTCCAGGATATTTTATTCTAACGTAGTCAAGGTCATCACTAACCAAACTGATTCGACCGAACCCATAAGTCTCATGGTCAGATCAAGAAAGAGACTTGCACTTGGATCATAGAGTCCAACGCTTTTTTTCTCATCAAGAGGCACATCCGTTGATTCTTTTCCATAGAACAAGGGTTATCCGGGATTTACTTCAACTATCGTAACTTAACAGAATTGAATCTCATTTTAGGGATCCATCAGTCCAGCCTAACCCCATCCAATCCCATGGGTTAGCCAACCGCCCAACCATTGTAGTGATAGGATCCATTTAGATATTTGGTTATGTTTTACCTCGGGTACCAGGGAAAAGAGTTCCTAGGCCCCCTAGCCGGTGCTTTTCAAGTAAACTTCAAGATAGTCACACCACTTACACACCCAATATGAAATTGCATGTTTCATAGATTCAGCTGTCTTCTTTAGAACAATCTTTTAATGAAACCATAGTATCACTGATCATAACCCTCCACAATATCCAACTTGAAAATAAATCTAATTTCCAATCATTCCTTCATCGGTGTACCTATATGGCATCATTGGCAACAACTAGAAGGCTCACCACCTGTTCACTCAGGGGCCTTTTCAATAGTTCCTAGCTCATAGTACCCGGCAATATAATCACATAAGAAAATCCAGATGAACTCTCCGTTGAAGATCAGCAAGATCAACCAACAGATCCATATAAAAGAGCCAAGGACTCATCCGTTGAGGACCAGCTTGAGGACCAGCAAGGACAATCAACCAGATCCATGACCGAGTTCAAAAAACAACTCTAACTCCTTGTTTCATTTTTCTTCCTCAATGCATGTGTGGGTATCTTCGGCGACCCAGAGCCCGAGCACCATATGGTCATCAGCACCCTCTAGGCTCTTTTTTTTGCAGGTCACCTAATGCTTCACTCATAGGCCGCTTCCTTGGTCCCTCATCCACCATATTGGAAGCTCACCATTTCAATCAAACCGAGGCTGGTCAAGACCTCGATCAACCTTGCTATGCGAAACATCCTCCATTGACTCGCCGTTAGCTATTGCAACTCTATCACTTAGGTCTCTACGACCTCATTCACAAGATGGTCAAAATGCTTCCCTAGCATTCTTGACATAAAACAGTCATTTAAAAACAGGTTTCATAAATACAGTTTCTAACAAACTCTCATCTTTCCACATTGTTCCACATCATTTCTCATTATTCCACATTCTTCTACATTAATTCACATTGCTTATTCCACATCCAATCATGTATTCCCATCGTCTTCATCCATTCTCATCCAATCACATCACATCTCATCCAATCCAATCTCATCTCATCCAATCACATCTCATCTCATCCAATCACATCTCATCACATCTATCCACATTTATCCTCATCACATCTCATCTATTCACATCTACCCATATCCACATCACATCACATCACATCCATTCACATCACATCACATCCAGTCATATGTATTCCCACATTCTTCATCCATTCTCATCCAATCACATCTATCCACATTTATCCACATCACATCCATTCACATCACATCACATCTATCCACATTTATCCTCATCACATCCATTCACATCACATCACATCCAGTCATATGTATTCCCACATTCTTCATCACATCTCATCACATCTCATCACATCTATCCACATTTATCCTCATCACATCTCATCCATTCACATCTACCCATATCCACATCACATCTCATCCATTCACATCTACCCATATCCACATCACATCACATCACATCCATTCATATCACATCTCATCCATTTACATCTACCCTCTTTTATTTTTTGGGAACTTCCATTTTGTTTTCTATGTTAGTACGAAGTGGTAAGGGGCTCGTGGACATTGCGTAATCCCCCTACTGCTTGGTAACTGACCCCATAATCCATATGGCCTCATGTTTACCCCCATGTCTATCCTTTTATATAGAAGGGGTTAGTACCAAGCGTTAGGGAGCTTGCATGCATCGTAGTAGCCCCTAATCACTTGATACTGACCCCTTTTGTATCCTTTTGATTTACAGTGAGTACTAAGTGACAAGGTGCTTGCATTGCATCTCCTAAGCCTCTTATTGCTTGGTTGTACTAACCCCTTGTATATTAAGCGTGCTCTTCCTAATCAACTGAAATGTTTCTTTAGGCATGTCGGCTCTTGAGTTGGACTTTCTCTTGGAATCTGGTGACGAGGCGGAGGAGTCTTGTGTAGAAAAGTAGTATATGTTCCTATACAATGCACATGCCCACCACCATGCTCTTGAATTGTCTATAATGTTCAATGCCCACCACCGTGCTCTTGAATTGTCTGTAATGTTCAATGCAGAATTTCCTTTTTTTGAGAACATTATCAAGATTTATGGGATTGTTCTCGATGACTGGGAGAGCAAGAATATGAACAGATAGTTTTTGGCAACATCGTGACGTCCAATGGTGAATGATATGTTTATCCATCTGATTTTGCAATAGACAAAGTCATGAAAAGAAGACTCAACCGCTATCTTGAAAAGATCCACAACTGTGGTAGTAGAGTAGAGGAGAAATGCCTGAAGACTATTGCTTGGCTGCTTTCGCAAATTATAGTGAAGCAGACATGGGGTGGGTAGAGCAAGGAGTTGACAAACACCTCTTAGTTGATTCTGCAGTCCACGACTCCAAGTATTTGCCTGGCAAGGATATATTAAGGGACATGCTCAATGAAGCTAGGACATATGAAAGCCAATTGCCTTCCGAGGAGGAGGCTGCAGTAATTGTAGAACGTCTTGGTTTGGCAGATATGGGCAAATATAAAGTAGCTACTGTACATGAAGACAGAAAATCTACGATCCCTATGTGGACTAGCAAAATGCTTGAAGGTGATGAAAGCAGGTAAGAGCTCCGAAAACTTCTTAAGCTATTAGTATTTATTTTATGTGTATTTTATCGATTAAACGTATTACATTGCTTGTAGGTTTTTGTATATGATGTGATGATTTCCTGAAGAGAGCGGTTCAAAATCAACAGGTTATCGAAAGGATACTGGTCTCGTTGAACATATAAGACATTTGAATCATCAAAAGGTGCATACATTTTATGACACTTACTTATAATTGATAGTAAGTTGACTTGAATCGTGATGCTTAAAATTTTAATGTGTAGATCATTATGTTTCATAAAGAATTCTCAAAAGACAATGCAAAATTTCCTTTATTCACATTGAAAGTACTCTCTAGGCTTTGTGGTGGATATGATGTGCCATTGAATGTTGAGAAAGTGGTGCTGGTGGAGAAACAGTTTGCTTTGCGAGTGTTTGGTCAGGGGCATGGGTGTCAAGCACTAAGATGCCCCTATTACATGTCATACATAGCCCAAGCTCTTGCGGAAGGAATAAATGAACCAAATTCATTGCCTCCTTATGGCAAAAGTGAGGACAAGAAAGAGCCGGTGTGTTCCTCTAGAACTGTTGCCTCCAGCGGTGCAACTACCAAGAATAGATCTCCTAGCAGCAGATGACATTCAAGAAGAAGACGAAGGACAAGGAAGACCAGCAAAGAAGATGAAGCCCACCTCCTCATCAAGCCCACTTCCTCCCAACGTAGATCAATTGTAAAGTATGGTGTAATTGCAAAGTGGCCACTAATTGTGCTAGGATCCAAGGGAAAGCTTATTTGCCCATCCTCGGTTCACGAAGTAACCATAAATGCAATGGCGTTTATAGATCTATTCCCCCCTCTCTCCTCCCTCTCTCCCTCTCACTCACTCACACACACACACACACACGCGCGTGATTTGTGCATGTGCACACGTACACACAGGCACTAGAGAGACACAATTAACAATAATTTTAGTAGAGCAATTATATTATATTGAGAGAAGATCATGAAATTTGTAATTTACACTCGACTTGATCAAGTGGCAAGTTGATGTTAGTTATCAAGTATGTGTGCATGGAAGCACTCACAAGGTAAAGCACTATTATTTACATTTAGAAAAAAGGTAAGGAAATTAAGACTGTTGTTTACATTTAGGAATTTGAACTAGTAGTAGGACCACAAATCAATCACTGTATCGTCTCCTCTTGCAAAATCGCTTTGCAATTTCGAGATATCTGAAGGCTGATTAATCACTTGTTGTTGCTGATAATCATCGTGGTTAGCGATCGTTACGCAGGAGCTCGCCGGGGATACCTGGACGCATTGCGCCCAGTTGTGATTCGGAGCTGTGGTTGAGCTTGATTTATGGGATACTATTGTGCCGTTAATCACTTCTTGTTGGTGATTAAGCGCAGCTTGCGATGCTTGCGCATGGCAGCTTTGTGCAAAAGGTGGCAGCTTCGTAAAGTGATTAGTCCTGTAATTATCGAGTTCTTCAAGCTTGCACGGTTTCATTATCATTGGCCCTTGATCACCTGTTGATTTCTCTGATTCTGTTGTTTCGATCGGCCTCAAGGGCACACTCTTTCTGTATACTCTGCAAAGCGTGATGGAGCTCTGCCAAAAGGGGGAAAAAAAATATCAGCAGACAGTGTGGAGTTAATTTAATGATTTGTAACCTTCTGATTACATGCCAAAATATCACTCTAATCTCTCCTTAATCATCAGCATTATCTGATCATCATAATGTGGGCGTGCGTGCATGCATGCTAATATCACACATAGTGGACGTAATTAACGATTTGTAACCTTTTGATTACATGCCAAAATATATCACTCTAATCCCTCCTTAATCATCAGCATTATCTGATCATATCATCGTGTGGGCGTGCATGCATGCTAATATCAGACATATTGGACTTACTTAACGATTTGTAATACATGCCAAAATATACCACTCTAATCCCTCCTTCATCATTAGCATTATCTGATCATATCATCATGTGGGCATGCATGCAGCATGCTAATATCAGACATATTGCACTTAATTAACGATGTGTAATCTTCTGATTACATGCCAAAATATCACTCTAATCTCTCCTTAATCATCAGAATTATCTGATCATCATCATGTGGGCATGCATGCACGCTAATATCACACATAGTGGGCTTAATTAACGATAAATGATAATTAGCTATCCACAATTCGGCAAAATATATCATGCACATTTAATACTTCATACATCTCTCTCTCTTTCTCGCTCTCTCTCTCTCTCTCTCTCTCTCTCTCTCACGCACACACACACACACAGACATACCTGCAAGTTTTCCTTGGTGGGATTTTTAGCATCGCAATCATGGGTGTAGGAGAGGCGGTATTCATTCATGATCCACTCGGTTTTGACCCCCTTGGGGGCTCTTCCCTTATAGTAAACTAGGGTTTTTCTGAGCCCATAGCAAGAATGGGGCATCAGTGAGTGATTAGGGGAGTAATTAGGCGCTAATTGCACTGTCTTGTCTGTGCCAGTGGCTTTCCAATACCCACACGTTGTCCGGCGATTGGGCCGGCCTCCATTTGGGTACTTGCTGTCCCTTGCCACAAAGAAAAACCACTCTTTCTCCGACGTCCTTGCCATGCCTGCATCATCATCATCATCATCATAATCACTCATTAATCACACATAATTATATCAACCCATGCTTATCATTTCCCACTTCGACAGCCTTTGCTTAATCTAAGATTAAAAGCCATTTCAGCCTAATTAAAAGTAGCATCTCTCTTATCAACCCATGCACCTGATGTACTTATATTTCATTTCAAGCATAAGTTTTAATTTGAGGTAAAATCACCTAATCATATCCCATCTGAGCAGCATTAGTTTAACTTAAGGTGAACGTACTTAATCATACTCCGATTCTACCTTAGGTTAATTTAAGGTGAAAGGTCCAATCCAATTCTAGTGCATCCTTTCAATTACCCCAATTACCATTTTTTTTTACAACTAGAAGCTAATCAGTTGAAAGTCCCCATAATTGGGTTTAAACCTTAGCTTTCTTTGAAATCCAGATTTAAGTCCAACTTCCATGTGGTGTTAATCAGGCCTTAGCTTACTAATTTGAACCTATCAAAACTAAAACCCATCGAAACCACCTTAGCTTAACTAAACCTTGGGCTTGATTAAGGTGCTTGATTCAATTCGAGGTCTTGTTTCCAAGCCCTGATCAAAGTACAATTATGCGTACTGCAGTCTCAGCCTTGATCATGGAACATAAATATGTGAAACCATTATATAATGCCAAGCAAAATTGAACCTGAACCTGGGCCAAAGCTCATGAGATAAAGGGGGAACATAAAGCCATAGCTTAATTAATGATATTACAAAGCAAGCCACAGCTTAATGAAATAGCATTAAGGATGTTAAACTAATTAATGATATGAACATCATTAAGCTGTAGCTTAATTAATGATATGAGCTCAGAAAGCCTTCGCTTTATAATTAGGGCCGAATTAAGCCTAATGATAGCAACTGAGGAAGCCTTAGCGTAATTAGGGCCGAATTAAGCCCAATACTAAGATTGATCATCATGGACAGAAACCATAGCTGCGTTAGCTTGATTGATAGCTGTTGGGCAAATGATGATGAGTGATGATGATGATGAATTGATTGATACCTTTGAGGTCCCAAGGATCATAGCGGTAGAGGTCAACCAGAGGGATGAAATCACAAGCGATTCGCTTGCCTTCTACCATGCGTTTCAAGTAGAAGCCCACAAGCTCCTGCTCAGTGGGATGGAAGCGAAAGCCTGGCAGCATCTCCTGCATGTTGCTTATATGCAGAGAGGCTGTGGGCACTAACTGATCATGAGATTCAGCATCCTCCATGCCTATCACAATTCAGATCCCCCTGCTGCCCTCTCCTTATAATTGGCGATTTCTATGAATATACTGCCCACAACGACTGGCTTCTGCACCCTAGAAATTAATAAAAACATTGATTTTGACACCCTGCCCCCACTAATCCAAATCCTTGCCATTAATTAGACTCAATTCCTCACTAATCTCATCCTTACACCTGGCTCACTTTGTAGATATTTTAATTAGTCCATTTAGATGATAAGCATTGACCCAAAAGATAATTAGTCCATTTAGATGATAAGCATTGACCCAAAAGATGAAAATAATCAAATTGCAGCAAGTCAAGATGGATACCATAGATAAAACGTGATATCTGGGAATTAGTCAAGGTGGTAAATGGTTTAAAGTTGACATTAATGAGGTTTAATTTGGTGAAGCAGGAAGGAGGAGAGGGTAATTAATAGGGTGGTTTAGGTTAATAATATATTAAGGTATGGTGGATTAAGTGATGATGGGAGATTGAGTCAAGATGCAGCTTCTGGGGTGGAGCCATCGGTACCCAAAAGTGGTCTTGTGGAGTCGAGTGGTGATGGAGGACAGCAATTGATTGGTTTCACATTGGACCCCCTTTTGTTGTCCGGCCAAAAAGGTTTCCCTCAAGGTGTCACATTATACATTGAAACCTTGCAACTTGGTGTCCACCTCACTCCCCATTGTTCCCCACTCTCACGAGCTTGACTCGACCACCCCATTGACTTCTAGGAGACACCCACCTTTGAAAATTGGGATTTCACATATTCCCAAGGCCACCCCATTTCCATCTTGTTGAGTTATCATGTAGTTCCTTTGAAACCCAAGCTTCATTTCATACCTTCCTTCTTGAAATTTACTCGTGTGTCGCATATTTTCAACCTCAAGCTATAATCACATATGTCATTCCAGAGACAACACTCATGCCTATGTCCCTTTCATTGCACCCTTGTACTCTACGCGTATGCCACCAAAATGCTGCATCATTGAAACCCCTCCTTGTATGCGTATAGGATGACCTGCCATTAACTTGATGCCCCTTATGGAAGTCAAAATTTTGTTGAAATTTTGAGTTTTTTTTTAATCTCGTTTCTGCATTGTTCATGTGATTTCATTCTTGCTATTTTTAGTTGATTTTTAAAATATATATATATTATTAAGGGGTCAGAAAGACGACAAGAGGGGATGATTGGTGGTGCATCGTACTACCAAAACAATCTTACACTTTTATAGCCAATTTGCGCGAGCCACCTCCAATATATTGCACTTAAAACTGAGAAGCATTACTTCTTACTATAGTCAGTAATTTATGTATGAGGGGTGTGGCAGAGGGGGTTGGGTGTGGTGGGGGTTCCGATTTTGGTGGGTGCCTTACATTAAAACATTTTGTAAGGATGTTCTAACATGGAGATTTTTTTATTTATGGATTTTTATTTATAAATGAAACGTTTTTTAATCATGAATACTTGTATGCATGTGTAAGTGTCTACATTTGTGTGCATACATTTTGACATGTATGCGCACACATGCATGTCTGAAGTAGGGCTATGCATGTGCATACACCATATAGTACATGTGCATGCCAAAGTGTATACCTTCTTCTTCTATGGCCAAGGTGTGGGTTTTAGCTTTTCTTGTTGCTTTTATTTTCCAACATGCCATCATATCACTAGTTGTAGGTCATATCTTAATACTCCATAAAATTAGATACTCATTTGATGGTTTGGCTAGCAGTTGCCAGGCAACTAATATGTCATATGATCCACCAAGGGCATTGCTTCATATATTCATGCTTTTAGAAGGGTTTTTTTAAGTAAGTGAAATAAGAGGATTGAAATTACATCTGCTTTTTTTCTCCTTGACCAAACTTTAAATGATTGAAAAAGGAGTCAAGTTGTGGGTTATCATTTCATGAAAATCAATTTGAGTTTAAAACTTCAACAATTTTCTTTTTTAAAAAAATTCCCTCAAATCCAAATAAATCTAAACTTTTTTTATTTTAACAAAAAATAATAATTTTTTTAATCACAACAATTTGACACATTTATGGTGTATCAAATTCTATAAAATAATGCAAAATCATTTTAGTAAAAGAAGATCTCTTCAAAAAAACCTCCATGATCCCATGTAAAACCAACACAATCATTTAAAGAGAAACCTAATTAAAAAGCCATTCACACAAAAGATTGGAAATGTTTCAACCCCATGCTACCATCTTGAAACGACTTGTGATGAGTCTTTCATTATCATAAATAAAAACATTATTACCACCAAGAAGGCAAGTATTTTATGCTCAAGATGTAGAATGATCAATATTCACAACTAAAAAAGTCACCATTCAAACTTCATTTTCATTAAATCCATATTTCCAAGTTGTCTACAAATTTATAGGAAATTCTTTAGCTTCCTTATCTGCTTTCCTGGTCCCTCCTTGTTCATCTCTACTTCTTTATTTTTCTTCTCCACTTCATATTGCACTAGGTCCACAAGTTCCCCCTTGGTTCACCTCTAATGGAGGGTTTAGGCTCTCCATGTGCATCCAAAAAAGGATAACAAGAAAATCTTCCCAATATTTATAGCTATAATGGTTACTACAATAAAAGTGCCTTTGAATATTTCAATAATTTAAGCACTCTAAAATTAAATTTTATAAGGAGGATTGACAAAAAGAATATGAAGAAAAATGCTGAGTTTGTATATTACACTTCCTCCAAAGACTTTGTCCTCTCACAAATGCTTTAAGATGAAAACCTTCAAAGTAATAATTAAATCTTCATCACTTCAAATTTAAAAAAAGTAAAAAATAGTGTTGATGAAATAGTGGCACAAAAAAAAACGTTAATGGTGTCACTTTTGGAAGGTGCATGGTTCTTGAATTGGTGCTAGTTTACTAGTTTTGCAATCACGATCAAAACAAAAATGCAATGATCATATGGTGCAACACGCACACACTTTTATAATTGGCCTAGTATGAATTGAAATCAGCCTCAAAAAGTATATGCTTACATAAGCACTTATGTAGATTCTAAAAATAATGAAATATTCTATGATTGGCCGAGAAATATCTAGATAGCTTTTAACGCTTAAAAAAGGTTCACAATATTTTGTAATTTCATTTACAAGATCAAGACTATGAAATCACCCCCTCTTTTTTTCTCTATTCCCTCTATTTATCTTTTGTCCTTCCTTTATCTTTCTATTTCTCTTCATTTTTTTGTTCTTAATTTTTCATAGATGACACCATTTATTCTTTTTTTTTCTCTTCTTTGCTCTATTTTCTTATTTTATTTTTCTTCTCTCCTTCCCTTTTCATTCCTATCTCTCTCTCTCTCTCTCTCTCTCTCTCTCTCTCTCTCTCTCTCTCTCTCTCTCTCTCTCTCTCTCTCTCTCTCTCTCTCTCTCTACACACACGCATAGAGGTTGCTAGGACAAGATGGATACCCCCTCCCCCCCTCCTCCTATGTCTCCCTAACAAAAAGAAAAACAAGGTAATTTATACTCAAACCCTTGTAATATATTTTAACCACATGAAATTATAAAATAAGCACTAGTAGATCTTATTCTAAAAAGTTACACATTTATATCGGGCTTAAACCCCAACTTTACATCTAAGTGCATCGTCTTGTTGTGTGTCCTCTTTAACCCCTCCCCGAGCTTCAATGGTGGGATAGTTAGAGGCTCTTTTCCCCATTTTTACCTATAGTGGTACTGTTGCATGGAGCCTTAGCCTTATTGCCACCCAAGCCATGTGATGGCTCTTCTTTGCTTCCATAAAGTTGAACTTTTACACATTTGTGCACGAATAAATACCATCATAGCGATTCATGTTAGGCTCATTAATTTGTCCATTTTTAGGCTCATTATACTTCCCAAGCCCATGTGCTTAGCGCATAGAGGGACCCAATAAGGTAGCCACTTATGGTATCTACCTTTGGACATTGATAACACTCGAGTGAACTCTATAAAGCCTTGATTCTCAAATAATCATCGTGACCTCTATGAAGCTTGCATTTCTAAATAATCATAGTTACATACTAACATAACTTTATTTTTTGGATGGTTGGAGGTGATTTTTCCCTTGATGGTGTAGGCTAATTTGTTTACCCAGGGTATAATTAAACATCCACCCACACGGCAACTTCCCTAGTCTCACAAAGACCATGTCTACAAATATATTTAGAAGCATGCTCCTATAGTCCAAAGAATCATTCCAAAGTATATGCCGATACTACTAAGAATCTACCCTGCTGGTAGTAGTCAAGGAAAAAAATAAGGGCTAATCTTCGCCAATAATTGGCTATTTTTTAGGGTTTTTCCAAAAAAAATCGCCCGACATCTTAAAACATTTGCCCAAATTTTGGCCATTTTGAAGGGTTTTGTAAAATATTTACCCAATTTTGGACATTTTATGGCATTTTTGAAAACATTCGCCCCATTTTTTATAATTTTAGATTTATATAGGAGGAATAATCACCAACCCACCTACATTTATATATTCATGGAGGCATCTTATTTTTTACCCTAGTAGCATAGTACATGGGTAACCTAGCACAAAATGAATATCTAGTCAAATTTCCAAGGCTACCATCACTGCTCCACAAGGAGAATAGATAGATGAATATTGGATGAGGCAAGTGATGAGATTCTTTTTAGATGAGCAACATCACAATTCATTAGATTTTCACATATAAATGACTTGCAAAATCTTTATGACTTCTAATTTGCTTAAAATTTTTGAAGATGTAAAATTAAATAAGGGCTAGCACATTTATTATGAACACCCTCTATAGCTTGCCTTTGCCTTCACCATCATAGAATATCGACTCATCACCAGATCTATGGGTACTATGATCACGTTAGATATCTACCCACCCACCACATGCAAACATTCGAGGAGAGCTTCTTGACATAGTTTTTCCAAGCGAGCATGTCCAAGGTTTTCCAGCCCTTCTCCATCAACCCACTCCTTGGACAGAGTTTTTCCAGGCAAGCATGTCCAAGGTTTTCTCGCCCTTCTCCGTCAACCCACTCCTCCCTCCATAATTTTGTTGCCAACCCAACCCTATGGTATTCAGATAGATGCTTCGAAGGACTGAAGCTAGTCTAGGCAAAGGGTTTCTAATCACTTTTTCCATACACATGATGTGGTCCCCATCCTAGCTTGGGAATCTCACTCTACATATGGCTAAGGGGCTAGCCTTGTCATAAAAGCCGACCATACAAGGCTTGTAAATAGAAGAGAACTAGTAATGGGCACCCCATAAGTGTGGGTGGTTAGGCAAACCCCATTGTATATAAGTGACTTATGGAGGTTTGTAAAGACATTTTGGTTAATACAATCTACCTTTAGCTCAAGCTTGGAGAGCTACTCTACTTGCTTTGTCTTATGATTTCATGTCTTGTTGCTTCCATTTTATTGCATGTCTATGGCTATGAATCTTGCTTGCTTGCTTACATGCTTGGGTGAGTGTTGTGTGAGTGCATGTTGAGAAGCTTGCATGGTTCAAGTCTTGTGATTACTAGTTGTGGAGAGGGAGAGCGATGGTGTAGGTGGATAGAAAGATTTCTAGCTTCCCTCTCTCATGATGGTTGTATTACAAATAGTCCAAGCAATAGGATTGATAGAGCTTAAGAGTTTGACACCCCCTAAGGATTTCATTTCCCATGATCAATGTTCTATTATCTTTAGATGGGTTCATACTTATGGTTGATGATGCTTGTTGAGGCAAACTATAACTCCCCTTAATAGCTAGGTTTTACATAGGCTCGAGGAATTTAACTTTAATGAGACATTCTCTCATAGCTAGATTGACCACTATGCATGTGGTACTAGCTTTGGTTGGCTCATGAGAAGTGGCCATTGTTGATGCAGATTGATGTGAAATATTCCTTTCAATCTCAAGGAAAAGGATGGGGAGTTTGTAGAGGGAATCCAACTAAAAAAATTCTAAAGGCTAGTATATGTTGAGAGATTACATGTTTAGAGGTGGAGGAGGCCACATTTGATAATGAAACTAGGGATATTGTGAGGTTTGGGATATCCCCATGCATCAAAGGCATCGTGAGGAGATCAAGGGTTACTAATTGATTAAAGAATGAGTGATAGCTATTCATCTTGTAGGATGTTTTCTTTAATGGTATCTATGGGTTTATAGTAAACTTGCAAACAATGGGTTTAGGTCAAATACAAAATTTTATTTCAAAACTTCCATCACTCAAATTTTGATGAGTTTTGACTGCACTAATAGTGGTAGTCATAGGCAAGACAATATATGGAAAAGATCTAGGGAGAAGATGAAAATCCTAGATGTGGCTTTCCAAGGACATCCATGTCAAATGGAGGAGGATATTTCATCTCTTCATGATCATGCAACAATAAAATCAACCTAAAGCAATACAACCTCCACCTCTAGCACATACTTCCTTACATTTTGATGAAGGGAAGCCCATATCAATTTCCAATGGATATGGATTTTGAGGAAGACCTAGAGAATCTTATACTCGTCTCATAAATGGGTAAAGCCATTGTGCTATAGACAATCAAATGGGGTAGAACCTACATCCATCAAGGATGCACATCAAGAGGTTTATAGATTTAGAAGGATAGAGGAATAAAATATAGGTTAAGAGAATCTTATGATTTATGCTTTCATGTTAAAGGTACTCAAGATTTAGGAGCCCACCAACCTTGTTGAAATTAGATGGTAGCCATGTAAGGAAAATGTAACTCCATTCTCAAAAACCACAAAGCTTAGATCTTCTGGATTTCCCTCCAAAAATTTAAAGCAATCACACTAAGTCAGTTTCCCTCTAAAAATTTCAAGTAATCACCACTAAGTGTTTATAAGTACTACTATATTTTGTAGCCCTTCAAATGAAAGTGTATGTCTTTTATCTATAAGATATGTATATATTTTCAACGTTATCTGTTGGAATTAGGGTTGCAGGAATGCACACACAACTTCAAGAAGATGAGGAAGCTTGAGCACAACACAGTAGTGTATTATGAGTGCCAAAAATGAAAGATAACAAGCCCTAGAAGATAATGGGCGTATATACAATGCACGGGGGAAAAAACCTCCTAGTGAGGGAAAAAGTGCCCCGGCGGTCCTAAGTGTGTTCACACACATCACTACTATAATATGGTAACAAATCCCCCCTGGAGTGATGCGGTGAACAAGAGCTAGCACTCATGTATAGGGAAGTGTCTAGCTATGTGGACGAATCCACAAAAGGGAGTAAGCCCAAAGCTTTGCGAAAAGCTTCGAACTTCTCACGAGGCAGAGCCTTTGTGAAAAGGTCTGCAAGGTTATCCTGTGTTGGCACATAAGCCAAACTGATCTCTCCTGCAGAGAGTCTCTCCCTGACATAATGGTAGTGCACCTCAATGTGCTTCGTACGAGCATGGAACACTGGGTTCCACGCAACTGCCAATGCGCTCTGACTGTCAGTGAAGATGGTGGTGGCAGATGGCTGCCCAACACCCAAATCAGCCATAAGGCGTCTGAGCCACACACACTCAACCGTAGCTGTGAAAGCTGCCCTGTACTCAGCTTCACAACTAGAAGTGGCCACAGTAGGCTGCTTCTTGCTCAACCATGATATGCATGAGCTTCCAAGCATGAAGCAAAAACCACTCGTGGACACGCGTGTGTCATAACAACCAGCCCAGTCAGAATCTGAAAAAACATGTAAATCTGGCGGCAATGATCCCCCCTTGGGATAAAACAACCCAAGATGCCGAGTACCACTCAAATAGCGAAAGATACGCTTCACTGCCTGCCAATGCTTAATGCCTGGGCTATGCATAAATCTGCTCACCTGTGAGACTGCAAACTGAATGTCTGGCCTCGTAATGCATACATAAATGAGGCAACCAACAGCTGTCTGATAGAGTGTGACATCAAAGTGATCTCCAGCATCATGAAGACTCAACTTCAAACCTGTCTCCATTGGAGTAGCAATAGGCTTGCAGTCTTCAAGGCCAAATCTCCGCAACAATGTTTCAATATACTTTGTCTGACACAAAGCAATACCTCCATCACACTGCTTAAATTGTATCCCCAAATAATGATGCAAATGCCCCAAATCTGACATCTCAAAAGAGGCATTCAAATCAGCCTTAAAATCAGCAATATGACTCTCATTTGGTCCTGTGAGCAGCATGTCATCGACATAGAGAGCAATGATTAGATGTACACCATCCACACGTTTAACATACAAAGTGCTTTCTGTTGGAGTATTCTGAAACCCATGTGCAGTCAAATATGCATGTATTTTTTCATACCAAGCTCGTGGAGCTTGCTTTAAACCATATAAAGCCTTTTTTAACCTGCACACTTTGTTTTCCTGCCCTCTTTGAACAAAACCACGAGGCTGCGATACATACACCTCCTCATGCAAATCTCCATTTAAGAACGCAGTCTTTATGTCCAGCTGATGTACATTCCAACCATTATGAGCTGCTAATGCACAGATGCTACGAACAGTGGTCATACGACATGTGGGAGCAAAAGTCTCATCAAAATCAATGCCCTTCTCTTGAGCATAACCTTTTGCAACAAGCCTAGCCTTATGGCGATCCACTGTGCCATCAGGCTTACGCTTCAATTTGTATACCCACTTAGTGCCAATGGCCTTCTTGCCAGGGGGCAAGTCACATAAAGACCATGTACTATTCTTCATAATAGCATCGTATTCTGCTTGCATAGCAGCCATCCAATTTTCTGAACTTTGTGCCTCATCAAATGAAACAGGCTCACTTTCATCGCACATACTAGAAACAGCCAATGCATAACAATCTGACGCATAAGAGGTACCATGAGAGCCAGAACGAGTGCGACTAGACAAAGGGGCATCCAACTTGCTGTCACGCAAAGTCTGCACCAGCCATCTAGGCATGTTCCTAGAGCCCTCAATCTCTTGTCTCTCATCCTCAAGTGCATCATGCACATCTGCATCAGATATAGGCTGATCTGTGCCATCATTTAAAACCTGCATAGGCTGAAAAACTGCCTCATGAGGTATTGCACTTGACTGTGCACCACTGAAAAGAGGCAACAATGTATCATAGACATCACGTGAGCTGATATCTGTCTCCTTAGTACATGAAACCAAGGGCTGAACTGCATCTTCCACAAATACAACATCACGGCTAACCAAAATGCGCTTTGTCTGTGGATGATACAAACGATAGCCTTTGCTCTCAGCACTATATCCAACAAAAATACATTTGACAGCTTTGTCATCCAATTTTCTGCGATGTTGCACAGGCACTAATGCATATGCCAGGCAACCAAAAACACGTAAATGGCCAACAGATGGCTTGCGGCTATGCCAAGCCTCATATGGAGTGACAACCTGTAATGCTTTGGTGGGACACCTGTTTAGTACATAAGTGGCACACATGACAGCCTCAAGCCAAAAACCATGTGGTAGACTTTGACTCTTAACCATACATCTTGCCATTTCCATGAGAGACCTGTTTTTTCTCTCAGCCACACCATTTTGCTGTGGTGTATACGGCACTGTACATTGGTGTTTTATCCCACGCTCAGCCAGAAATGCATTAAATTTTGAAGACATATACTCCCCCCCTCGATCTGAACGGAGGGTGCCCATCTTACTTTCTGACACATTTTCAGCCATAACCAAAAACTGTTTGAAGCACAAAAACACTTCGGACTTTGCCTTCAAAGGATATACCCATGCATGCCTGGTAAAATCATCAATGAAAGTCACGAAGTAAAGGTAGTTTCCAAATGATGGAGTTTGCATGGGACCACAAACATCACTGTGAACAAGCTGCAATCTGCGTTCAGCTCTCACTGATCCATCTTTGGGAAAGGAAGCACGCTGCATTTTACCCAATATGCAGCCCTCACAAACATGCTTGACAGGTGCCTCAAGCTTAGGCAAAGAAGACACCATTTCAGATTTCTGCAGGCGCAGCAAACTTGCAAAATTCAGATGACCAAAACGTGCATGCCACAGTTTTGCATTTGAAATAGCCTGCGTATCCATAATAGCACATGCTGAATCCTCTACACATTTGCCATCCATATTGAGCTTATACAGCCCTCGACATAGTGAACCAGATGCTACAATGATGTCACCACAAGAGAGATCATGAACAGTACATCTGTCATCCACAAATTTTACAACCAAACCTGTTTTGGCAAATGCGGAGACTGACAGCAGATTCTTTTTGATCCCTGGCACATACAATGCATCAAAAAGTGTAAAGGTGTTGCAATTTGCAACATTCAGCACAATCTGTCCAACTCCTTTAACGGGATAAGAGGAGTTATTGGCACAAGTGACAGTATTCCCTGTGGGAGCAGACTCAAGGAAAGTGAATAAACTGCGCTGCGAGGTGATATGCTTAGTGGCACCACTGTCAAAGTACCATATATCTGAATCTACTGCAGACATACATGTGTCATGCAAAGATGGGTCATAACTGCACTGCGCATTGAATGCCCATTCTGTATCTTGAACAACATTAGCAGATTCATTGTTAGAAGGAGAGGCATCTGCAACAGCCATACCAGCCTCTTTCTTTTTAGCCTCTTTCGCAGCCAGCTTAGGACACGCTTTGATGACATGATCATTTCCCTTACAGTACTTGCAAAATGTCTTCTGTTTGTCACCCTTCTTCTCATCTTTGTCTTCCTTCTTTGGTTGCGCAGCATTTGCAGATTTCTGCTTACTAGAAGAAAAGCCAGCTTTACCTTTCCCGCTTCTCTGACTAGCAACGAAAGCTTGATCTGCGACACGCATAATATTCCTGTTTTGCCTTGACTGGTCTTCTTGCAGCAAAACAGAAACTAACTCCTCAAATGATAAGGCATTGGGATTGCCTTTCATCATCAAGCGAAGAGTGGAAGCAAAACCCTGATAAGAATCTGGTAGACCATTCAAAACAGTCTGCACAAGTGAACTGTCTGACAGGATTTCATCTGCAGAAATGAGCTGCTCTTTGAAATCCTTGATCTTTGTCAAAAAGCTATCCATAGAATCACCTTCGTTCATATGCTCACTCTCCAACTGTTTTCGGAGGTAAGCAACACGAGCCTCATTTCTTGCCTGATACAATGTGGCAAGTACATCCCAAGCATCCTTAGAAGTCCTGCAGGAGCGAATATGTGGGATAATGGTACGTTTGACAGACAGCGCAATCAAGGCATGAGCCTGCGCATCTCTACCATCCCAACGAATCTGCTCTGCTGAAAGTGGTGGTTCTCGAACAGCTGCTACAGCACTTGTGCCTGCACCATCATCAACAGTACCTGTTTCTGATGTGTTTGCAGCATTCCCAGCCACAATAGGACGTGCATCAATACCCTGCACAATGTTCCATAACCCCTTTGCTACCAATACATGTCGCATCATATATGCCCACAATGGATAGTTGGTGCCATCCAACTTATCCTCAGCAGCCAACATGCGGAATACATCATTGTTGTCAGCCATGGCCAATGACTGTACCACTAGATGTAAATGCTGTCTGTAAGAGGTAAACCTGTATAAAATCGACCTGTGCTATGTAGCACAGCCCAAAACAGACGAATGGGCACCTGTCCTGCAGATTTTAATCTTGACAGAAAATCTGCACAGTAGGACGATTTTGCCTGCGCAGTACTTGGAATGCAAAAACGGAGGGCGAAATGACTTCAGATCAAAATTCTGAAACGAACAAGCCTTACGGGATTTCCCACGGCATATACTAACCTGCAGACGCTCGTGAAACCTCGTCGCAATCGGAGGAGATGAAGCGGCAGGTGCCGGTGATGCTGCCCGGGAGGAGGAAGCCTGCTCTGATACCAATTGTTGGAATTAGGGTTGCAGGAATGCACACACAACTTCAAGAAGATGAGGAAGCTTGAGCACAACACAGTAGTGTATTATGAGTGCCAAAAATGAAAGATAACAAGCCCTAGAAGATAATGGGCGTATATACAATGCACGGGGGAAAAACCTCCTAGTGAGGGAAAAAGTGCCCCGGCGGTCCTAAGTGTGTTCACACACATCACTACTATAATATGGTAACATTATCTCTATGGATGACCTTATCTTAATAGGGGGATCACCTAAAAAAGGTATCTCAAACATAGTTGGATGCTTAATACAGAGTTTGAGATTATTGGTCTTGGGATTATACATAATTGTTTGATAATTAAGGTCTAGAATAAGCTAGATAACATTTTATCTCTCAAAAGAAATATGCAATTGGGATACTCAAAGACTTTACTATGATCAAATCCAAGGTAGGAGGTAGATCTAGAGATGCCTTTTAAAGACAGTTCCACACCTTATCGATGAGACCTTATATATGATAAAATTGGTTGAAAGCATGATAAAGTTTTAATGTTGGTTTTGAGTAGATTCTCTGACAAGCCCCAAGAGATTCATTAGAAAGAAAGAATGCGAGTGTTGAGCTACATCCCCCAAGGTACTCAAGAGTACAACATCACCTATATTATTATAAGAAAAATCCTAAATGGCTCTTGTGACTTAGAGGGGATAGAATGCTCCATCCTAATATTGTATTATCCATGCCCTAGCTATCTCATGTTTGAACCCCACCATCATCACCACGGCTAAGAATTCTGAGAGCACCATGTATCCATGTATTCACATGGGGTGATGGAGGCCAAATCATTTATAGATAACTTAGATAGAATTAGGTACAGTAGTAAATAGGCTACATGCTATAGTGGACCATAATGACCCCCACGTGGAGTAGGTAGGCTTGACTCTAGACACCCTGATTTAATATTGTGAGGCCCAAATGGACCCAAGATAAGCTAATTCTAAACCATGGATAGTAGCACTGACTATGACCACAAACCTAACCGGCCATATCATAGCCACCCTAAGTATAGATACATTGCTAGCCCCTTTTCAACCAATTCATCGATCATCATCACTATGAGTTTTTTATTCTTATTAGCATATTGCCTCCATCCCAGCAATTGTAGATCAGCCACCATCAAAGGTCCCTTTCACTAGAGCACACGAGTGTGGGGCTTTGCAATCTACCTAAGAAAATAACAAGGTTGTTTGGCCTTTTAAGTCGGGTTCCTCATATTGTGACCTTGATGCACAAGGCTTAGGAAATTCTAAAACGAGTTAAATAATAAAATAATAGTATAATGAAGCATCGGGGGATATTGGACTCAAAAAGAACCTCAAATTAAGGGGATAATCATTAGCACTAATCTAACAGATGATATAACAAGAGAGAGAATATTTTTTCTACCTCTTTTTTATTGGATGAAAATTTCACTTCTCCTCCACCATCTCCCTTTTTGTCCCACCACTAACCCACTTTCTTACACACCTCTTACACAATTATCTTTTTTGACACTTTGTAAACTTGTTATTCTTCGGTTGGTCCCTTAAAAAAACTTTCTTTCCTAATTTGACACTTTCTACATTCCCCATTCCATTCCTATACAAGATGCTTTATTTTTCACATATACTGTAGCTCCAATAGTTTTGTTTTCTCCATAATTCTGCATTTGTCTTTCCATAATCTCCCATATTCATCTTCCTAATGGCTTCTGATTTTAGGCAATGTTGGCCAAAGGATTACAACAATTAGTATGTTCTTGCAACAATAAAAACCAATCAGGTGAATGGATTAAGGAAAATTTCAAGGTAGGCTTTTGGATCTTTATGCAATTGTCAACCACTAGACGTTGTAGAGTTTGAAAGAGGGGATAAGCTCTTCATTTCACACGTCACTTGTTAGATGTTACCTGCATCTATACAAACAAAAATATATATTAGTCTAAATGTGTATTGCAGGTGTCAAGGGACCTTACCACATGTCATAGTTATCACCCAACCCTAACTAGTTAACAGCAAAATCCAAAATTGGTATTTATTATACCCAAAATATATGTTAGTTACATTATAACCACATATTTGTGAAGCTCACAAACACAAGTGCTCAATAAACTATTCCAGAAAATATTCTTATTCGTCCAATGCTCCATATGTATGCAAGACAGACCATGATAAAAAAATGTCTATGTGATAGCTTTTTTGGTAGCATAACCACCCTAAAAGAACTCTAAGGCAATATACCCTTCTAAAGGTAATTCAATAGGTAGGCCAATAGCTAAAGTAAAACGGAGAGCTAGCTAACATAAAAAGTATTTTAACAGGAACTAAACCTTCAAAGTCTAAACCAGCAGAGAGTACATTGGGTAAAAGCCAGGCATAGTGCATGATTCAAAAAATGAACCCAAATGTACAATATTATAGGACTGAACCATCAATGAACTCAAATGTACAGTTTTACAAGAATGAAGTCGACTATATAGTTTTATAGGAATGAACTATCAAAGAACCCAAATGTATAGAGTACAAGACCCGACCGTATAGTATTATAGGACCGAACCAATAATAAACCCAAATGTACAGTATTACAAGACTAAACCATCACGTGCACTACCAAAGAAGTAGACATAATATATACCAGTGCAATATGTGGAAGCTAAGGGGAATATATGACAAAGGAGTGCCCTTCTACATTACGGTAGCCTTGATTGACTGCAATAGCTTGATTTGCTAGACGATGCTTTTTTTTGGATGCTAGAAGCGTGGGGCGTTGGAGACCTCTATGTTGTTATTTCTTGATATTTTAGAGGATTCGACTTCATGAATTAGCAAAGCAAAAAGAGAAGTAAATACCACTATTTTACTCAATATATATAGTAACCAACCCTATTTATGAACCTAATTGCATCATGGATGTGGAGTATTGGTAGCCATACTACCATGCCAAGAGAAACATGTCATGGGGCAACCCCAAAAAATGTAGCAACAACAAGATCAAAAATTTGAAGAAACTGTAAACACTGGCCGCATACCTATGTTGCAACCCCCCCAGTGGTAGCTAACACTAGTTACATAGCGTAGGTATCAACTACAAGCAAAGAACAAACATACTAAGTGAGTATGATAACTCACCTGCAAAAGTGGCAGACTATAGCCGGCCGATGCGCACCTCAGTAGAAGCAACCTTCCCAAAAGATGCCCAAAATCTATTGTGCACTATATTGTGTATGATAACTCACTTGCAAAGTGGCAAACTCTAGCCGACCAATGCGCACCACCTCAGTAGAAGCAACCTTTCCAAAAGATGCCCAAAATCTATTGTGCAATATTCATTAGTGCGCAAATCCAAAAATAGTAGTACAGTGAAGATTAGTGGCATGTCAACCATACACCAAAAACCCTCGTCTTGCGTTATCCCTACTATCATGATATTTAGTAGGATATTCAATACACCATCAGTTGTCAGCAGGATATTTAATACACCATTGGTTGTCAGCAGGATATTCAATACACCATCGGTGGTCAAGCCCAAAAATAGCCAATTTAATTATGGCATGTCCTTATTAAGCTTATAATTGCTCAAATAAATGATAGGTCCATAGACCCCTTAAAAAATGGAATGAAGGCTACTTTATTAGTCAAAGTGAGTGCCAATATAAGGCAAAGATGGTATGTGTAAAAAGACATCTAGGTAGGTTTAATGCATAGTGTGTGTGTGTGTGTGTGTGTGTGTGTGTGTGTGTGTGTGCGCGCGCGCGCGCGCATGCCCACCCATTCTTCCCAAAGTGAGGCAGTATGCCCCATGAGTATGGGCCTACTAGCTCAGTAAAGTGATAAGGAAAGACAGATCAAATCTAATCCCTAGCCAATCATGTATGGCCAAATTGTCAATGAGTAATCTAGAGACATATTTTTGCTTAAAGCCATTGTTACAAAACTTATTAATCTAATATCTTCACATGTAACAAATGGATCAGTTGAAGAGTAAAGTAGCTGGTGGAAAGGCCCAAGTATAGTGTTTATCGCCCTACGTGTAAGGACAATTACTCTTTCATTTTACTAAGGACAATTACTCTTGCATTTTACAAATTCAGCTAGTTCATTAGGAAGTTTCTTCCACTTCCAAGTATAGCAAGTCACGTAGTCTCTATAACAGACTATAGTGGAGAGAGATTTCTAAATTTAAATAATTAGTTTTAGTGACATATATAACATGTTCTATTTCTAGAATTTCTAACCACATAGGTTTTAATGGAGATAACCCCCACTGGATATATCTCCTTTAGTAGACCTCCAAAGTTAAGATTCTTTAAATTAAGGATATCGTCCATGTATCTAAAAGAATGAACAAGTCTTTCAAGCAAAGATTTGTATTTAACATATGAGTGTGATTTAAAAAAAGTTGTATTCAAGCAAAGATTTGTATTTAACATATGAGTGTGATTTAAAAAAAGTTGTATTAAAAAAAGGCAAGTAGAGGTTACACATCACAAGTGAGCAAAGTCCTAGGGAATTTAGAAAAATTTGCATTTTGGAAAAAATGAAATTGATATCTTTAAATTAATTTTGGTAATTACGATGAATTTGGTAATTTCACTAAATTTGAAAGAGAAAGTGTTTCTACTGAAGGTTTCTAATAACACATATGGGGTGTTTACAAACACCGTTTAAGCTACAGTGTAGCAACCAAGAAAATATCCAGCCAACATAGATCCAACATAGAAAATATCTTGGCTACAGTGTAGCCAAGAAAATATCCAGCCAGCATAGATCCAACTAGTACTGTAATGATCTAAACTCGCTGGCCTTTTTCACAGTCCTCAGATGTTGCCAAACTCTCCATTGCCTCAGCACACACATTTGTTAGAATCTTAATCTTTTGTGGCACTTTTTCCTCCTTAGTGACCCACGCAAAAACTACCGTGTTTGATAGTTCCCAACGCATAGGATTCTTCTTGTTATTACAGATCCATAATTTGTTCCAACAATCTCTATAAACCTTAGCATCACTAACATTTCTCTTTTTTCATGTTGGTTCCCAATACTGTATTAAAATCCTCTTGTAGTTTTGAGATGTTCTATTGGCATCTATGTTACTCTAAGCTACACCCAACCATATAGGATATATTGGTTCTGATGGTGGTCGAATAAGAACAAAGTCTCCCTTTCTAACATCAACCATGGGCTAAAAAGCTTGCTTCGGCCTTTTACTTTGTGGTCCACAATAGTGATCATCAAGTTCCTCCAATCCTAAGAATTCATCATCAATATCAATAGTGACTTCATCCACATGTGTGCCTAGAGTTCTTGGCCAAAAGTTTTGATAGAAGCCTCCGTCTTGGACACCACTTGGTCTCTCTAGTGCCTAAACCATGGCCTCCCAATACTCAATCACTGGGATGATGTACAAGGTGAAAGCTGCATCATCAGATTCTTGAACATCAGCCCATCTTTTCCAATATCGTATGTAATCCTTAATTCCTTTTACCACCTCTAAGTTATCTTTAATGTACTCAAACATTGGAACGACACATGGAAACCCTGCCGATAGTATTGTGTTACCATCACTATCCTTCTTCCATAATTCAATACCACCATCCTTTTTTGGCAACCATTCAATGGATTTAGGATGCACTTTATATTGCATGACACTGGAACCTTTTCCTGCATGAAGAATCTAAATTATAATGGTTTTGAGTGCCCCACTAGCACATCTTGTTGATCTGACAAGTACCCATGAATGAATCCCTTGAAGTCTGGGCCATTTGTCATCAAGAATGGGGTTGGAGGAGCAGATACTTGGCTATCCTTGAATATTTTCATTAAATGTGGGAAGGTGAATGTTTGGCTAGTCCTTAGTTTCTCAGAAAACCTAACATTGCATCAATATCCTCATGTGTATGACCAACCATCAGAAATCCTAATTGGGCCATCTTAAATACTCCTTTGGCAACCAACAATGATAGATAGGCAAACAAATATTGATTCTTGTTCTCTGATGCACAATTGTCCAATCGCAACATCAAATTCTCTAGCAACTTTTTGAATTCTGAACTAGGATTTGTGTTTAACGCTTCTGTTGCTATCCCAACATCATTCAATGTAGTTGAACAAGCACCCATGCATCCACCCTCATGTGGGTAATGCTGATCAAGAGCCTTTCTAGAGTTTAAAGCATTCAACAATATGCTAGTAGATCTAGGCATACCATCATTGGAAAGATCTCCATACTCATGTCTGTCACACCTCTGGCGGTCAATGGCCTCCCTGCATCGGGCTCTCCAAAGAGACACCAATAGGAAGACATCAGTCTCATTAACCATAAAACACACGACACTACTCTAAAATATCACTCAGGCATACATGATACAAAATGAGTCTAGCTAGTACAAAAGGCTATGAAAAGTGCAATTTATGCCCAATTTTCTAATCATACATGCTTTTTTTTTCTGAAAAAAAGATCCTTCTATTAGTTAATGAGAAAACGCCATAAGGCTACAAAGCTCACCTCGCAAGGAGGGATAAAAAATGAACTCTTGAGCTCCACCCCCGTGGCTGGCCGCTCTCTGGGGGGGGCTACCTAGTAGTACATGTGGGAGGTGAGAAAAGCCAAACTGGAGGCCTGTAGTGCCAAGTGACATCCTCGCCCCTCGCGGTGAGGAAAGGGCCAGGCTGCCAAGTGCGGAGGAAAGCCTTGCGGCGCCCTCTCATGCGATCCGAGTCGCCCTGTGGAGTTTCCCCCAGTGACCTCTCAAGGTGTGAATGATGTCCACCCAGAGGGCCTGTATGACCTCCGCCGGTGGAGTCGCCTGGCGGTCAATGGCCTCCCTGCATCGGGGAGGGTGGAAGGAGTGCTCTCCGGGTGAGGGGAAGGGGAGCCGGGGGTCGAAGAGTGCGGCCCAGGATCCTCAAGAATCTGCTCCAAGGAGGGGGCGGGGCCCCCCGCGGGGGGAGGCGGGAGCGGGGTCTCCACGTGGGAGGCTCCACCAGCGGCCTCAACGGGCACTGAGTCTGAATCCTTGTCCATCGGGGTGGGACCTGCTAGCCGCCTATCCCTGACAGGAGCATAAGTGCGGGTAGGTGCCTGTACGCCAACCGAAGTCGCCTGTCCGCCAGCCTCCTGTGCTGCCTGCTGGCGTCTGCGACGGACCCTGCGGGCCGGGCGTTTCCGCCGGCGAACCTCCTGCCACTCACCAGCCTCATGGGACTGCGCGGCATCCTCCGTCGGGGCCTGCTCGTCAGATGATGGCGCCTGCTGTGGCGAGCCAGGGATGTCCGGTCTCTGAGGTGGATGGCCACCCCTCGGGTCTCTTGCAGGGGGTCCAGAGGCGGCATAGCGTGAAGGATGAGCCCCCTTGCAGGGACAGGCGCGTGCGAGATGGCCCATCTCCCGACATGCGTAGCACTGGCCGGGGAGGCCCGAATACTCCACGCGCTGTATCATATGTCCTCCAGAAAGACAAGGGAGAAGGATCGTCCTCGGGAGGGACTCCGGTGACGGAACCACAACCCGAATGGCCGGGAGTCCTGCTGCCCGAGCAATCACTGAAGCCGCTGTCTGAGGCCACCACCTGCCCGAACACCTTGCCAATGGATGACAAGAGGGGCAAGTACTCCCTGCGGAGTCCAGGAAAGCAGATAGTGACGGGGAAACCTGTCGCGCCTGCTAGCGGGTCAGAAGCGGGGTCGAAACCATGAGTCCATCGCGCCAGGAACGCCCGGGATGAGCGGAGGGCAATGGGGCTCCGAGCCAGCACCATCTGAGCTGCCTGTGGGGACTCGAAATCCACCTAGTAGTAGCCACGTCCCAAAAAATCTACACTGACGATCTTGGCGGGCACGCCAACAAGGCTGCCTTGCAGAAGGTCGCGAAGCTCTCTCCGCATCGGACGGCTACCCACTATCTTGCAGACCAAGGAGGAGGCCTCAAGAGCGGAAACTGTGGAAACAAACAACTGAAGATCTTCAGCTGTGAACTCCAGACGGAGACCGGAATCGGCAGGGTTAGTCGGAGCGGCTTCCATGGAGTCCTCCAGAGGGAAAAGGCCAGAAACCGGGGTCACCAAAGGGAGGGACACAGCCCTGCGAGGAAAAAAGAGGCGGAGGGCTACAAGATAGCGGGGGCGGGGGGGGGAAGCTGAGGCGGGGAGGAGTTAGCAGTGGGCGGAGGGGCGAGACGAAACGAAAGGGAGGAGAGAGAAGGCGGAGGGGGGAGAGATGGCGAGGGAGAGAAGAGAGGCGGGGTAGAAGGAGGCGAAGGGGATAGAGAGGCGGAGGTAAAGATGACGGGAAGGAAGCAAGCGGCGAGTGGAATGGCGGGGAAAGCAGCGTGGAAGGTGGCGAGGGAAGAGAAGGCGGGGGGAGAGAAGGCGGAAACGAGGAGGGAGGCAAGGGAGCGAAGGCGGGGGAGGACGCTGGCGCAATGAAGGAGGCAGGGGAGAGGACGGCGGCGCAATGAAGGAGGAGGGGGGCGCGATGGCGAGAAGCAGCGGGGAGGGGGAGAAGCGGAGCTCGCAGGCGAGGTCAACGTCGTCGTTCGCGCTGAGATACTACTAAATCCCCTGATCAATTACTAGCCAATCCCATTCCTTTCGTACATCTAATCATACATGCTTGTTTGAGTTGTCTTAAAAAGGTGTACTTGCAAGCACAAGCTACTCTCAATTAATGCTAAGCACATAGAGATTAACACTAATTCTATTGTTGACGAGTACACAATAGAAAAAAGAGAGAAGAGATGTGATTGTTGGCCCCCACATCAATGCAATCACTCGTCTATTCCTGCAGTATTTGTCTTATGTTCATTAATTAAGTCTTAATCATGTTAATAAAGCTACCTACAATCCATACCTCAACCATATTGGGGACTTGCCTATTGCTTCTATCACTACATTTGGTCAACCATTCAATACAAATTTGGACAATCCAAATATATATATAATTTATAGCTCACTCAAATTGGGGACTTGACTTATGCTTATCTCACTAGATTTAGCCAACCATAGATTTGGGCAATTTATCTATAGTTCATAGTTTCTATGAGTACATCTTTATGATAACCATTACCACGGACTTGCCTAATGCTCCTCTGACTACACCCTTATGCTAACCATTACCATGGACTTGCCTATGCTCCTCTCACTATATTTGACCAACAACTCAATATATAGATTTGGACAATTGTCTAAATCTATATGTAGTTCATAGCTCAATCCTATTAGGGACTTGCCTAATGCTCTTCTCAATACTTTTGGCCAACCATTAAATGTAGATTTGGACAATTATCCAAATCCATCACCCCTATTGGAGACTTGCCTAATGCTATTTAGCCAACCATTAAATACATATTTGGAAAATTATCCAAATCTATATACAATTCATAACTCACTCCATCGGGGACTCACATAATGCTCCTCTCAGTAGATTTTACCAACCATTCAATATAGATTTAGACAATTCTCCAAAGCTATAACAATTCATATCTCACTCCTATTAAGGACTTACCTAATGCTCTTACCTATTAAGGACTTACCTAATGCTCTTCTCAATAGATTTGGCCAACCATACAATATAGATTTAGACACTTGTCCAAATCTATTTATAATTCATAGCTTACTCCTATTGGAAATTTGTTTAATGCTCCTTGACTAGACCTCACCCCCATTAAAGAAATTCCTTGACCAGAAACTTGGCTTAGATTTCCTTCAATACAAATTTGGACAATCCAAATCTATCTACAATTTATAGATCACTCCCATTGGCAGCTTGCCTAATACTAACCCTTATTGGGGATTTGCCTATATTGTTTCTCTTATTACTTCCAATTTATAGCTCACTCCTATTAGGAATCTGCGTAATGCTTCTCTCACTATTTTCAATTCATAGCTCACTCCAATTTAGGGGGGTAATTTTCTAAATCTAACTGCAAGTCATAGCTCACTGTGATTGGGGACTTCCAAAATTCTCCTCTCACAAGACCTCACCCTGATGGAGACTTATCTAAGGCTAACCCTTATTGGGGATTTGTCTAATGCTCCTCTCATTGGATTTGAATACCCATTCAATATAGATTTGGAAAATTATCTAAATCTATATACAATCCATAGCTCACTCCCATTGGGGACTCACATAATGCTCCTCTCACTAGATTTCACCAGCCATTCAGATTTAGACAATTCTCCAAATCTATAAATAATTCATATCTCACTCCTAATAAGGACTTACCTAATCCTCTTCTCAATAGATTTGGCCAACCATTTAATACAGATTTAGACAATTGTTCAAATCTATTTATAATTCATAGGTTACTCCTATTGGAGACTTGCCTAATGATCCTTTGACTAGACCTCACCTCCATTAAAGGATTTCCTAATACTAACCCTAACCACAAACTTAGCTAATGCTCCTCTCTCACTATATTTAACTAACCACTCCATGATTTGGACAAATATAGATTTGGAAAATCCAAATCTATCTATAATTCATAGCTCACTCCTATTGGAGACTCTCCTAATGGGAAATCTTTGTGGGATCCCATTGCCCCCTCCGTGCACCGGATTCCCGATTGATAGCAGCGGAAGTAACTTCCTCTTGCGCGAGGCAGGATTTCCCACACGGGGCCTCGCCCTCAAATGTCCGGACACGAGACTAATCTGGTGGTCATTCCAAAACCGAAACCGAGAAGATTTTCCTTGCGCGAAAAACGGAGATGATTCCACTTTTTGATTTCCTTAACGAATTTTCTAACGGGGTCAAGAGACTAAACTAACCTTCACCTGATTAAACCAGAAAGAAGGAAAACTATTACAGACTTAACCTGAAAAAATCAATGCTTTTTTCCTAACTGAATCAGGCACAGCCGTTGATCTATTCATTTTGAGAAGTCTTCAGGTTTTTATTTAGCTACTCGAGTTCTAAGCGTATTCCTATTATTCAATTTTATTATTAAAACTCTACTGATTCCAGCCTAACCCCATCCGGCCCATGGGTTAGCCACCGCCCAACCACCACTGGAATTGGTAGAACCAGATAATTACTCACCCACCCATAATTGAATACCTTTCTTAACTTTTGCTTTCGAATACAGATACGTACACACTCCTCTTTAAACTTTAACTTATAAAAAAAATCCATTGACAAACAGTTATTGATTACAGATGTCATAACTCAAAATTTTCATCCAATCCTTGTTTCTTAAAAAAAACAGTATCACTCTGGACTCTTCGTTGAGACCAGCTGGTCAGCAAACGAGATCTAGTAAACAGATTACAATAATCATTGGTCCATCATACAGTATCTTCCACGACATATGCATGGGTGTCCTAATAAGCATCGCGAGCCCGTGCATCGCCTGGTCAGAACCCTCTAGGATCCTCCTTAGGTGTCCTGGCACTTCACTCAGGGACCGCTTCATCGGCCCTCCTCCATCGTACCAAAAGCGCACCATTTTAACCGTACCGAGGTTGGTCAAGACCTAGGCAGGTTTTGCCACATGAGCTGTCCTTTGAACACTCCCCGCCAGCTGTTGCAACCGAACTTCCCTTATAAAAACACATACCAAATGCTCCTTCCAGCATTCTGGCGTAAGACAGTCCTTTAAGAAAACAAGGTTTCTATGCAAGTTTTCGGTTTGGAAATAGGGTGCATAAGCTTGCATACACATTAGTATGTGTGCAATTTCAAGAATATTAGAATATAAAACATCTCTACTAGTTGATAGTAGAATATAAAACAAAAAGCATGCATGCCACACTAGGCTTCAAAAGTTGGTAGCTTAAGCACATTAGGTGGAATCCTAAGATCAAGGCAAAGTTATTAAAAAAACTACAATTTGCAAACAACGCCCATCATAGTTAAGGGTCCTCTCAGCTAAGTATCTTGTGGACTGAGATCAATCCTCATAAAGTGAGTGTCCCTCCGGAATATGCTACCATTATTTCTTAGGATTTGCTAACCTAATGTTCATCTCTCCTACAAATCTTGACCCCAAAATCATGAGCAAAAAAACTTTGCCATCAACCATGAACAATTAAAGGCTTTAATGAGAGCTTGATTATTTCTAGAGCATGTAGTAGTACCCAAAGTTTATAGCTCCAAAGTTTGCCATAGTTGAAGAAACTAATCAAATGAGTAAAAAATCCTTGTGTTAATTAATCCTATATTTCTAAAGCATGTAGTAGCGTCCAAGGTTTTTATAGTAGGAAACTGATCAAATGAGTAATCCTAATAAGGAATTGCATTAATTAATCCTAGAATGTTATACTGCAGATATGCGTTTATGCAATGTTCACACAAGGTGTCCTCCATTTATTCATGCATGGATTGCAAAATTCGAAGTTACAAGTTTCCAAATTTCCAAAATTTTGGGAGGTTTTAGTTGTAAATTTCTTCAAATTAATTTGAAAATGAGAAACAAATTGAGAGAGGGTTTTACAAAAGCTATAAGAAATTGCCAAAAAAAAAAAAGTTGGGTATTTGGGTTTTGGGATGGTGGGGGGGATGTAAATTGACAAGGAAGGCCACGGTTAAGCAGATGAAAATTGATAATAATAATCAAAAAGAGGAAAAAGGCATTGCTCCTCTCATCATGCACACTACCACATACATACATACAAACTCCCAATTATAAGCATGTGCTGCTACTAAGATGCTAACACAATTGTAAACACTTCAATTGAGCCCTCCATGGCTGGCAATTCACCGACATGTATGCACCTAGCACACCCACACATACACATGCATGCAAGCACACATTTACACAAAACGCCCACAACACACCCACACATACACATGCATACAAGCACACATTTGCCCACAACACACTCAGCTCTTTATGCCTATCTATGTATCCAGGAGAGACATCAAAAGCCAAAGTTGAAAACATAATTTTGCACCAGAAATGAGATTGCTTGAATTAGATCAAGAGGTAGGCCAAAAACTAAATTCAAAACATAATAGCCTTTTGAGTGGGGTGGTTTGGGGCAATCTTATTTGAACTCGTATATGGTTTACAGCACCTAAACCTATTATTGTGTATAAAGTTCACTTTCCATGCACAATGTATAGTTATTTGACTTCTCTACCATGGTCTACTTAGAAATTACTACCATGTACTTTAATGATGCAAGCATATAAGCATTCCTACTTTTACCATAATCCCTGAGTGAAGGAAAGTGAAACAGCCTAACAAAGATGCAGTAGAGAATCTGATGAAGGGCCCCCTTCCCCTCCGAAATGGGATAAGGCCTTGGGTCAGAGCCCACTCCAAGTCTGAAAGGGGCCTTCAATGGATTCACTTCCGAAATGCCAAACGAGAGGGAGCTTCCAGTGATATGATTGGAGAATCTTAAAGCCAACAAAATTCCAAGAATTTGATTGGAGAACACAAGGGGCCTGAATGTTTCAAAGGTTTGACCAGTGCAAAACTCAGGACTTCTTTTTCTCTGCACATTCTGGTAAAAAACAATGTTGCTTTGCAGGCATTTAATTGGTTGATTGGCTGGAATCTGCCAACTGCTAGAGTGACTGGAATGCTTTTGTTGCCGCATATGTTTAGCTAGCTTTTTATATGGAAGGATTCATCCTTGCACTCAGTAACATTACCTTGACCAACAACATGAAAGCTAGAAATGCTGACTCTCTTCTAGAGGCAGGAGAAGAAAAATAGAGCAAATGATCTTTTAAACTAAGCATTGTATTTACAAAAGATGAACTAGTTACATTGTGTTTGATAAGAAAAGACAATGGCAACCCATTTGCACAAAGGGACCATGCCACTCCTAATAACTTGAAGGTGGCTAAGGTAGGTAGGACTCGAAACCACCAGGGGGCTTGTGATGCTATCTATCCTGTGTCATTAGCTCGAGTTATAATGGGTACTTACTGCTCCACCAAATCTTTAACACATGGTCCTAAAGAGTCGTTCAAAAGAAAAACAAGAGAAGTTAGTTGACAAAATAATGTCTCTTGATCAAAAACCACTCAATGATAAAAAGTTACCAGCTCACTGCAAAGCATATTCACTTGGTGAGAGATGCAAAAGACTAATTACTCAACAACTAACATGAAAGAGACACCAATAGGAAGACATCAGTCTCATTAACCATAAAACACACGACACTACTCTAAAATATCACTCAGGCATACATGATACAAAATGAGTCTAGCTAGTACAAAAGGCTATGAAAAGTGCAATTTATGCCCAATTTTCTAATCATACATGCTTGTTTGAGTTGTCTTAAAAAGGTGTACTTGCAAGCACAAGCTACTCTCAATTAATGCTAAGCACATAGAGATTAACACTAATTCTATTGTTGACGAGTACACAATAGAAAAAAGAGAGAAGAGATGTGATTGTTGGCCCCCACATCAATGCAATCACTCGTCTATTCCTGCAGTATTTGTCTTATGTTCATTAATTAAGTCTTAATCATGTTAATAAAGCTATAAAAGCTTTACATTAGCACTTACAAAAATCAAGTCATTGAGTTGTTTTGTCCCAAATTTGTTCCTCTTCTTGGATGCAAGATGGCCGAACACACTCCGTAGTTGCTCAATCGGAGAGGAGCTTGCACTTTAAGACAAGATCCTTACTGCTGCCAATGATTGAAGCTGTGGTGTACGAGCCCCATAATCCTCCCACCATAAAGCAGCCCTATCTTAAACTTGTCTCTCTGTGCATCAGCCGATCCAAACCTTCCCAACTTGCTGCGATAAAATCTAAGTTGGTCTTTCACCAACCTTCGTTTATTTGCATCACGAACCTGCCTAGAAAGCACGGTCTCCCAACCATCCATCACCTCATCATCGACCTCTTGTCCACATCCTTGGAACTCGGGATCCAAGACATACGCAACAGCATGCATAGGAGAATGATAACCATTCCATCGTGCTTCACATAATTCTCGAGCCTCTGCATATTTCTCATCAGACAAGCCCATTTTCCCTATTTTCTCAATCATTCGGTCAACCCCCTCATAAACCTTGCCAATGCATAGCTCCCGTCCATCTGCAATCCACATCAAGCGCATGATCGGCTTCATCACAGCATTGACAGTGTTGACTTCATCCCAAAATGTGAAGTCTTGTATGGTTCTTGCAACCTCTATGCTGGCTCTTGACCGAGAAAGAGCCCATCCCATCCACTCATTGCATACAACCAACTGCTTCAAAGGCAAGTGCACTTTGGATAACCTCTTCATCATGAGAAAGTTATAACCAAAGCGTGTCTCTGAGTACTTCAAGAGATCCTTTTTGGGCGATCTCTTACGGAATTCATTCAAAATAAACTAATGGTTTTGAATGAAGCTTATTATCTCCTTGCCTTTTTGAATGTGTGGATCAACCCATGGCAAGCTGCCAACATCCCTCAGTAAGTTGCTCAAACAATGAGCAAAGCATGGACTAAATGTGAATGCAGATACCTGTCTTCAAGCCTAAGACCAGCTGCTCTATTTGTTGCTCACCATCAGCTAAGAACTGAATAACATTCTGTGGTCCAACTTTCTCAATACCTTCGGCCCACTCTTCCACAAGCTGATTTGCAGTTTTTCCAGTCCCAGAAGCATCATGTGAGGAAATGAATTGCATTCTTCCTCGAGAATAAGCAACCATGCCATGAATGGACCTTTTTTGAGTCACTCCAGCCATCTGCAATAAGTGACACACCATTCTTTGCCCAACTTTCATGCATAGACTCTAAAGCACATTCAATTACAGCTTTCTCCTTTTGTAACAAGGTGGTGCGTAGTGTCTCATACGAAGGAAGCTTGTATGTTGGACCATACCGTGCAATCTCCTGGACCATTTCAATGAAATATGGAGACCTGGCAACATTGAATGCTACATGATCATGGTAAAAGAACCTTGCAACAGCTGCATCTACCCTCTCTTTCTTGCAGGGATCCCAAGCTGCTCCCAAGGTTTGCTGCTTGTCGGAGCTTGCATCCATAGGCTACGAATCTTGGGAAAATGCAAAGCTCCCAAGTCCTCCATACTGCTGTCCATCTCCCAAGTGTACATCTTCTCCATGTCTACTGAAGTAAGATGCATCAATTGCCGGTTTCTTTCGTGCACATGCTTTCTCCTCTTCACTTGGGTTTTTGCCAAAAGCTCTCTACGCATTTCAGGTGTTGTCCCTAGGCATTTGTTCACTTGTGCTTTTTCATCGTTTACATGGCATATATGTGCTCTCACACGGTTTGCTCCTCCTGACTTCTCTTTGTTACATTGGTTGCATTTCCATCGTGTTGCACCTTCCTTTTGATGAATACCGTTCTAGCCTTTCAACCTCGTCCCACCAAGTAGCATTCAAAGCCGACCGCTTTGAACCCGAGTAAGCCATGATTTTTGCAAATTCGGGCAAAAAGTTGAATAGACTTTCAGAGTTAACCATTACAGAGAAATGAGTCCTTTTCTGTCTATTGTTTAATGGAGAGAGACTCGAGAGTTGAGAGAGAATAAGGAGCCTGGAGTTTTAAATTTTGCTATTTGCTACAGACTGTGCAGAGTCCAGACTGTGACGTATGTGATTTTTAGAAGACTGAAAGGTCAAATAGAGAAAGAGAGAGAGAAGAGAGAGAAAAGCTTGCTGCCTTGCCTTGTAAAGTTGTAAGTTGTCACGAAACTGTTGAACTTGATCACTCTGTTGCACAGGCAGGTTGCACTGTTGTTGCTTGCAGGCTGGTACCAGGCACAATGTACTAGTGTTGTAGTAGACTGTAGTGTATAGTGTACATGGCAAGGGCTGGGGGCCTGGGACGACTTAGGACTAGCTGCATGAGGCTGCAGGTCGGCTAGACCAGCTGGCTGGTACACGGCAGTATGGGCAGGTGGGCGACCAACAGTACAGGCAGGCGGGCGAAAGGCAACAGCAGTACGGACTTGAAATTTGGAAAAGCGACGAGTGACTGGCGATAGGCAGTACTTTTCTCTTTAAAAAAAACAAAAAAATCCACATCATTGTTTCCACGTGGGGGAACGGCAGCCCACCGTTCCATCTAGCGTTCCACTCGCATTCCACGGCCGTTTTGCCTCCTGGTCATTCCCGACCCACGTTTCCCTCATTCCCTTCATACTGGACATAGGGGAACGCGTTCCACCGTTCCCCATGGGGGGAAACGGGGTTCCCCTGCTACTATGGTCCAAGGACCTCGCCGGCAGCAGCAGGTCTGCCAGTTCACAAGTGCTCGAAGGGCCTATAAATAGCAAAAGGCTGGGCTCATTGTATTCATTCAATCCTATAGGGGCTAAGTCAGTAGACTACGACTTTAAGGAGTCAAGAATCCTTTTGCTATTTATAGGCTCTTGGAGCACTTGTGGACTCGCTGACAACAGGTATGCCAGTCCCCAAGTGCTCCAAGGGCCTGTAAATAGCAAAAGGTAGGGCTCATTGTAGTCATTCAGTCCTATAGAGGCTGATGAGTCAGTAGACTAGGACTTTTAGGAGTCAAGAATCCTTTTGATGGGGCAGCCTATGGCTTGTCAAGATTGTACTACCTTTTTGTACATTATGAATATATGGAAACTCAGCTCTCTCTCTCTCTCTATATCTCTCTCTCTCCTACTTGCGTTTTGCATCAGCGTGTTCCAGGCAGGTGTTTCGGGCTGAAAGAAGACTCCCAAAGCTTCCACATGTGACATCACCTCCATAATTGCTTACTTGATATAGCGATAAATGAGCTCACCAAAGGTCTTCCTCCCTGCCTTCTCGGAATCCATGGCCCACACAAAGTGCGTGCCAATGTTGATGATACCCCTCTTCTTCCAGTCACTCCATCCATCGGACAAGATGCTACAAGCGTACTTGGCTCATCCCGCTCGTACAGGGTCGAGAAACCTATTGATTCTCTCCTCCTCTTCATCGAGCCTCTTAGTGTGCATGTCGGAGTAGCTTACGCCATTCCATCCTTCACATGAGCCCACATTCACAATGGCTTTGATCATTGTCTTCCATTGCTCTACTTTAAGCACATGGAATGTGTAGCATGCAATAGGTTGATCGTCGTAACGCGCAACAAAGCCTTCTTTATACCCGTGAGTCTGTGCAATTCCAATTTGAGCGAGAAGAGAAGAGAGAGAAAGCAGATAGTAGTCGACACAGTCTTGGGTCCCAATTTACCCACTGAAGGCCCCCCCTGCACACAAGAGTATTTGCTTATATTTCTTTGAAGAACTTTAACAATGAATATGAATGATGACGGAGGATTGCCAGTGAGAATTATGAAGGGAATATACTTGGAGTAATCAAGGATGAAGTAGACCGAACGCACGTTAATCCAAACGCTGTCCAAGCTCCTTTGAATTGCTCTTCAATGACCAATATGCAATCCCAAAACTGAGGGATGCACATATGCCGGCTGAATGCTGAAGATGCTCTTCGTGGAAGCTCTATGCGGTGTTATATGTGCGACTATTATTTTCAGCTTTGTGGATTGTTTAATGGCTGTGATTAAAAATGTTTAATTGTGCCCATTGTCAACCGATGCACACCCACTCTCGCGCTTCTCAGGCGAGTTTATTGGTATCAGAGCATAGGCTTTCTTGGAGACGTAGGCTTCCTTCTATCAATGAGGAAGAGAAAGGATCTCAAGTGGGGACCACACTTACCATCATTGTTGTTACGCATGGCCAGCCGCTTCATAGTCTATGAAGCAAGAGCATGAGCGTTAGACAGCTTGGTCTAAGGATTTATGAATTCACAAAATTTATCTTGGAAGTATGGAGTTGGCTTTATGTGCACGTGTTTAGCACTCTTTCCATACGGATATTGTGGATTATATTATCAAGCTTACAGGCAAACTATATGGAGATATATCTAGGGATATGTTAAGGATATGGTGAGTAGATATTGCTTTTGGCTTCATGACCAACCTAGAAAGAAAAGCTAAGTATACTTTGAGTTTGCATAGTTGGTGCTTTTGCTATTTCTTAAGTGTTTTTGATGTTCACTAACCCTTGTATAGCCATGCAAGGAGCAAGGTGGTGTTGTTTGCCTTGAGATGGTTTCAGGGGACATTGTTTATGGCTCCCTTTATTTGAGATGCATTGGACTTATGAAACTCATGGTTCACATACCATGTGTAGTGTTCTCTTGTCCTATAAACTATGTGTAGCAAAAATGCTTATGGAACACCAGGCTTCTATGCCTACGAGTGATTGTTCTTATTACTTGAGCCCAACACTCATCCAAGGTGTGTGGTCTAAGTACCAACACGAAGTGCAAGTGGTAGACTAGACATGATGCTTGGTTGGCATGGAACTTATGTCTACGCCAAGGGTCATGTGGACCTTTTTTGTCTCACCCATTTATTTGGGACATGATTATGATATCTAAACTTATGGGACTGATTTGTTTCGCCCATTTACTTGGGACATGATTATGATATCTGGACTTATGGGACTGATTTGTCTCGTCCATTTACTTGGGACATGATTATGATATCTGGACTTTTGGGACTGTTTTGTCTCGCCCCTTTATTTGGGATATGATTTTAATATTGGTATTGTGAAGACTTATTTAGTCTCGCCCATTTATTTGGGACATGGATTTTTTCAGCCATATTGGAATCACTATCTCCCCATATGGAGGCCAAGAGGTTCATTGTTCATCTCACCATACATGTGGATTCGTGAGAGGCCAATTCAATGAACACTCCACCATACACGTGGATTCATGTTGGGATTGTGGAGTGAGTGCTTCATTGTTTCCCCACCAGGCTCATTGATTAGAGTTGGGATTGTGTGGGAAAACGTGGGGACCGTTGGGTTGGGAGAAAGGATTGCCAGAACTATGGAGAACGAGCTTTTCTGTCACCATGGTTTGTCTCTGGAATGGCTCCAGTTTGTTGCTCGTTCTGTCACCATGGTTTGTCTCAGAATGGCTCCAGTTTGTGTGCATAGCACATGTTTTTGTGTGAGACACTAGTTTCTTGTGTCTGGCACTTGTTCGAGTGTCTTAGCACTTGGTTGGAATTTTCATTGCCATATGATTATCTCATTGATATTGGTTATTGAGACACAATTGGCTCTTGTGCTTGTGTCTAGCATTTCTTCCGTGGAATTCTTGCCCATTTAATTTGGGACATGGTTATATCTTGATATATGGTTTGAAGGTTTAAAGTTGAGGACAACTTTGAAGAAGTGATAATTTGCTCTTGCTACCCTAAGGTGGGTGAAAAGCTCCATATTCGAGTTTGGAGAGAGGAAAAGAAGAAAAGGACAATGCTCAAATGTTTGCACCACTCAATGATAGCTTGATTTATTATGATTTGAAGTACATCAACTGCATGCTTTTATAGGTTGCAAACCTTATCTTTTGACTCACAAAAATCACACTCACATATGGGAACATGAACATAGCACACACTAATCTTATCCAGATAAGAGGGTGTTCACACACAAGGCACACTTAACACAAACATGGGGTGTTCACACCTAAATAGGTGTTTAGACCTATACAACCACATGTAGATGGGTACACACATACTAACAGGTATACTATGCGGACACAAGAGACTTCGAAATACCCAACAAACCCCCCTTCGAAGCGAAAGTGATATCTTATGAAGTGGCCTTCATACTTATGGTGATTTGGGCTCACTGGCACCACGTGATGCAAAAGATCACAGTGGCCATACCTGATGTGATACAACAAATCACAGTCAAGCCTGCAAATGGAACTTGATCACATATAAGATTCCTCAATTCTTCTAGACTATCCCCCTTGACTCAAAACAGGGTAATGAAGAAAATTACAAAGCCTTTTATATGTAAGGTTCCTCCCTCTAAAAATGGAAGAAACACTTAAGATAGTCCGCTAAGTCTTATCTTGGGAAAAATTTCCTATTCATCGACACCTTGACCCTGTAGAGATTCAAGGATACGATTCATAGGTATGACCTAGCTCTATCCCGCAGGGGGAGCGTGATTTTCTAGACATCAAATCACCCATAGGGCAATTGATCAAAAATTGGGCAACTACTAGACTTGATTTCTAGAGACAACGCTTTTTTCCTCATCTTATGCAAGGCACAGCCGCTGACCTAGTCTTCTAGAATAGAGTTGCCGAAGAACCTAACTATCTAACGTAGGGCTTTCACTTAATTTGTTGGAAAGCTACCCGACTAATCGGGTCCACCCGTCCGTAGGATGGTGCCGTCAGGGCATTCCATCCTCCCACTTTCCACCCTACTCACGCATCAATTTGTTTTCTAATTAATACTACCACACTGTTTGGCATAAATAAACATATTCCTTAATTAGGGCCCTTCTTCACAAGGTTCGTTAAAACAGCCTTCTTACACAATACCATCATACCAAAGACAAGATGCAATTATATAAAAAGTTTATACATGAATCCATTTCCATACAAGCCAATCCGGCTCTCTTATTCTTATTCTGCCGATAATCTAGAATTCGGCCTTCCAGCCTCTATATGCTGGGCAAAACCCTACGGGACCATACACCTCATCGTCGGCCGCTGGCGAGGACTCAAGCCGGCCTGTCGCCCTCTCAGGCTCCATCGCTCGATCCTCCCGCCCCTCAGAGGGATGTCTGCACACTAGAGTGGGCTTATTTACCGCACTAGCCTGGGCCCTCAGAACTAGGCAGCCTCATAATCTCTCGCCTCAATCGGCGATCCTTATTCTCCCAAAGGTATGAGGGATACCTTGGGCCATTCCCGGGCTTTGCTAATGACGCCGCCCGGCTACACAAGCACGGAACGGAGTTAGCGTTGAAGCCAAAAGAAATCTTGAATTCCAAAGATAACAACTTCAATGCAATTTTCTAAGTATAGCATTCACAATTCATGAAGATAGCAATTTCAACGCAATTTATCGAAAACAACATCACATAATTCATAATTTCATATAACTTTTATGTCCTCATTTTAAAAGAAAAAGACACCATTCATTAATACTAATTTAAGGAAAAATCTCTTCTTTTGAAAATTAACCAAGCTAACCTGGCCACCGTTTCCTTGAGGGACTTGAAAAGGGAGGACTGGAGCCACATTGGGCGCATCTCCCTCCATCTCGTTGTTACGTGCGTCTCTTGAGGCAATATTTTGCCGTCTCCGGGATGAGGCCATCCTAGGCGTCGCCTTGTAGAGCTCGCTGCTGCGATCGAAACGCTTCAGTCGGATCTGAATTCCGAGCTCGTTTGCTCACCGTATGAGCAAAAGAATATGACGCACGAACCCTCGCTTGAGTCAAAAAACCCTTACTAAAGTCTACGCAAATGGGGGGGGGGGGGGGGGGGATTGTGAGATGTCCTTAAGGCCAAAGGCAAAAACGTGGAGAGGGCTGGGAGGGGTGGCTGCAAGCCTCTCTGTAAGTCTATTCACACGGGGGGGGGGGAGAAGAGTTAAGGACACTGGCCTCTAGCAAGAGGAGGATGGAGGAAAATTGGCTTATCTGAAAAGAGCCAAATGAGGGGGTGTGAGAGGGGTGGCTGCAAGGGCGGCTGTACTTGCAGCAAGTACGCTACGGCGGTACGGACGGCGGCACAACAGGGCATACGCTACACAGAAATGCGTGCCGACTGAGGAGCACCTCGGGGGTTTATATAGCTGAGGGATGAGGATACGGGCGCTGCGCAAAGCAGGGACGAAAGGACGGTGTACCTTCAAAGGCTATGGATCAGTGGCCTGCATGGGTCTACGGGAAAGGTACGGTGTCGGTTGTCTGGGAAAGGAGTGGTACGCATGTACCTTATCCGGTCTGGGTGTCCACCTAAGGGTACGCGTGGACCATACAGTGGGCGGCCATCCTTTGGTTCTTGGGCGGCCATTGTACGGGCGTCCTAGTAAGTGTGTACAGACCAAATTTTGGGACGGGGTACCCAAATTTGGGGCGCCCGTCTCGATTTGCGTGCCGGACCGTCCCGGGGGCGAAAATTTTTTTTGTCCGGGAGGTTCTCCTGGTCGCAGGGGTTCAGACCGTTCGTCAATCGGACGTGCGGTCGTGCATTTATTAAGGTTTAAAGGTCGCCGTTTTTTAACTAAAATGATTGAAATTAGCGTATAGGCTTGATCCGGTGTCCGTTTTGGATGCTGTAAAATCCTATATTAGGGTAAAATCGCGCGCAGATTCCAAATTTGGGCTCAGAATTTGAAGATTCTAAGTAGAAATGACTCAAATAATAAAATCATTGATATTCATACCATAAAAACTCATAATTACATGGACATTTCTTTATTAGTGAAGATGGGTACGTTACATCCTTCCCCCCTTAAAGAAATCGAGATGTCCTCATCTCGTCATGAATTGGGGATAATCCTTTAAGAGTGTAGCTTCATCTTCCCAAGTTGCATCCTCTTCAGGGTAATCTTTCCACTGAACTAGATGTTCTACAAGAGTTCTATTTCGGAGTTGCCTTTCCCTAGAATCTATGATGCTACTGGGCTGTAATTCAAGGACTCCTTGAGTAGGGATTACAACTTGTTCATCATCAAGAATATGATCGAGACTGGGGACATATGGCTTTAACAAACTTACGTGAAATACATTATGGACTTTGATATGGACTGGGAGTTGGAGTTTATAGGCACTTTTACCTAGACACTTGATAACTGTATAAGGACCACAATACCTAGGGCTGAGCTTCTTATATTTTCCAAGTGATAGAGAACTTCGTTTGGGTCGCACCCGTAGAAGAACTTTGTCTCCTTCCTTGAAGATCCTTTCAGACCTCTTGTTGTCAGCATAATGCTTTTGTCGATCTTGGGCAGCTTTAATGTCCTTTTGGATAGCCTTGGTTTGTTCCTCCATTTCTTCGAGCATTTTCCTGGATGCCTCAACTCTTATGGTTGGATCAGAGAAATTTAGAGGAGACAGGCATTCTTGCCCATAGAGTGCCTTGAATGGTGACATTCCTATGCTTTGATGATAAGACGCATTGTAGGCGAATTCTACCAGAGGAAGGTATTGAATCCACCTTCTGGGTTCCCGTCCACAGTATGCTCTGAGAATGTCTTCAATTACTTGATTGACTCTCTCAGTCTCGCCATCGGTCTCTGGATGATAAGCTGTGCTAAAGCAAAGTTGAGTCCCCAGAGCTTGGAATAAAGACTGCCAGAATTTTGAGGTGAAGTCAGAATCCCGATCACTTACTATCCTTTTTGGGAGACCATGAAGTTTGAGGACTTCCTTGATGAATATTCGAGCAACATCAGAAGCTTTGAAGGTCTTCTTTGCTGGTATAAGGTGAGCTACTTTGGTAAGTAAGTCCACTACTACTAGAATGGAGTCATATCCTCCTTGAACAGTGGGGAGACTTGTGACAAAATCCATACTAATGCATTCCCATTTCATTTGGGGAATATCTAAGGGTTGAAGCTTTCCAGGCATCTTGACCCTTTCAGCTTTGATCCTTTGGCATGAGAGACATTGTTTCAAGTACCGAAGCACATCATTTTTCAAGCCTGCCCAATGAAAACTCCTTCTTACCGCATTTAATGTTTTTGCATAACCTGGGTGTCCTGCAGCAGGGCTATCATGAGCTTCATGGAGGATTAGTTTCTTTAAAGCAGGATCCTTAGGGATACATAGCCTGTGATTGAAGTAGAGGCTTCCTTCATGAGTGGAGTATCCCTTGATTAGATTCTTCTCTTTCTCTGAATGTCCCCCTTCTTCTACTAACTTTATCATCCTCTGATAATCTGGGTCATGAGATGAGACTTCTTCCACCTTGACCAGTATGGGATTATTTGGCATTGAAATTGCATTCAAGAAAGATTTGCGGCTAAGTGCATCAGCTACCACATTGTCTTTCCCAGGGCGGAATTTGATGTCGAAATCATATTCTTGTAGAATTTCAATCCATCTCCTTTGCCGCATGTTGAGGTTAGGCTGGGTGAAGATCCACTTTAGACTTTTGTGGTCAATTACAAGCTGGAATTTGCCTCCCAAGAGATAATGTCTCCATAATTTGAGGCAATGAACAACTGCTAACAGCTCCAAATCATGGGTGGCATAGTTTGCTTCATATTGCTTCAGCTTGCGGGAAGTATAAGCGACTGGTCTTCCTTCTTGGCCTAAGACACCACCAAGTGCTAGACTACTAGCATCGGTAACCACTTCAAATTCCTTGGAGAAATCAGGAAGCTTTAAGACTGGGGCAGAAGTAATAATGACTTTCAGCTGATCAAAGCTGTTTTGATGGATTGGCAGCCACACTATTTTGCAATCCTTCTTAAGAAGATCTGTCAAGGGTGCAGCTACCAAGGCATAATCTTTGATAAAAATCCTATACCAACCCGTGATTCCCAAGAATCCACGAACTTCACGAACTGATTTAGGGGGTGGCCATTCTAGAATATCCTTGACCTTGGCGGGGTCTACTGAGATGCCATCTTTGGAGACGATGAATCCAAGATACTCAATTTGATGAGTAAAGAAGGTACATTTGCTCTTCTTGGCATAGAGTTTGTGTCTGCGCAGCAATTGCAGAACTCTACGCACATGCTCCTCATGCTCTTCCATTGATTTGGAGTAGATTAGGATGTCATCAAAGAAAACAAGCACAAACTCATCCAAGTACGGGCGGAATATATCTTGCATTAGGCGGTTGAAGGTTGCAGGAGCATTGGTTAACCCGAATGACATTACAGTAAACTCATAGTGGCCATACAGGTATTAAAGGCTGTTTTGGGTATATCTGCTTCCTTGACTTTGATCTGATAGTAACCAGACCTCAAATCTATTTTTGAGAAGACTTTGGCCCCATGAAGCCTGTCAAGAAGTTCATCGATGCGAGGGATAGGATACTTATTCTTGACAGTGACTTGATTTAGGCCTCGATAATCTATGCAGAGGCGGAGAGTCCCGTCCTTCTTTTTTTGGAAAAGAACAAGTGCTCCCCACGGAGAGCTACTGGGGCGTACAAATCCTTGTTCAATGAGTTGGGAAAGTTGCTCCTTAAGTTCAATGGCTTCATGAAGGGACATTTTATAGGGAGTTTTTGAGACGGGTTGGGCTCCAGGGATCACCTCGATTTCATGGTCGACTTCTCGAGGAGGCGGTAACCCTGTAAGCTCGTCAGGGAAGATGTCAGAGAATTCTTGGAGCCAAGAGGGTTCTGTCTCCATACTAGGTTCGATGACTTTGTTGAGTTTGACTAAGAAAACTTGCTGACCCTTACGTGTCCCCTTGAGAAGATGTTTTGCCTTGACTACCCTAGACTTAGGTTTTCCTGTGATTCCCTGAACAGATATTACTTGGCCATGCTCATTTTCAAAAGTGATACTCCCCCGGTTACAATGAATGCTAGCTTTGTTTGCAATTAACCAATCCATCCCAAGGATTCCATCATAAATTCCTAGTGGCAAGACTCTAAAGTGACCATGAGTTTGCTCATTACCCAGCTCAAAATCAAGGTTTCCTATAGAGTGGCGAGATACTACTTCTTTCCCACTGGCTAACTCTACAATCATTTTTCTAGCTGTTTTTTGACTCAAGTTTAATTTTTGCAAGCACCTAGGAGAAAGGAATGAATGGGTACTGCCACAATCAATCAAAAGCTGAAATGGCTTACCGTGATGAGTGGCGGGGGCTTGGATTACACCAAATTGTTTATTCGGACCTTGGTGTTCTACCGCCGCATGGACGGTGGCGCGCTCTTCTTCAGCCGTTTCCAAGGTCGGTTCTTCACTTATAACACAGGCAGTTCTAGCAACTGATCCTCCGCGGCCTCTGCCACGGCCACGGCCTCTTGCACCTTGGTGGGTAGGGGTTCCACGGCCTTGATTTCCTCTGTTACCTTGGGGAAATGATGTTGCCATCTTGGGACAGTTGGCTCTAAAGTGTCCCGGCTCATTGCACTCAAAACACAGAGGGCCTTCTCTGGAAGAAGCAGCATACGAGCGGGGGGCAAAAGAGTTGCCTTGTCGCCCTCTGTCGTAGTAGGGAAAATTCTGTTGAGGTTTCTTGTAGGGTTGATCTCTAAGGTTTGCCTCAGGGTACGACCTCTTTTGATTCTTCGGTTTGTTAGCCTTCATTTCTTTCACAAGGGGCTTAGCTCGTATGAGAGCATCCTGTAATGTGCTTGGCCTCATTGCTTCAAGGCGGGAATCTAGGGGTTCATTTAGCCCTTGGCAGAAACGAGCCACTTGCTGGGAAGTAGTCATAGCTAGGGCATACTTCCGAAGGGTAATGAATTTGGAATAGTAGTCCTCAAGAGTTAAGCTGCACTGTCTAAGACTAAAGAACTCATTCATCTTTATGGATTCATGGGATGGAGGAAGATATCTTTCCTTCACTGCCTGCTTGATGTCTTCCCACGTTTGAGAATGCTCGGTGACTTCCTTGTCACGGCACCACTGTTTCCACCAGAGTTTAGCATCTCCAGTGAGGCGAAACCGTGCGAGCATAGACTGATCTGCTACTCCAGTACCGGCAGCAGAGAAATAATCGTCCATCGCCTCAATCCAGACTTCAGCATCCTTCTCAACCTTTGAACCTTCTCCTTTAAAGGAGGGAGGTTGCATTTGCTTGAGCAGGAGCTTCTTCTCCTGGGTATCGGTATAAAGCGCATTGGGAAGTGGAGGGTGGTCATCCTGGCCATCATCGTAAAAACAATTTTTAAGATTACAAGATTCATATTTGCACAACGCTTAATTTTTGGAGAGTAAAACCATTGAAATTATTTTATTTCCAAATATTTACAAGGACAAGTTTTATTACAAAGATCTGAGACTAATATAATTAGTCTTATTTGACATCAAGGGAAATTCCTAGGCTTCACTGTGACATAAGGGTAGAGCGGTCCACATATGTGAAATATGGGGGTTCCGCTGTAGTTTCTAAGACTCTAAAAACTGATGGTAAGGGTGGTAAACTCTGGATTGGGGTATGTCCCAACACTGCTACTCTATCAGCAGGTAAGACCTGCATCACTTTGTCATACACCCAACGATCCTGAGGTATGCGAACCCCATCTATAGTCACCGAGGTGTCGGCCCTGGGGGTACCGACGAACCAAAATAAGCGGATCATCTTCAGCTTCTCAATCCAACGAATCCGCTTAAGGTCGGTGGTAAGGTTCCCAATCTGATCTGCTCGGATGATGAAGTATCTCGGCCCACGACTCCAGAAATCTCTACCCCATCCTCTCTGAATACGAGAGAAATGAGGGAGGGATATCTTCTCTAATATCTGCACCATGGTGTCGCGGAACTCGAAATTCGAGGAGTGACTAGCAGTCTCCAAGATGCATTGGAAAACTAGAAATTTGGAGTAGGCATCTTCCTCTTCCTACAATCATTCAAACATCGATTTAATTTATTTGTTTTAGTAGGATGTCTTTACTAATTAGCATTATGTTAGGTAAAACATTTATTACAAAACAGTCCTTAAACTGCAATTCCTAGGAGCCAAACAGGCTCTGATACCAATTGTAAGGTTCCTCCCTCTAAAAATGGAAGAAACACTTAAGATAGTCCGCTAAGTCTTATCTTGGGAAAAATTTCCTATTCATCGACACCTTGACCCTGTAGAGATTCAAGGATACGATTCATAGGTATGACCTAGCTCTATCCCGCAGGGGGAGCGTGATTTTCTAGACATCAAATCACCCATAGGGCAATTGATCAAAAATTGGGCAACTACTAGACTTGATTTCTAGAGACAACGCTTTTTTCCTCATCTTATGCAAGGCACAGCCGCTGACCTAGTCTTCTAGAATAGAGTTGCCGAAGAACCTAACTATCTAACGTAGGGCTTTCACTTAATTTGTTGGAAAGCTACCCGACTAATCGGGTCCACCCGTCCGTAGGATGGTGCCGTCAGGGCATTCCATCCTCCCACTTTCCACCCTACTCACGTATCAATTTGTTTTCTAATTAATACTACCACACTGTTTGGCATAAATAAACATATTCCTTAATTAGGGCCCTTCTTCACAAGGTTCGTTAAAACAGCCTTCTTACACAATACCATCATACCAAAGACAAGATGCAATTATATAAAAAGTTTATACATGAATCCATTTCCATACAAGCCAATCCGGCTCTCTTATTCTTATTCTGCCGATGATCTAGAATTCGGCCTTCCAGCCTCTATATGCTGGGCAAAACCCTACGGGACCATACACCTCATCGTCGGCCGCTGGCGAGGACTCAAGCCGGCCTGTCGCCCTCTCAGGCTCCATCGCTCGATCCTCCCGCCCCTCAGAGGGATGTCTGCACACTAGAGTGGGCTTATTTACCGCACTAGCCTGGGCCCTCAGAACTAGGCAGCCTCATAATCTCTCGCCTCAATCGGCGATCCTTATTCTCCCAAAGGTATGAGGGATACCTTGGGCCATTCCCGGGCTTTGCTAATGACGCCGCCCGGCTACACAAGCACGGAACGGAGTTAGCGTTGAAGCCAAAAGAAATCTTGAATTCCAAAGATAACAACTTCAATGCAATTTTCTAAGTATAGCATTCACAATTCATGAAGATAGCAATTTCAACGCAATTTATCGAAAACAACATCACATAATTCGTAATTTCATATAACTTTTATGTCCTCATTTTAAAAGAAAAAGACACCATTCATTAATACTAATTTAAGGAAAAATCTCTTCTTTTGAAAATTAACCAAGCTAACCTGGCCACCGTTTCCTTGAGGGACTTGAAAAGGGAGGACTGGAGCCACATTGGGCGCATCTCCCTCCATCTCGTTGTTACGTGCGCCTCTTGAGGCAATATTTTGCCGTCTCCGGGATGAGGCCATCCTAGGCGTCGCCTTGTAGAGCTCGCTGCTGCGATCGAAACGCTTCAGTCGGATCTGAATTCCGAGCTCGTTTGCTCACCGTATGAGCAAAAGAATATGACGCACGAACCCTCGCTTGAGTCAAAAAACCCTTACTAAAGTCTACGCAAATGGGGGGGGGGGGGGGGGATTGTGAGATGTCCTTAAGGCCAAAGGCAAAAACGTGGAGAGGGCTGGGAGGGGTGGCTGCAAGCCTCTCTGTAAGTCTATTCACACGGGGGGGGGGGGGGGGGGGGGGGAGAAGAGTTAAGGACACTGGCCTCTAGCAAGAGGAGGATGGAGGAAAATTGGCTTATCTGAAAAGAGCCAAATGAGGGGGTGTGAGAGGGGTGGCTGCAAGGGCGGCTGTACTTGCAGCAAGTACGCTACGGCGGTACGGACGGCAGCACAACAGGGCATACGCTACACAGAAATGCGTGCCAACTGAGGAGCACCCCGGGGGTTTATATAGCTGAGGGGTGAGGGTACGGGCGCTGCGCAAAGCAGGGACGAAAGGACGGTGTACCTTCAAAGGCTATGGATCAGTGGCCTGCATGGATCTACAGGAAAGGTACGGTGTCGGTTGTCTGGGAAAGGAGTGGTACGCATGTACCTTATCCGGTCTGGGTGTCCACCTAAGGGTACGCGTGGACCATACAGTGGGCGGCCATCCTTTGGTTCTTGGGCGGCCATTGTACGGGCGTCCTAGTAAGTGTGTACGGACCAAATTTTGGGGCGGGGTACCCAAATTTGGGACGCCCGCCTCGATTTGCGTGCCGGACCGCCCCGGGGGGCGAAAATTTTTTTTGTCCGGGAGGTTCTCCTGGTCGCAGGGGTTCAGACCGTTCGTCAATCGGACGTGCGGTCGTGCATTTATTAAGGTTTAAAGGTCGCCGTTTTTTAACTAAAATGATTGAAATTAGCGTATAGGCTTGATCCGGTGTCCGTTTTGGATGCTGTAAAATCCTATATTAGGATAAAATCGCGCGCAGATTCCAAATTTGGGCTCAAAATTTGAAGATTCTAAGTAGAAATGACTCAAATAATAAAATCATTGATATTCATACCATAAAAACTCATAATTACATGGACATTTCTTTATTAGTGAAGATGGGTACGTTACATTATAGCACAAGGTTGTACAAACATAGATGGAAAAACACTAACACCCATGAACATTTATTACAAATCAAATCTCGGGGAACGACCTCGGTAGAGGACTAGAGGACTGGACTCAAACACAGAAATAAGAATGGGCTAGAAAGCCCAGTCTGTATCTACCTTTGTAAGAGATAGACAGAGAGTTCAGCAAAAAGGGCATTATCAGGTGCTGCTATAGAAGTCTCTGGCTTTTCTAGTTCTTTCTCCTCTGAATCTGAATCTGAATCTGCATCTTTTGCCACCAAGTTTGCATGGTTTTCCTCTTGTTCCTTGGTCATTTTCTTGAAGCATTTGCCTTCAGTGTGCCCCAGCTTTCGACAATACATACACTTCAATACCTTGCTTGTGAATTTCCTTCTTTGTCAAGGACCACTGTGTTTTGGTCCTGTAACCTCCTATCTTCATCAAGAAGGACTGCTACCATGCTATCATAAGCCATCTCTCTAGACACTGTAAGTGTAGAGAGCACTTCTTTGAACTTGTCTATGTCCTTAAAACTAGAGAAGAGTGTCTTTTGTTGATCCCGTCCAGAAGAAACAGAGGAAGGACGAGGATTGCGAGATTGGTCGCGTCCTTGGTCCCGTCCACAATCCGAACTGCGTGGTTGGAAAGAACTGAGGACGTCGAGACTGAAAAGAGGACGATCCTGCTGATCAGCGAGGGTGTTGAGAATTATTCCATTAGAGATTAGGCCGGGAGGTAGAAGTGCCAGAAGATTCTCTTCGACTATCTCGGTTCATACGTGTCACGTGCATTCCGCACTTGGATGCCACGTAGACATTTCTGTACAGAAGGTGCAGGACCTGGGATGGTGAACTGGTCCCATGTGAGCCCAGTCTGGGACGAGTCAACCAGGGATCCATCTCAGTTGTCCGAGGTCAAGTGTGCATTGTCCTGCACAGGAGTCTAAGGTCAGGTGTGCACTGTCCTACACATGAATCAGTGCCAGTCCGCGCTGTGAGTCTCCCTCTATAGAATGATGTCAGTGATTCTGTGTATCGGTATGGTACCGGATGCCAGATCACTGAGTAGTTAGTGTTTAGGACAAGGGGCCAGCCCATAGGGCTACCCCGGATTTTAGTGTGGGCATGGGAATGGTGTGGAACCACTCCCATGAGGGCCAGGAAGGCCCAGGCTGAACCCACCAAACATGGAGGGGCTGTAGGACAGCCCTAGGGCAAGAATAAGGCAGATTCCAGGAGTTTACAGCCTTTACATGGCTGTAGGGCAAGTATGGGGCAGCCCATACAGGCTGCCCAGCCCTTGGGATGTGTGCAAAGGACTTGCCCAGCCATTGGAATTCAGGCACATCACCTTCTCAGCCTGTAGGGAAAAATGCAGCATTTTTTGGGATTTATTGCTAGATTTTCACAAGTCGTGGGACTTTTAGGCTGGCCGACTGCTCATATTGTGAGTAGTATAAATAGCCTAGCCCATGTTCCCATTCATTCATCTCATTATTCACCAAGAGCTCAAGCAAATCAAGGGCTAGACAAGCCAAGGGAGTTGCTAAGCAAAGGGGTGGAGTACTGAAGGTCAAGGGCAGGGATTTCCCAGCCCAAGAAAGGTCAAGAATTCTGTATTTTCTTTTCAGATTCACATCATTCTAATAAAGCAAATACACCATCCGTGGTGGGGGCCCTACAGAGGGTAATTGGGACCCAATACTGTGTCCTCATCTCTCCCTCTATCTCTCTATTTTCTGCAGATCACCTTTCAGTTTGTGCGTTAATTTCCGTCGCGAAAAGAGTGCTGAATTATGAGTATTGAAGTTACCGATTCTTCTCCAAAGCTTCCGCATGTTACAGTGGTATCAGAGCCTACTTCAAGTACAAAGATTCAGCAAAGAAACCAGAATTTTTTCTCGCTCGTGTGCTTGGTTTTTAGACGCCGGTGGACTACCCCTTTCGGAGTGACTCCTGTCCCTCGAGGATGTGTGCAAAGGCCTTGCCCAGCCATTGGAATTCAGGCGCATCACCTTCTCAGCCCCTGTAGAGGGAAAAATGCAGCATTTTTTGGGATTTATTGCTAGATTTTCACAAGTCGTGGGACTTTTAGGCTAGCCGACTGCTCATATTCAGTAGTATAAATAGCCTAGCCCATGTTCCCATTCATTCATCTCATTATTCACCAAGAGCTCAAGCAAATCAAGGGCTAGACAAGCCAAGGGAGTTGCTAAGTAAAGGGGTGGAGTACTGAAGGTCAAGGGCAGGGATTTCCCAGCCAAGAAAGGTCAAGAATTCTGTATTTTCTTTTCAGATTCACATCATTCTAATAAAGCAAATACACCATCCGTGGTGGGGGCCCTACATAGGATAATTGGGACCCAATACTGTGTCCTCTCCATCTCTCCCTCTCTCTCTCTCTATTTTCTGCACATCACCTTTCAGTTTGTGCGTTAATTTCCGTCGCAAAAAGAGTGCTGAATTCTGAGTATTGAAGTTACCGATTCTTCTCCAAAGCTTCCGCATGTTACAATACGAGACCCATTGGCTTTCTGAAAGACATTAGCTCGACCGGAAGAGGCCGAATTTCGAGAATTAATGTCTGCAACGCGCTCAGCATTACGTATGGCATCGACAAGATCGACAGGATTATATTTCTAAACATCGGCACGCAGTGGGGTTAAGACCTTCAACGCCCACATTGTAACCGATTTTCCAGCGTGCTATCGTCGTTGCCACCACAATAAAGCAGTGTCTTTGAGGAGGGATACCGCAAAAATCACCTTTTTGGAATCAGCGAGGGTCATGGTTTCAAAGTATAACCGCAGTTTGTAGAGCCATTGGTCTAAGATGCGCTTATTGCGCTGACCACCATAAGATTCAGGGGGTTTAATTTCCAATTTCTTTGTTTTACTGGCTTGTAAAAGACAATACAGAGTTTTAAGGTCCTCACCTTCTACCTCGGAAGGAATGACGTCTTTGTCTGCTAGTACTAGTATTGAAGCATCTGCTGCTGGTACTGAACTCGTGTTGGAGTGGCGGTTCGTGTGGAGCTATTGGATCTGTGAAGCCAAGGACGCCATGGACTCCTAGAGTTGCTGTTGGAACTGCTGCTAAAGTTGCTGCAAAGCTTGCTGCCATTCTCGAGGAGCCGCTGTGTCAAGAGGTTCAACCATGAGAGAAGATGCTGATGTAGAGGCTGCAAGGTGACAAGGCTCTGGGGGTTTTTGCTACTGATGACGCCGCTGGGCTCTAGTAAAAACCATCGGCTGGAGGGTGCGACATCTGTAAATCCAGTGAGGAGAGGCTATGTGCTGGTGAACCGGCTATGGACCATCCAGTATAATGAGGATGATCCTCTGGGAGTGGGCTCGCACGAGAGTCTGCTACTAGAGAAGAAGGTATAGAGGTAGAGGCAGCTGCTAGTGTCAAAGGTGTATAATCTAGTGTAGAAGGGCGCACCGTGAACGAAGATGGATAAACGTTCTCAGAATAGGTGCAAAATTCATGAAAAATGATGCTGCACTCGGGAAGGATAGCACCCAGATCATACTCACAGGGGACGGAGGGGACGGACCCTTGGAACGGAGGGACGCCGTCCCGGGAACACTATGGGACGGGGACAAACGGACGTCCCCAGCTGGGCGTCCCTCACGAGGGACGGCGTTCTGGGGATGGATCCACGAGAGGACGGTTGTGGGGGACGACTGCATGGGAACGCCGCAGGTTACTATTTGGGCAATGGTCACATTTTTTACCTTTTTTTTTGGCCGTTTGGGAGGGGCTTTTCATGGGCCTTTAGCCTTGGCCCATAGGCCTTGAGCCTTTGAGGCTTTGGGCCTTGGCCTCTCTCTTGCCTCTCTCCCTATAAGAAGACACACACACACACACTCCCTCTCATACTTCAAGCTTTAGCTTCACAAACACACACACACTCTCCCTCAAGCGGCAAGCCTCAAGGGCCAAGGTCTCAAGTTTTAAGCTCTCACATAAGCAAGCTGTAGCCTCTCAAGACACTCTCTCCCTCACACACACACACACACACACCCTCACACTCAACTTCTCAAGTTCTCCCTCAACTTTCAAGACTCAAGCCTCACTCGCTCTCTCTCTCTCTCTCAAGCTATCAAGTGACAAGGAGGCATCCACCATCCATGGCATCCTCCTCGTGGTAGTGGCTCTTCAAGTTCCAACTACCCGTAGATGGACGACGGGATGGACATGGTGGGATGAGGTCAATCACCCCCCATCCCCTCATGGAGGTGGTGCACAGCCATGGACATGCAAGCTTTGCCCGTATAGGCGAGTGGGTGGCACTAACAAAGTAATTTTTTAAGTGTCGTTCCTACCCCGTCTCTGTTCCCTACATATGGCCATCCCCCGTCCTGTTCCCATCCCCGTCCCCCATTACCGTCCCTCATCCCTTGTGACTATGGCCCAGATAAGGATGATGCTCGAGTATAAAACAGTAATGATCCAGATCCTGTGCATAAGTACGAACACGGAGCACCCACACATCGAACTCTCGGAGATGAAGTCGGTGTGGCTATCTGAACACGGTAATGAGTGGGCTGTAAAGAGGGGGGCACACTCACTGGAACAGGGGCAGAGACCGGTGGAGAAACACAGGTAGAAGAGGGCACTATGGACTGTGAGGGTGTATCCTATAAATAACTGAATTCATAGGTTTCCTCTGCCATAAGCCGTCGAAGAAGAGGGTAATGTGAGTCCACGTGATCTGGGAGGTGCTCTTAAACCCGTAAAAAGTGATATTGGCCCCTAATGAGTGGAGAGCACGCAAAAGAATGAAGTGACAGCTTTCCGATATTCTAATGTGCCACATTATGTGAGATTTTAATGCCCAAGAAAATGGAAAAATCACGCTTGAAAAATATTGCCATAAATAATGTTGTTACTGTAGGAGAAGCACCACGAGAAGGTGGCCATCAATCGTACGAAAATCATCAACGAAAGCGGCTGGTCCAAGCAGAGGGAATGGACAGCAAGAAGCACACGGCGAAGGACGCTGGCGCACACTAAAACCAACACGTAGAGTTTTGCAAGTCTGGGGCACGCTGAAGGCGGCTGCACGTGGCCCACGCTAAAACCAACACGTAGAGTTTTGCAAGTCTGGCGCACGTTGAAGGCGGCTGCAGGCTGACACGTGAAACCGGCACGTCGTTATGCTCACGTATAGTTTTTTTTTTGTTTGTATGCGTGGCAATTTAAACCTTGGACTCATAAGGTTTTGTTGTGGTTGTGTTGTGTTTGGTTTTTTTTTTATAAAAAAAACATCAAGTCATCATTTGCGTCTCAATGGGCAGCCAGCTGGAGGGAACCCACGAAGGGGTGTGGCTATTCGATGGAGGGGTAGGAGGGGTGCCTTTCCATGAAAGGGTACCGGCTGAAGAGGTAAGCTTTCGTATTGATAGGTTGTTGTCTTGCCTCTATTCAAGAGTTTTGTGCATATGGCTGGCCCGGCATTAATCAAAAAAAATTGGGAGTGAATTTGATGGGGCATTCTCTTCGCTCTTCCATTCAATACCTGCTACACCCAATTTTAGGGTTTGGACTGACTAATTTTAGGGTTAAGGTTAGGACTGATTTTAGGGTTAGGGTTAGGGTTAGGGTTTGGATATGTCACAGGGCGGAAAAAAGTTTGCTCTAATACCATTGTAAAGCTTTTATAGCTTAATTAACATGATTAAGACTTGATTAATGAACATAAGACAAATGCTTGCAAGAAAAGACTGAATGATTGCATTGAGACAGGGGCCTTTCTTAAATACAAGCCGAGAAGGTACAATTGAAGAGGCACATCCCTGTGAAGGGGTGTGGCTCTTGAATCAATGGTTATGTCCTTATTAGGACTTAGGGGTGTGTCTTTAATGAATAGGCATGTCCTTTGATAGTCACCCATGTGCAAGGGTGTGACCCTTCAGAGGTGTCTTTACAGTTAATGAGGGATTAAAGAGTAATTAGAGAGAGATTAAGAGAGTTAGTCACAATCGTGAGACACGTAGCATGTCCAAAAAAAAGTGAATGATGTACTTACATCAAAGTTGATCATGCCTAGGGAGAAAAATAGTGATAGGTTACTTGAAAATACACAACGTACATGCACTCAAGATCTCAATGAGGCAGAATACAGTCTCATCATCTCAAAGACTATGCCTTGAAACAGGGAAAGAGGTAGATGTGACAGAGAACTGTGAGTTACAAATATACCTTATCTCTGACAAGCACAAGATAGAGATGTAGGAGCATGGCATCCTACAGTGTCCACACACTATTAGATTCGAGGAAGATTACATTGCTTGTTATGAGTGGATCCTTTCTGTTGGGCCATTAAGAATGAGGATCAAAGATGTGTAATAAATGAGATACAAAGACATAGGGATAAACTCATGAGACAAACTAGGAGAGGAGATAATCATACTCACACACTTTAGAGCTTGACTCTAGAGAAGAGGATGTGGATGTATGGTGTGCCAGGGTGACTCAGCCAGACTAAGGCTAGCGCAATGATCACCACAAGGCACCCTCATTGCAAGTTGCAACATCCAGACACCCTTGCTGTCTCTGCAACCTACACAATATTGAAATTGCACATCAAAGACCTACACAGAAAGTCCCCTCTATCAAAGACCTGCATAGGAGGTCCCCTATGAGACCCACTGAGAGACATTCTAGATCAAAGTCAAACACACCCACTCATAACCTTTTGGATCTCTCCTAAAAGTCGTGTCCGACACCTTTCTGAGATTGCTGATGTGCCAACCTCCACTAAAGTAAGTTGTTGCCATCACCTCCGCGTTCTAAGATCTCTCTCGGCATTTTCTGACATCTGACTCCCCTGTCCTTTGAGGACCGGGAAAGGACCTGGAGGAAAGATTCTCCCAGCTACCACCGATTACCCCTCCTCCAGGGAAAGCACTCCCCCTGCCTTTCCTTACTCCTCCATCTCACAAAAGAGTCTAGACTGAGTGGTTTCCTTTTCCATTTTGATGACTTATATGGCAGTTCTATTAGTCATCATGTATTATTTCTCTCTCTCTCCTCTCATATTTTCCCAAAAAAAAAAAAAAGAAACTTTTATAAATTAATAATTTAAGGAGATTTGATGGAGTTTACCTGCAATTTCAGAAATCATAGCATCGACCGCCTTTCTCCCAGTCACCGAAGCGAGTGGGTTCGGGGCCCTTGGGACCTCCAATCTCTCCTGTGTGTGGATTCTTGTATTCTTGCTCTTCTTCAAGATCCTCGGAGGCATCCGTGCCCCTCACAACACTTCCACCATGGCTCTCTGTGGGAGAAGGCTCGTCCGATGGAGAGCACTTCTCATCATGGTGATGAGGCTCCGAGGTAGTCGCGTATAGAACAAAGCGTGGTACCTGCAACACAGGGCGTAGCAAGAGGCGCAAAGATGAGACGAATTTGCCTGTGTTGTGGGCACGAAATGAAAGCCCAAGCCTCGCAGCTACGCGATCCATGGCGTCACGAGCTCTCTCTTTCAATCTTTGCTGTATGTTTTTTTTTTGGGGGGGGGGGGGAGAGAGAGTTTGTTTCTACTTTATGTGAACTTGTTGAAAAATCATCTTGCTAACCTTGCTCATGGCTAAGTTATTTTTTAATAAAATTATTGGTCTATGTCAAAACTTTGAGGTTACAAGAACAAGACAAATGCTCCACAACTTTGAGGAGAATCCAATTTGTGATGAACACTCTGAAGAGTCCTCCCATAAACTCGTTGTACATGTACATGTTAACCAATAGTGATTGCTAGTGAAGTTAATCGTCCTAACTACGTGTACGTTTATGTGCATGAGTGAAAAAAAAAAGAATGCTATTAGAAGTTCACTTGTTAAGGAGAAGTTCAAGGAGCTCAAGGAGGGTGAATGTGCTTGAGTGCAATCTGATTCCCTACGTGTCACGCATGCGAGGCGCGAGTGGACGAGTGGTGATATTAATCGACTCGTGGGAGTGCATGTATTGCGTACGTCGAGACAGGTGGTCGGCGTATTGCATCTTGCATGCAGTCGCCTCTAGTAGTTGGCTCCTTCGTGAGGATGAAGGGGCTACAGGATGGGGAGATTGGGACCCAAAGGCTGAGGAGGAAATGAAGTAAAGAAGTGAGGAGGCTGAGGCGGTCTGCGTCAAAAGGTAGTGTGTCCCTGATTGTCTTAATGAATGTCTGTGTAATCAAGTCAAAGAGAAGGTATACCTGAAGCTGAGCTAAGAATTCATCAGAAGCCAAGTAGGTTTATTCTCTATGTGTAGTGTATTCTTGTTCTGTCCAGGAAAACCTCCGTCGAAGGGAGAACTAGGTAGATGGCTGCAGGAACCCATCTTGCATGATTGTGTTGTTTCTATCTTGGTAAGGGTTTTTTCAATGTTTTGTTTATCAAAGGGCAATCTGTGATGACTGAACTGTTTGCCAAGGGCCCTTTGTTCTTTGGTCAGAGGCTAATTCATGTCTTTCCCTTCGACCCTCTTTTTTATGTTAATAAAAGTCTGCAAAACGCCTGCCCTGTTTGGGTCGAGGTGATAGGGTTGCCCCTTGGCTGAGACCAGCTTTGCGTGTCAATCTCTAGGTCCGGTGTTGTTTGTCTCTGGTGATGAGGTAGGAGGAAAACAAGGGAATAGTGTATGTATTACATGGAATCCTTCTATTGAGACTCCGAAATTTGTTGAAGTTGATTTAGGGTAATTAGGGAAACTTGAATTGAGTCTCAAATTTGGTGCATTCCCTGGAGCTTGCTTTAGGTGTGGGGCTTTTGGGCATATTGCTAAGGACTGTCCAACTGTGGTGACTTCTAGAGAGGATCTTAAAGAGGAGTATAGGGGAGGAATTGACAAGGAGAAGGATCTATTGGAGTCTCAAAAAGCTAATCCTAAGGGGAAGGAAGTGATGATAGATTTCGGGGATAAAGAGAAGGAAAGAGGGTGGGATAAAGTCAAGTTTAGAGCCAATGTAAGGCAGAGTAAAGTTGAAGCTAGGAAAGCTATAAATAGTAGAAGCTCTGAGAATAGGAGGTATAGGAGGGGGGAGAATCAGAATTCTATTATTTTTTCTAACCTTCAAAGGAGGTTAATCTGGCTCAGAGTAGTCAAAAGGACTGTGTGGAAGTGGAAATGGTATGGAAACTCCATTATCATGATGAACCATAAAGAGTTAAAAGGAGGTACCTGGAATGTGAAAGGGATTAAAGACAAAAAGAAATATAGCATTTTTTGGGATCTAGTGAAGTCTTTGGGACTTATCTGTTCTAGCTGTCCAGGAATATAATCTTTCTAGTAACATTTCGAGGATGAATTGTTTTGGGGAATGCGATATATTTTATAGTGGCATCAAGTCAGGTTTTAGTGGGGTTATGACCATAGTTAAAAGGGATCTCAGACCTAGTATTATAACTAATCATCCCGAGGGAAGGATCTTGATAGTAGAGATCATTCTTAATGGTCAGAGAACATGGATCATTAATATTTATGGGGCCCACAATCACAAGGTTAGGAGCTGTATGTGGGATTGGATTGTTGGTGTAAATGTTCAAGTACCTTGTGTTCTGTTACGAGACTTCAACATGGTATTAAGAGTGGTGGATAAATGTGGTGGTAGCACTATTTTAATAGGGAAGGTACATATTTTAGTTTGCAATATCTTTATTCCTCTTCAAGAATTGATAGAGTTTTCTTGGGTGCCTCACACTTTGAGGGTGACTGTGGATTACAGCTCTACTTTATTTGACCATCTCCCTTTAATGTGAATTACAGCTCTACTTTATTTGACCATCTCCCTTTAATGTGGGGTTGGTCTCAGTGTGATGGGTCTGGACTTATCTCATTACCCCACTAGGAAATTGAGAGTTAATAATTTACTATTGAAAGACCCTCTCTTTATGGAATATACTGAAGCAGCTATTAATAAATTGAAAAGGAGAATGGGAGTTGAGGGCTCTTGGAAACAGTTTGCCAATGAGATGCAAGGTGTCATTAGGGCTATGGGAAAACTGAGGGCTGAGAAAAAAAATGGTCTGCTCTTCTAGAAAAGTTGCTGTTGAAAAGACAAACTGTTGGGCTGGATTCTGGTGTGACACTGAGCTGTACTTAAAGTGTCAAGATAATATTCAAATGGCGGAAGATAAATGCTTTAGAGAACATGAATATTGGACCAAAAAGAGCCTCTTCAGCAAATAAAAAGAAACCTGACAATAAGTTTTTTAAACTTTCCAAGAATAAAAGTGACATAGTGATAGGGGAGTGCATTTTAGATGAGGATGGCACTCCTTTAAATGACCCCAAACTGCTTGCTTTGAAATGGGTCAAATATTTGGGGTCTACATTGAGCTTAAAAGAAGATTCCTCTTTAAGGATGTTCCAAGCTAAAAATAGGCTGCTTGTTCTTCTTAATCAGAAAATGGACTCTGATAAAGCTAAATGGTTAGAAAGGGATATTGAGATGGATGAGTGTTGGTGTGCTCTACTGAAGTTGGGTAGGGAAAAGGCACCTAAGTGGGATGGTCTTTCAACTGAGTTCTTTATTACCTTTTGGCTCTCTTTAAAAGAAGTGGTGATTGACATTTGTAAGAAAGCCTTCAAATTTGGTCATTTAGGACAAAGTCTTTAAAGAAGGATTGGTGAAACTCATGCCCAAACAGACTACTTGCCAACAGGTTTGGGCAAGTTTGGGCATTGGAGGCCTATGACCTTACTGACTGTGATGTATAAAATCTTAGATAAGGTTTGGGCATTGGAGGCCTATGACCTTACTGACTGTGATGTATAAAATCTTAGATAAGGTGCTCACTATTAGAATTACCCCTGTCTTACAAGAGATCATTTTAAAAAAACAGCATGTCTTTATTAAAGGCAGATCCATATATGACAACATTTTTGCTGCTTTATTGGGTAGAGATGTGGCCATTAAACAACTACTGAAATGTATCATGATGCAACTAGATCTTGAGAAATCATATGATAGGATTTAGTGGTCTTTCATTGCAAGAGTAATGGAAAGAATGGGGTTTAGTGCCAGAATGGCTACCTGCATCTATTCTCTTTCCCTGGGTGGTTTCTCTAATGTACTTCTTAATGGAAGAATAGTAGGAGGCTTTGAAATCAATAGGTCAGTCAGACAGGGATGCCCTTTAGCCCCTCTACTATTTGCTATTGCTTCTCATCCTCTGATCCTATCACTTGAAGATTACTGGCTTAAAACTCAAACATAGTGAGCAGCTGGTCATTCAATGTTTTGCTGATGATTCTCTTTTATTTTTAAAAGCTGAGAATAGCAATGCGAGAATGGCCTTAAATATTGTTTAGGAGTTTGCTGATGCCTCAGGGTCTAAATGTAATATTCTAAAATCTAGGATCATAAGTTTAATAGAGGATAATGATTTTGATCTCGAGAGGTGGGGATGTGAGGTAGTACAAAAGGGCCACATAGTGAGGCTGCTTAGAGTTCCCTTTGGGGTGGGTCTTACCAATAAACAATTGGTCATGTGGGCCATAAACAAGTTTGTTGAGAAATTAAAGAAGTGGGAAGGCCTGAGAGTACCTTTCATATCAGAATTGATTTATGCAACTCAGTGTTGAATGCTTGTATTATGTTTCTAAGCCCAGTGCTTAAATTTGGGAAGTGTCATTGGAAGGAGATTATTGGTCCTATCACGGATTTCCTATAGAGAAATGACGTAGGTAAGAAAAGAGTTCCTGCATGGTTGGCTTGGGAGAAATTAACAGTGCCCAAAAATGAAGACTCATGGTCTATGTACTATAGTGTAGCCTTGTAAGCTTGCAATGTTAATTTATTATCATGTCATGGAGCTTGTAATGTGTTAGAGTCTTACAAATGTCTTTTGTCTCAGTTTGTAATACTTTTGGGATGGAACAAAAGGCACACTTGTTATTACTCTTCCTTTTCGTGTCAACTGTAGTGAATGATTATGTTATAGTTCTGCTCTTGTGTACATGTTAAGTGAGAGCTGAGTGAGGAAGGGAGTGATACACATTCACTACACTCAAGCCTACCCACGAGAGAGAAGTCTGGAGCATTCCCCACAACCAGTTGTAATTGGTGTTTGAACCCTGAACCTCTAACGAGAGTCTTCATGTCTCCCACCATGGCATTGCGCGACTAGTCTGCCACACCAGACTACTATCTTGCCATTCCACTAATAGGGAAATTAGCAAGAAACACATGGCGATCCTGTTGGGGAACTCATAACAAACCTCTCGGTGTAGCAATCTGCACCATTCGGCAAGGGTAAGAGGGCTTTGAAGTAGACACATGGTGAAATCACAGAATGGAGGGCTTTGAAGTAGACACACGGTGAAATCACAGAATGGAGGGAACCTTAGAAAACTCAACATGAGGAGCTGCTCATCACACAACCCAGCCACATTCAAGAATACCGTTCTCATATGCAAGAAGCTAGAAAAGCTGAAAAGTAATGCCTCCCAAAAGACCCTCTAGGAAGCATGTAGCTTGGAGTACTTCACATCGTCAAGAAGACAGTGTGGAAATATTCGCTAACCCGCGCGAGCAAGAGGAAGCTTCATAACTTAGATACAATTCGGACCAAGAAAAGGAATGCCAAGAAGAGAGGCAGCACATACTCTTGGTTTGGAAAACCCAGGAAGGGAGGAGCAACCAAACCAACGAGAACAACCACAACTAGGTTTGGAAAACCCATGAAGGGAGGAGCAACCAAACCAACAAGAACAACCACAAGTAAATCCTCGCAGAAGGTTCAAGGGAGCCATGGTGTCACTAGCCAAAAATTTCCTGGTGTTTTCAGGTGATAAAGGGGAAGATGCAGATCTACATGTGAGGAGGTTTGAGCAACACTGGAAAGTGGCCAGACTTTGGGATTTAGAAGAACCAGATCTAAGTGAAATTTGCAGAGATGCCTTCATGAATACCTTCAAGGACAAAGCAATGGAGTGGGTGTGTCAAGATATCAAGACAACCACTTCCAGACCTATGAAGAAGTCATGATTGCCTTTCTGGGAAGATTTCGCAAGATCAAATCCGCAACTCAACTCTGTGATCAAATGAGAGGGCTTCATCAAGAGGATATGGATATGGCAGAGAGTGGCAGAGCAGACTCAACCCTCGATGCAAATTATTGTTGACTAGTTTATCCAAGGGCTTAAGCCGGACATTCATGTAGTGGTCAACACAAAGTAAGTGGAAACTGAAGAAGAATTTGAGGAATTGGTGGAGTTAGCCAAAAGGGCAGAAAAAAGAAGTCGAGAAAGGAAACATAAAAGGAAGCCCAGGAAGAGTGTCACCACCGAAGAGGACGATTCAAGTGACTCTTCTCAAGACACTCTGGTGGCAGTAGCAAAAAAGAAAGACAAAAAGAAGAAGTTCGAAAAGGTACAAGCAAGTTCCGGAGAATTAATGCAACAGGTAAAGCAGCTGGTACAAGAAATGAAAAAGGGTAAAGGAGCAAATTTCTAGAAAAATGTGTTCTGCTCACAATGCAAACAAGAAGGCCACGTCAAAGAGGAATGCACGGTACCTCCAACTTGTTCAATCTATAACATGAAAAATAAAGCTCCCATGGTGAATAACATAGAGGGAGCAGAAAGAAGACCTCCTGGAAGGGGAAGGTTTGGGAATAGAGGTCGCGGAAATTTTTTTGCAAGAAGAAGCCAAGGAAGTTCTGGAGGGACCACTAACTTCACATACTATTATTGCCAACAACCCGGACATACCAAAGCGGAATGTGCCATGAAGAAAAAGCATGACGAAGAAAGACAAGCAAAACTGATGCAGCTCAAGGAGAATCCGCCAAGTGCCAACATGATGTAGGCAGATGACATGCAATTGGAGGTGCACGACATCCTAGTAGTAACAAGGGCTAAGGCAAATGAATCTAAGGTGGTGATAACTCCAATTGATGGTCAAGACTGACCAAAAAGCCACAAAAAGGTAGTTGTGGATTGGGAATAGTAGGAAAAAGTGAGAATCCAAATTGCAAAGGAAATAGAAAAAAGGTAAGGGAGGCAAAAGGAGGATGATGCAAGAGAAATACCCACAGATATTCCAGACACAAATGGAAGCAAGCATATAGAGAACTTCAACAAGGAATATCAGGAAGAGAACCAAAGAGATGCTGACTAGTTGCAATCAAATGTAACGTCATTGCTGTTGGATAGACAAGTTTAGCTTAAGCAACTCTGCTAGACTTATGCCCAAGGTTCAAAGCCAAGATCTTGTTAGCAGGCATTGAAGAACTTAGCAAAGAATTAAAGTATACGGTGAAGGAAGAGACCCCAAAATGTGGCAATATGCAAGCAGAAGAACTGCTACCATCCATAGATGATAAAGTGGCTAAAATCACAATTCAACTCAACAATGTTCTCATTAATGATGTAGTACTGGATGGAGGATCTAGGGTGAATGTGGTCAAGGAAGAAACCGCATTAGGTTTAGGCCTCAAGTGGGAACCCATTCAGTCCAACATAAGAATGGCTGACAACAGAATAGTGGTGCTAAAGGAAATCATCAAAATGGTATCAATGAGAATCGAACAAGGTGAATTCAAGGTGAATCTAGTGGTGATCACCACACAAAATCATGCTGGGTCCTATATCAAGTATTACAAGGAAGACCCTAGCTAAGACATGGTAAGGTGAAGCATGACTAGGGCAGAAACATAATTACCATCAGAAAGGGTAAGCGAAAGGTATATGTTGATCTCATGGATACTAAGAGACCACTAAAACTTGCTCAGAGGCCAATCCATATCGAAACATACATGTCAGAAGGTTTTGATGATGATGAAGAAACCAAAATACCTCGCGAACACTCATACTTATTACCATTGTACATGGTAAATGTGGAGGAAGCAATAAAGCAACACACTAAAACAAAGGGCAGAAACTCGAAAGTGGTTAAGGATCAATCATTGAAATCAAAAGCAAATTTTGGGAAAGCAGAAAGCTCGAAGCTAAGCAAGACCTTGTAGTAGGAAAAAGCCATGGAAGAACTTAAGTGGGCTTGGAACGTAGAACAAGAAGAATACATCCAGGAAATCCGGGATTGGGTAAAGAAGCAAAAATAAAAACGGGGAAAAAATGCAGCTAAGGTGAGTGCGGAGGACAAATTACAGGAAGTAAATCTAGGGAAAGAAAGAGAAGAAAATAATGTAAATATCAGCCTAGAACTGGAGAATGAATTCAAACAAGAGTTAGTATCACTGCTAAAGGAGTATCAAGACGTCTTTGCTTGGTCATATGAAGACATGGAGAGCATTGACCATAAGTTCTTCTAGCACAGCATCAATTTGAAAGAAGGAGCCATACCAGTCAGGCAACATAGGTACATAATGAACCCAAATTATGCAAAATAAGTAAAAGAAGAAATTGACAAGCTATTGAGGGCAGGTTTCATTGTACTTGTAGAAAAAAGCTGCATGGATATCTCTGATTGTAGTAGTCCCCAATAAGAACATGAAGATCAGAATATGTGTGGATTACTGCAAACTAAATGCAGCAACCAATTCAGATCCTTTTCCACTTCCTTTCACAGACTCCCTGCTTGATGAGGCTGAAAAAGAGATGTATTCCTTCTTAGATGGTGTCAGTGGATATAATCAAGTGAAGATGGCTCCGAAAGACTGGGAAAAGATTGCCTTCGTCACTTAATGGTGGGCCTGTGACAATTATCATGATGTTTGGCTTGAAGAATGCACCAACAACTTTCCAGAGAATGGTGCAGGAAATCTTCTATGACTATCTGATAGATTTTATGAAAGCTTTTGTGGATGATTTTAGTGTGTCTGGGGATAAGGCTAAACACATTTATTACTTAAGGTTATGTTTGTAGAGATGTAGGGACACAAGGTTGAAGTTGAATCCGGCCAAGTGTGCATTTGCAGTGAAATCCAGAACTCTGTCAGGACACATTGTGTCGGCCCAAGGATTGTTGGCCATAGATCAAGCTAAGGTGGAGGCCATAACCAAAATCTCCACTCCCCAGAACATAATGCAGCTTGAAAGATTTCTTGGCAAAGTGAAATGGCATACAAGGTTTCTAAAATATTTGGCTCATGTAGCATATCCGTTATATACTCTAACAAAGAAGGATGCTAAATATGAATGGAGCCTAGAATGTGAGAAGGCATTTCACTAGCTAAAGTACATGGTGTCTTCTACACTGGTAATGATCAATCTTGAATGGAATCTGATATTACATGTTTATGTAGATGCCTCAGATGGAGCAGTAGGCAACGTACTCATGTAAGAGAAACAAATAGGGTACATGTTGCCTATGCATTATACCAGCAAGGCTCTCACAAGAGCGGAAAGAAATTATAGTACAACAGAGAGAGAAGCCCTCTCCATGATCTTCACTGAATAAGTTCCGGCACTACCTTTTAGGAAACAAATTTGTTCTCCATGTGGATCATCAAGCTCTTATCTATCTGGTGAACAAAGCCTTCCTGGTAGGGAAAATGGCAAGATGGATGCTACTACTTCAAGAATTCGAGTTCACCATTCAGCACACACCTGGAAAAGAAAATGCAGTGGTAGACTTTCTATCCAGACTATATTCCGGAGAATCTGCTTTGGAGGGTGTGGAGAATCAACTTCCACATGATAGCTTGTTTACAGTCACATCATCCGGAGTAGAGGAAGCCTGGTATTATGACATGATGCAGTTTTGGGAAGATGGGTCTTTTCAAGAAGGATATACTAGTGATAAGAAGAAGAGAATCGCCATAAGAAGTAGAAATTTCACAATGATCGCCGAGCAACTCTATAAAAGAAGCATAGATCAAATTCTTCAAAGATGCGTTTTGTATCATGAACAGCCAACAGTGCTAAGGGAAGCACACTACGGCATCACCGGAGGACACATGGGTGGCGAAATAACAGTCCGAAAAATTTTACAAGTAGGCCTATGGTGGCCAACTATCATGAGAGATGCCAACTGTCATAAGAGATGCCAACATGAAAGTAAGGAACTGTGATGTCTGTCAACAGCAGATGGGCTAACTTAAAAATTTTGATAGGATGCCCATCACACCCATACTACCCCTAGCACCATTCATGAAGTGGGGATTGGATTTTGTTGGACCTATTAAACCACCCACAAAAGGCAGCAGATATGAATACATCATCTTTGCAACAACAGATTACTTCACCAAGTGGCTAGAAGTTAAGGCTATGAAAAGAAACTCCGTAGAAGAGGTGTGAAGTTTCTCTTCAAAGACATCATTGCAAGGCACGGGTTGCCAATAGAAATAGTCAGTGATCAAGGATCACATTTTATGAACAAGCTGACGAAGGGATTAATGGAAAGATACTTGATTAATCACAAGAAGTCCTCGCCTTACTATCCACAGTGCAACGGTCAAGTGGAGTCTACCAACAAGATGCTTACCAAGATTTTGAAGAATATCATAAATGTAAACAAGAATGATTGGAACCAGAAGTTAAATGCTGCACTATGGGCATTCCGAACATCATTCAAGGTTGCTATTGGGCAAACACCATTCAAAATAGTTTATGGTTTGGAAGCAGTCATGCTAATGGAAGACATGGTACACAGTCTTAGAATAGCAATTCAAGAGAAGCTTCCAATGGAAGAATCTCGAGAGCATATAATACAGGAGCTCCTAGCCTTAGAAGAAGAAAGACAAATCAACTCTTTGAAAGCAGAAATAGTGTAACAAAGAAGGAAGGCTTGGACAGACAGACATCTCAAGCATAGAATTTTTGGAAAAGGTGACTCTGTCTTAGTTTACAATGCCAAACTAGGGCCCCATCTGGGAAAATTCAAGATCATGTGGATAGGACCATTCAAAGTGAAAGACATGGTCAACCAAAATGCTTTTTCCCTAGAGAACTTGGATGGTACGCCCTTCCCGAAAATGGTCAATGGTTTCAGGGATGAGGAAGTACAAAGGCCATCTAGTGGAAGTCCCACCAGAAAGAGAAGAAGCAAAAGATCAAGAGAGTCCGGGGCATCTGCTGCGGCATGATTTCATTAGTAGAAGTTAATGCAGAAGATCGTATAAATCGTAAGACTACGGAAGAGTGGTCAGTCTGCAAGAACTATTAAACCACTAAATCCCTGGGTATTGTAACAAATCACAGCATGAATGACAAAAGAGTAAGTGACCAAACATATGCCAGCCCAAGCCGCGTGGATGATTGCATGAAGGGTACAAGTGTCATAGCATCATTAAATCTCCACTTGCAAAACAGTAAGGTGGGTAAATGGTGAAAATGCCTTAATCCCATTAAATCAAGGCAACGACCATAATGTAAATCAAAGGTCACATCACATCAAAAATAGGGAAGCCAAAAATGATAATACCCCAAAAAAGGAAGCCAAGAAGAGGAAACATCGACAAAAAGAGCATAAACACTAGCATTCTCATTCTGCGCTCTCGCTTGAACCAATCTCAACCATCTGTAGCATTTTTCTTGTCAATAGCACCATGCCAAAGATCAAACAGAATGCTCAGGTCTGATAAAAAACCAAAAAAGAGCCTAAGCATGCCCATGTTTATACCAGACCTGAGGAAAGCAGGAGCATCAAGAATGGGCAAAAAGGTGCGGGTTAGAAAAACTTCTCTCTACTGACAATGGGAGGAGCTACAGGACCCAAAAGACAAAGCAAATTTCATCAATCAGTTCTAGGAAATCAACATTGTGCATGTGGAGGGGAAGGAGCCAATAAAAATTTCAGAAAACGCAGTGCACTATGTGCTGGGTCTGCCCACCATTGATGGCGCTCTAGATACCAACATGAAGCCTAGGGTAGATGAAGAAATCCTTAAGACAGGTAACATGCACCAGGTAACATGCACCAGGTGACATAGCAGACGAAACCCGACGCGGGAGAAGTTTGTCTTCTTCTTGCAAAACATCATGTTCATAGGAAAGCTGGAGAACATGTCCAACAAAAATTATAAATTTCTCAGAGTAGTGGAAGCGGGAGAAAAGATAAACTGGGTGGCAATCTGCAAGGAGAATCTGGCTAAGAGGAAAGCCACCTGGGCAAAGGAGAAGCAGCCCAATCGCTCAAGTAGCAAGATCTATAGACCTGCAGATAGGAGATGTCTCAGACAAGTAAAAATACAAGGAGAATCTGGCTAAGAGGAAAGCCACCTGGGCAAAGGAGAAGCAGCCCAATCGCTCAAGTAGCAAGATCTATAAACCTGCAGATAGGAGATGTCTCAGACAAGTAAAAATACAAGGAAGCCGTAAGATCTTCGAAAGCACCCAAGGTAACATTCAGCTCATTTGAGGACAATGAGGAGGAGTGGCAAAAGATTTCCTAGAAAGCAAGTAAAAAGAGGAAAAACAGAGTTGATGAATAACTGCTGCATGACTCGAAAGAGGTCAAGAAATAGAAGGCTGAAGAAAGGAAATAGAAGGCTGAAGAAAAAGAAAGGAAAAAAGAACTAGAGGAGAAGAAGAAAACAGGAAGCTACTGCCAAAGCTGAAAGAAAGAAAAAAGTTGAAGAAGAAGAGAAAATAAAAGAGGAAGAAGAAAGGAAAAGGAAGGAGGAAGTAGAGAAGAAGAAGAAGGAAGAGGAACAACATAAAAAGAAGGAAGAAGCAGCCCAAAAAGGGAAAATGCCTACTAGGATAGCGCTCATCATACCAACAAAACTGCAACCATGGGTAACATCACTGGCACATAAGGCGCAAGAAGGGCCAAGTCACCGGAACAAATTACCCAAAAAATTGGAAGCAGAACTCCCTTGCCAGCAACTTCATAAGGACAAGGGGCTGCTAACCATGGCTAGAAGATCCTCTCACATACTCTCTCTATAGTAGAGGAATTTGAAACAAAGACCCAGAGTACCATCACACAGCTCAGTGCACTTAACTAGAAGCAACATTATATGCTAATGAGTGCTAGAAACAAGACTAAGGAGCTACAGCTCAAGTGATAATCAATGGCGCAACAAAATGAGGAGCTATAGAAGAGGATAGCCATGGAGGAAAGGTAACTAGTGGACCAAAAGGATTTGAGTGAAGGAAAAATCAGAGCCCTTATAAGTGACATGAAATTGCTCCAGTCACAGAAAAGAAGGCTATGAGCAGAGCTGGAAGAGGCCAAGAAGCCAGCCAAAGTTTGGGCTGACACGATTCAAGGTCTGAAGAACGAGGTGCTAGATAGCACAATAGCATTGGCCGTAGCTCAATTAGAGGCACAAGCCCTAAAGAACCCAAAAGAAGAAGAAGTTATGTGTCTTCCGCTGGATGCCAAAGTAGTAGTAATTAGAATAGCAAAGGCTAGATTAAGCAGAGTATGGGATCAAGTGCTGCAAGCTCTTGTGGAGATCTAGGAACAAATATCTTGCAAGCCCCAACAAGTCATCCATAACCTAGAGGATAACAATGATAATGATGGGGAGCAACATCAAATATACCAGCAATAGCAGCAACGCCAATAGCATCAACAACAACAATAGCAACAGCCATCCCAGCAGGCCAAGAATTTCCTAGAATCGGTACCCCTGGAAAGGGGAAACAAATAAAAGGTGAAGATAAGAGTCTAATATAGGCACTAAAGGCCACCACGTGGAAGGCAGAACATTGGGAGAAGAAAGCAAAGAAGTTGGTGGAAAGGAACAAGTTATTGTAGAGCAGGAGTTGCAAGAGGCCACACCCACAAAAGAGTATGCATATATATTACTCTTCCTTTTCGTGTCAACTGTTACTCTATAGTGAATGATTATGTTGTAGTTCTGCTCATGTGTACATGCTAAGTAAGAGCTGAGTGAGGAAGGGAGTGATGCACATTCACTGCACTCAAGCCTACCCACGAGAGAGAAGTTAGAGCATTGGTGTTTGAACCCTGAAACCTTTGGCGGGAGTCTTCATGTCTCCCATGGCATTGCCTGACTAGTTTGCCACACCAGACTACTGTCTTGCCCTTTCGCTAATAGAAAATTAGCGAGAAATAGGTACACTATTTGAAAGTGCACACAAGATCTCGATGTGCATGGAGCCATATGGAATCTCCTCATCAAACACAATCTGCCTGCTCACCACCTCTACTAGCCATTAGAGGTGTGACATGAGGATGATCCCTGTGTAGGGGGCACAAATAGCATACAAATAGGTACTAGGGCATACTAATTGTTGGTGTGATGAGGAAAGTCGAACAGAGAGTGAGACGAGATTACGACATAATTAAAAAGAAACTAGCACACACACCTACACTAATAAGTACATGGGAGTTGTAAGAATTAAAAAGAGACTAGCACACACCTACACTAAGTACATGGGAGCTATAAGAATTACATCTTTCCTGAAGTGTTCTTTAGATTAATGTACAAGAGGCCTTTAAATAGCCTTACACACCTACACTAATAAGTACATGGGAGCTGTAAGAATTAAAAAGAGACTAGCACACACCTACACTAAGTACATGGGAGCTATAAGAATTACATCTTTCTTGAAGTGTTCTTTAGATTAATGTACAAGAGGCCTTTAAATAGCCTTACGCTACTACATAGAGATTCATGCACATGACAACTATTAGTTGCCATGTGTCCCACTGAGGTCTCCTTATAGGTGGCTATTTCTTTACACATTATTAGAGTTATGTTCACACCCTTACAAGTGTCTGGTTACCAATATCCTCTTTGTGATGGAAATCCTCTAGGGAGAGTTTTGTGTTTGCAATGACAATGAGAGAGAGAGAGAGAGAGAGAGAGAGAGAGAGAGAGGAGGAGGAGGAGGAGGAGGAGGAGGATAAAAACACTTTAAGGAGAGTTTGGTGTTTACATAGACAATCGATAAGAGGGAGAGATAGAGAGAGAAGATAGGAGAAGGGAGAGAGAGATAGTGCAAGGAGGAGAAATAGAGAGAGAAGAAGAAGAGGAGGATTATGCAAAGATAGATAGATAGATAGAGAGAGAGAGAGAGAGAGAGAGAGAGAGAGAGAGAGAGAGAGAGAGAGAGAGAGAGTGCAAGGAGGAGAGATTTTATGGTATTAGAGCTCCGATTTATATTAGATTCAAGGAGAGGTAAGAACAAATTACAATGATCTTTGTTGCTAGAAACTTTATGAAATATGACCTTGGTTATGTAAAAGGCTCCCACGCATTGGATGCTATCTTAAAACTAATAAAATGAAAGAGAAGAAGGAGGAAAAAAGAGGAGGAGCATGAAAAGGAAGTGGAAAGAAGAAGTAAAAAAGAAGAGATGGTGACAAAGGCCAACGAGAAGGTGAGTCTCCACTCTTGGCCCATTTCCATGCACCCCGCCTTGTCAAAATCCTTGCCTTGCCATGCTTGAGTTCAGGCATGGGTTAAGCACCTAATGCCATTTGATCACAAGAGCAAAGAACCTAAGGGATGTCTTTAAGAGAGGTTTGTGCCTCAAAAGGCAATTAATGTAATGGCATCCATGAATACATTATAAACTAGGGTAGTATTTCTTTGGACTCCAATATGCTTTCAAGTTACTAATTAGACACTTGATTGCTTTAAATGTGTAAGTAGATGAGAAGTATAGTGGAATCTACAAAATTTTAAAAACCATGATTAGGTTCCTATCATTTTCCAAGCAACGATCTTAATGTGGCAATATGATATTAAAGGGCCTAAAATTTTCTTATATATTTATGTTATGAAGAGGTTCATTTTGGATGTATGCCTTGAATTTTTTAATCTTTTTTCTCTAGGAATGAAATATATCCACATACACAAGCTCCAATTTCCTTTCTTATACATTTGAATAGAATCTCACCTTGATTTTGAAGACAAGCATAGTTTTTATACAAACTTAGAGGGGTAATAGGTTTCTCCAAGTCCGGACAATTTGCAGGCAATTCGTAAGGGCAAGATGCAAGTCATGGATTTACAAGATTTGTGGACTAAATAGAGGGTGCAATGTGCCACTAGAGCACACATATGCAAGTGAATTATCAAGTCTAACCCAAGACTAGTGGGCCATGCTTTTAAGATGTAATTGATCAGATTCATAGAAGACGGGTGAGTAGAAAACAAGTAGCTTGCACAAGTAATTCTATACGAGATTCCACCAATTTAAACTCTAATTCCCCTTTGTTTTGGTGGAGGAGGAAAATGTGTATTGAGGTTAGCAACCACCATGTTTGATCAAATCAGAGACATGGCTAAGTTGCAAAATAATTTATAATTAGAATTTAAACAAGTTTTTGATATACTTATATAAGTGAGCAAGTGTAAGGTAATCCAAAGCCTCCACTCAGTGCCAAAAACTAGGTTTTTTAAAGCATGTATACACTAAGAAAAAAATTTATACACTTCACTACACACAATTAACTTACAAAGATAATGAACGACACATTCTACAAGGCATGTAGCTCAGATAACTTATAGTTCTTACTTGCTTTTCTCTCTATAATAGTTATTTTTTGGGGGGATGCGAGAGGGGGTATTAAGTACACATGCCATAAGGGTAGAAGAGGATACCATTTCATTCAGAGAAGAATTGTACGACATCATACTCCTTAAGTGCACAACTCAAGGAGAAATTAAGTATTGAATGATGGAGATAAGATCTAATTGGTAGGCCAAAGATTAGCTCATGTAAAACGTAACAAAGTAGCACTCTACATTGAGGTATGCATGTTGGACCAATACATGCACACCTAGCATACATATACAGACATTCAAACCAAATATATTGGTTGTGCTATCTAGCTTGCTAGAAAAATTCATATCTCCCAGATTGTCAGCTCCAAGCCACAATAGATGCAAGCTATCCTAGCTCCCTTTCCTCTCGCCCTGTACAATAAATGCATGCTTAAGAGAACTACGGTTAGCCCACTATAGGTGAAAGCAGCACCAATGACTTGTTCCTTGACGATAAGTTAATAGTGATAACTTGGCGGCTTTTCTAGGTGATGGTGTCAAGTCCTTCATGGCATCATCTCTCACAAATGGTACTATTAGGATAAGTTAATAGTGATAAGTTGTTGGCTTTTCTAGGTGATGGTGTCAAGTTCTTTACTTTGTGATTATGTACTTTGTTAATCTCTTTTCTTTACCATAGCTCCACGATGTGAGTTGGTGGTTGCTTCTCTCTGCATTATGTGTGGGTAGTGGTCTACCCCATGACTAGTTACACCTTGTGACCATGAAGGTTATATATAATCACATAGTGCTCTTAATTGGCTACCATCTTTCTACTTTTTCTAGCCATCAACTTTCCTTATTCAGTGCTTTTACGATTGATCATAGCTCCTTTTTATGACTTTTTGTTTAATCATGAGGTGCGCGGCCCATGCTAGGCAGCGAGATCCTCTTACCGATGAGATGAAGAGTTAGATCCGGACGTTTGTAAAGCCCTACACCGATCCCAACCTAGTCCATTCAAGGGTTAAGGGGCGTTAGCAAAAACAGTGGAAAAATGGATTGAGGCAATGGAAGAGTACTTTGATGTAACCGGTTATAATGAGAGGAGCAAGATGGCTCTCACTAGATTAAAAATTGTGGAAACGGCCAAGGTCGCATGGAGGAACCATTGCGAGACAAACCGTCTCGACCGAAATACCCAGACCTGGTCGGATCTTAAAGCTTACCTCAGAAAGAGGTTCTGTCCTCCGGGCTTCCTGGAAACCAAAATGAATGAGTTCTTGGAGTTGAAGCAAGATAGCCGGACAATTGAAGAATACCATCAGGCATTTGCCCTTCTCCTCAAATATTCTCCACTTTTGGATGAAGACCAGCTGATGGCCAGATTCATTCGAGAAATGAATAAGTCATTGGACACTTTAGTGAAAAATGCCAAACCAGTCTCAATGGCAGAAGCTGTCAGAATGGCAAAAGACTTTGCCAAGGCATTTATTGTCAAGGTCCCGCCAAAGCCTGCACCCTCAAACTTTAAAAGGTTCCAAACCCCGAGAAGTGCTTCAAACTTTCCACTCCCAAAGAGGCAGCAAGGCCCAAGTCAAAATCAAGATGTTGGTAGATTCACAAGTGAAGGAAGACCTTTCCCTCAAAACACTGTCAGGAGCCCCACCTTTCTCAAGGACTCAGAGGGATGAGCTTAGAAGTGCGAACAGATGTTTTGGATGTCAGGGTTTCGGTCACCAGCTTAAAGACTGCCCGGCTCCTGCCATGTCAAGAGGACAGGGAAGTCAAGGACATAGAATGCAGAGACCAACCCCTTCCTATCAATCAAATCAGGGTCCGTCTCGTCAAAATCAGGGCAATCCCAAGAGGAATCCAGCTCAGCCATCTGCCTCTCTACAGAGTAATCTCAGAACTCCCTCCCAGAACTGGGGTAACCAAAGAGAAAGAGTTCCACCCCAGTCTGTTGGCCAAAGCAGTTACAATAACAGATGTAGTGGAAGAGGAAAGAGGTCAGATTTATGCCGCAATTGAAAACCAAGGGCCAAATCGTCAATTCTCTATCATCCATACTCCATCTGAGTATAAGGGTAAGTCATTCAAACTTTTGATTGATTCAGGCAGTACTCATTCATTTATTTTCCCTGGATGCTTGCGTAAGCTAGTCTTAGATCAGAAATCAGGGAAACCTATGCAAGTTGAATTGGCCAGTGGGAAGGTTCTTTTAACTAACCATGAGACAGAACATATTCAGTTTAATCTAGATGGGAATATAATTGACTATCAGTTCAGAGTTCTACCTTTGGGAGTTTTCGACGGGATCCTTGGAATATGGATTGGCTCCACCAAAATTAACCTGCCATTCAATGTCACAATGGAACCATTTCCTTCCATGACCTTCACGGAAACAAAGTTCAAGGAATAGAAATTTCAAAATCCCCAGGTCTACAATTAGTAAAAGCTTCTAAGTTATTGAAAGGACTTAGAAAGAAGCGGCTCATTTACGTTGTCAAAATGAACCCAGTAGACTCAAAGTTAAAGGCTAAAGAACCAAAATGGTTGAGTGAGTACGATGATTTATTCCCAGCAGAGCTAACAGAGATGCCTCCGATTTGGGAAGTAGATTATGTGATAGAATTGACCCCCGAAGCTCAGCATGTAGCCCAGCACACATACAGAATGCCACTCCCTGAAGCCATTGAACTCAAGGAACAGCTTAGGTAGCTGTTAGAAAAAGGGTTTGTAAGACCCAATGTTTCACCTTGGGGAGCGCCATCAATACTTGATATGGGCACTATGAATTTATAGTCATGCTGTTTGGATTGACAAATGCCCCAGCTACATTTGATCACCTAATGCAGGACATTCTCAGAGAATACTTGGATGATTTTGTTCTTGTTTTATTTGATGATATTCTGATTTACTCAAAGAATGCAGCTGACCATGAAGCTCACGTCCGAAAAGTTCTTGAGATTCTAAGGAAGCACCAACTCTTTGCAAAAAAGAGCAAATACACTTTCTCTGTCGACCATGTTGAATACTTGGGCTTCCTGGTATTCAAAGACGGAATTTCTCCAGATTCCACAAAAGTCCAGGCAGTCATAGATTGGCCTGAACCAAAGACAGTGAAAGAAGTCAGAGGATTCTTGGGATTAACTGGTTGGTATAGAAATTTTATACCTAAGTATGCTCTCATAGCTTCCCCCTGACTAATCTTCTCAAAAATAATACCATGTTTCAATGGTCTGCCAGGTGTCAGAACGCTTTTGATAAACTGAAGACCGCCTAAGTAACCAATCCTATTCTGAAATTGCCAGATTTCTCTCTACCCTTTGAGGTAGTAACTGATGCCAGTGGTTTTGTCCTGGGAGGTGCACTCATGCAGGAAGGTCATGCAGTGGCCTATGAATCCTAAAAACTCAGAACGTATGAGAGAAATTATGCTATCCACGACCTGGAGCTTGGTCGAGATGTCCAGACAGATGCTTGACGATATGGAGTAGCAGATGCAGTTAATCCGCAAAGATTTAAAAGCTGTCTAGGATAGACAGAAGCAATATGCAGATAAGAAGAGGTCAGACAGAAAATTCGGAGAAGCAGATATGGTCTTCATTCGAGTATGCCCCAAAAGAAGTTCTCTATCTCTTGGGAAGTACAAGAAGTTATCCCCCAGATACTGTGGGCCATATCTAATTACAAAGAAAGTAGGTGACTTTGCCTATGAACTTCTTCTGCCTCCTCATCTCAATGTACATAATGTATTTCATGTCAGCCTACTTAAGAAGTATGTACCGAGCCCGAATCATGTGCTTAATAATGAACTCTTAACTTCTTCAACCCAAGGGCTGATGGAACTCTAACCTGAAGAAATCCTTGATGTTCGAGAGAAGGTTCTCAGGAACAGAGTTCTAAGAGAATTATTAGTCAAATGGAAGTTTTACCCTTTTGAAAGACGCCACCTAGGAGAAAGAAGCCGAACTGATGCGGGATTACCCCTAGTTTGCGAGATGAGGACATCTCGCGTTTTTCAAGTGGGAGAGAATGTAAGATTCCTCCCCAACCCCTCAAGATGTCTAATTTCTTCCCCTGTAAAATCAATCCCCTTTTCAAAATAATAAAAGATCTTGTTTCTACCTAGAGAGAGAAAATATTCTAGAGAGAGATAACTCAATTTTTAGATATCTTTGGATGAAAAAATATCCTTTCTTATTAAAATAAATTTTCCCGAAACAGAAGTTTAAAAAGAATTTCCTAAGGTGCATTAGAAATAAATTATAATCTGCTCAAGAGACCTTAGTTTAAGAGTCCAGATTTTCTGAAAAATTTGGATTAAGGTTCTGAGGGACCAATCATATTAATCCAAATGTAGGGAGGAGATAAATTGAAGAAATAAAGAAAAATCCCCCAAAAATGAGTAAATACTCACATAAGATGAAGAGTGGACTAAGGACCAAAGGAAACATTAAAAATGATTTTTTGACACCTCAGAGTGGGGATTTCCCCTCATGAAGGAGGTGCCTTTTTTCTCATCATTGCTTCCCATTTTAATATAATAATAAAAGATATTTCATCTCTCCTCTCTCCTATTTCAAGCTGAACTGACCCAAAAATGGTTAAAAATTGACCAACTTGATCTGGAAAATTCTAGAATCAATTTGCTTGGTTTGAGGCTCACTTTTTCCTATAAATAGAAGCCTCCCCCTTTGTAAAAGCTTAATAGTGTTTATGCATTGTTACTCTACTCCTACCCCCAGAGCCAAATACATTGAATTCACTTGATAATTCAATTGTTTTTGACTAAATCCTCTACAAAGAAATTGGCAGCCACTCTTGATCCAAACAAGAGTAGAACCCTCAATCCCTCAAGCCAAAGGAAAGCCAAATACATTGAATTCACTTGATAATTCAATTGTTTTTGACTAAATCTTCTACAAAGAAATTGGCGGCCACTCTTGATCCAAACAAGAGTAGAACCCTCAATCCCTTAAGCCAAAGGAAAGCTCACAAAACTCCATGCAAGCTAAAAATTCTACTTTTTAAATTCAAATCTATGGTTTTCTGATTTCTTTGCTTTTTTTAGTTGATCTTGATGTTATGCCTTGATGAAAAGGCCACCCCCTTCTCTTCCTTAAGAATTCAGCCCTTCTTTAATCTAGATTGAGTAATAAATAAATTGATTAAACTTTTCTTATTGTTTACACTCTAGAAAGTAAAAATTGAGTAAATTAGAGTACTTTACTTCAAATTGGGATTAATTTTAAATTGATTTTAGAATCTAAAAATTAAGAAATAGTCAGCCATACAAAGGAGGTTATGGCAAATTTTTCTTGAATTTTGTGGAAAATAAAGTTTATTTTTATGTTATTCTAAAAGAGTAATCTCCACCATTTGTGCTATCTAAAAGAAATATTTTTATATACTCCATGTACATATTCACCTATGAATATGCATGGATATCATTGATGTTAATTATTGAAATTAATTTCTATGCATAGAAAGATGCATATTGGAAATTCTTTTATTATATAAAAGTGTTGTTTTTATTGAATTTAAATTCTAAGCATAGAAAGATGTAGAATAGAAATTTTTTATTATAAAAGTGTTATTTTCATTGAATTTAATTTATTTTTTATTATAAAAGTGTTATTTTCAATTAATTCAATTTCTATGCATGGAAAGATGCATAATAGAGATTTTTTATGATAAAAGTGTTATTTTCATTGAATTTAATTTCTATGCATAAAAAGATGCATAAAGAAATTCTTTTTATTTTAAAAGTGTTATTCTTATTAAATTGATTTTATGCATTTATAGATGCATAAAAGGATTTTCTTTTATATAAAAGTGTTATTTCCATTGAAGTTGGATTTTATGCATAAATAGATGCATAAAGAATTTTTATATCAAAATTAGATTTCTCTTTAATTCTATGTTTAATTTCTATGAGTATTTGATAAGTGAATAAGTAAATACTCTGAGAGAGGAATTTCTATTGTTTCATATTCACTCGGATTGTAAAGCGAATAAGTAAATACTCTGAGAGAGGAATTTCTATTGTTTCATATTCACTCGGATTGTAAAGCAAAAATTCAAAAAATCTATCAAAGTCGGAATTTCAGATAAAGGATTAATATATTTCTTATTAGAATTCGTGATTAATTTAGAAATCAGTTAAATGAATATTCAATGAATGAAATTCAGTAAAATAGTAACTGAAATATCACCCCCTTTTAGAGAAAGATAGTTCAGGAAGAACCTTATCAGACTCGAACCCAGAGTCAGACTATGACCGAGACCAAACTCTTTCATCAGTTTTGAGGAAAGAGATGTGATCAGTTCAGGAAAATACACTCAAATCTCCCACCAAATCTGAAACTAAGTTAAGACCCTTCGAATTGATATGAGGATCAAGGTTACATAATTCGTGGAATTCTGTTTTGAAATTTAGTATTATGATTATGAAGTTTTGGGAATACTGATTTAAGATATACTCAAATAACAAAAACAACTCTAACTTCGAAGAAGACCTTCTACAGATCAAGTCAACACATGCTTATATACAAGCCTTCTTCCAAGTGGAAACCTTTTGCATATGTAATTTAAAGCTATTCTGGGCACTTTAGCCACTAGTGGAAGTTTGGGCAATCCTCCAACAGCTAGTTTTTGTAGGGGGGTAACGCCACACACACACATGCATTTGGTTTTCCAACTTAGAATCATGCATGAATTCACCCATATATTAAAAAGTGTCAAACCTCTAGCCATTCTAGCAAACCTCTAGCCATTCTAGCATAACTAAGAACCTTTTTTGGCATGCCAAAGTACCCTTGCTATACAAAGGTTTTGTACTTTAAGCTCGAAAATCTTGAAGTTCTCCTAACTAGATTTTTGAAGGCCCAAATAAGCTTTGATCAAGGCACGACTAGATATAGAAGTCGCCACAGTCAAAGACTAAGCGAACATCAAATCATGGCTAAATTAGGATACAATATGAGGGGTGAACCTAATTCTAGCACCTTACTTGAACTCTAGTCAGATATGCATTTTTTATTTTCCCACCTGGAAAATTGGGGCAGTGAATAAGGTCGAATTGACATGGGGTAGGATATGAAGTTGATTAAGGCCTCTACTTAGAGTCTACCACATCTTCTCACCGATGTCAACAGTGATCATTTCTGTGGGGTAGTGGAAGAAGCCCCAAACACTAGTCAAATAGCCCAGAATCCACCACCTCCCAATTTCCTCACTAGCCTTTTTAAAGGGAAAATCATCTTAGATGCAAACAAGATAATTGTTTTTTTAACATGGCCCACAAGCATGCCAAGTTTCAACTCAATTTGGCAATGGTGTGGGCGAGGTCCACATAAAGTACTATGTGGAGCTCAAGCACAAGAAGAATGTAGGGGACAGGGTGAGCTTGAGCTCCTTACAAGTAAAAAAATACACACAGGTATAGACAAGCTCACAAGAGAGATGGATGGTTGAATTTTCTTCTATTCTCTACTCTTCTCTACAGTCATAACATAAAGATAAAAGAGTATATACTAAAAGGAAAAGTACTCTATAAAACATACAAGGTCTTGGTCCGTAATGTGAAATCGACTACATGAGCTAGCACCGTAACTACTAGTGAGCCAAAGTGGTTGTTTCACAGCTTGTAAACCACTAGTGACATCACCCATAATCTCAACAACCATGCTAGTGGTTGCAAAGATATACAGTCCATAATAGAAGTATCTTTTTGAAGAAAAAAAGGTGTGCACGTAGGTGCATGCATATGCTCATTTTTGCGCTCTCTTTTACTTTGGAAATACTCATCGAATGTGTGACCAAACACAGGGAATAACCACTCGTTGTAGACAAAATGACCCTGCCTAGAATTATCCTCAGCCAATATTGAAACCCATAAAAACCATGCTCTAAAAATGAGCATACAAACTTCTTTGTGTGGAGAATCATGCCATTCAAAGCCAATATTGAAACCCATGCAAGCTACCAACATCATGCAATCATGTGAAGTGATCAACTTTTGACTTTGAAACACATTTATGCTTCATATCTTCTCAGTCAAGAATTAATTCAGCCTAGCCAATCCTCTTTCCAAGGTACTCGTACCTATCATGTTTACTTGCTCTTTTCCATTCAATTATATATTTTGTATTCATCCTCTTCAATATTTTCTACAGGATACTACTTTTCAGCCTATTTACATATTTTGAAAGATACAATGTACCACTACAACTACATAAGCAAACATGCAAACTAGTCTGTACCTTGTCATACTATATGTCAATGGATCTTTTGAAAGCACTACCAAAGCATGAACCACCAATTTGATCATCCCTCCATTGACCTTTTATGGCCTGTAGCTTAGGTAGGGAATGTGAGGTGGCAAACCTCTTTGTGTTTGGTAAGCACATACATTTCCCATTCAGAAACATGGCTTTGCACGAGCACACAATTGTTGATTGTGTTATGTTGATTGCATGCCTTTCTCCTTTGGGAAAATGTATGCCTAGTGGATTTAGCCTAGTGTAGAATGGCACAAGAGCAGCACAGACTGCAGCACAACAAAGGATGCCTAAGCGATTATGATGAGATATTATGTGTTTGCAATGGAAAAACAAAAGAGAAACCTGCACAACCCTCTAATAAACATGTTAGACAGTAGAACCCTTCAGCTGTGCCATGTGTTTGCAATGGGAAAACAAAGAGAAACCTGCACAACCCTGTAATGAACATGTTAAGACAGTAGAATGATAATGTGGATAGTGGCCTCTCCAGGATTTATACAGTCTAAGAACTGGGCATTTCCAGTTTATATAATGTGTGTTGTATGTATTGTTCTTAACGTGTCAATTGTTATCTATGTATTGTCATATCAACTTTCTATTTATTTATCCCAACCTACAATTTTAATCAGTGGGGTCACACAATCAATGCTACTGATTAAAATTTAGTACCACAGTGTAATTAGCTTTATTGCTTGTGGGATCACACAATCAATGCTACTGATTAAAATTTAGTAGCATAGTGTAACAAACTTTATTGCTTCTTGGTACCACACAATCAATGCTTCCAGCAGACAATGCAAGTGTGTAGAGAGAAACGTCACCACACCACAAATAAACAAAGCATGAATGAAATGTATCCTTATCCATCTCAAATGCATAAATAGGTTATAAATCTCAGCCCACTTACTGTCCTTGTGATTGCATGGCTAGCAGAGCCTGGAATTCATTGAACCAAGGCATCACCAAGAGGAGGACGGATTTTGTTCTTTCGTCTTAACAAGCCACATTGTTATGACACAATCTCTTTAAAGCTTCAATCAAATCGAATGTTACAATCTTAAATAATCTAATGTCACAACCTCGTGGAACAATCTCTTTTGATCATCATGTGATTCAAGACCTTGAACCAGGGTATAGGTCAGGCAGACGTACTCAGCTTCTTTTTGGGCTTCAGAATTAAATCATCATCTGAGTCACCACCCAAGTCGAACTTCCTTTTCACTTTTGACGATTGTTTACTATCACCATTTGAGGTGGAACTCTTTTTCTCAGGAATCGTGACAATCTTCTTTGGTATCACCTTCTCAGATTTCAACATAACACCTTTGGATGCTTTGGCAGGAGAGCCCATCTTTTGATTGAGTTGAGTCCTTTTCTTCCTTTCCAACGCCTTTTTTGCAGCATCAGGTGCTAGAAGACCATGCTCCATCATCCTGCACAGGAGAGACAAGATTAAGATCCAAGCTGCAAATAAGAAATATAACATATGACGGTGCTGTGGAGACCAATACACATATTTTAAATGAGCTCCAATTCCTGACTTAGGGATCCCACCAATGCGATTCCCCCCGGTCTCACTACACCCTACCCAAGGGTCTGTTCTCCCAAGGAGTCAGGCAACAAGAGGTAACCTTCTCTACTGAGACATGTGATCCTACTACACCTTACCCATGTCAAAATATGGTAATGGAGGGGAAGCATAGTTTGTGCAAGTTGTATGGTTGTTTGTGAAAGACGATTTATCTTTCAATAGGTGGAGGTTCAAGAAGAATCCATGCTCATTTAGGGGTGGAGACAAACAAGTGGAGGTGGAGAGATTTAGAGAAGTATGGATATATTCAAGGAGCTTACATTATCTTTTGCCTATATAGGGCACCTTGCTAACGGAAAAAAGAGTCTTGTATTCTTGATTTTATTGTCTATCATTGTGCTTCCTCGGTTTTCTCCTTTACATGGATTGGTTATGAGTAGTCCTCCAAAGCGTAGCTAGATTCTTGGCTTTCTGGTTTCCTGATTCGTATTCGTATCAAAGTCCCTTTCCATGGGCATCCTTGTCTTGCTTCTTTGAAAAATGTGTTTCAAAAGAGGATTAGTGGGTTTTAGACTTTAGTACATTTACATCTCTTCTACGATTGGATTTTGAATTCCAGTGATAGATATAGGCAGAGTCATTGTAACTAGGGTGAACATAATGTTGTGGAAAGAGAGAGCTCTTCATAGACAATAGCCTCCAGTCCTCTACATCACCTTTAACACAACAGCAGTCCCCAGTGCAGCTTGATCACAATGTCTCCTTTGTGGGCGCTGCATGGCATTACTCTCTTGTTTGTGTGAGCTGTGTCTCAACTGTAATGACAGCAATCATCCTTTACAAGGCACAGCAAGTGACCTCTCTCGTCCAGCCTTTGGACATCTTATTGCCATTTTCCAATCTCCTACCAGTTCAATGAGGTAGGGTTTTTGCGCAAGATTGAGCAGCAAGTTAAGCAAGGCAGCATGCTTCATTAATCACAACCAATCAATTGTAAGCGTTTTCTTTAAAAGCAATCAGATCTTTATGATGCTCACAGTATGTCAGGTGTGGCCTTATCTTGCTTGCCCATTGTCTCCGAGCACATGCCTAAACTCTACATGAATGATTGTTAGCCCCTTGCCCTCTATTTTTAGTGTATTATGGGGTAGCTGGCTAAAAGTTTAGGGTTGCCTGGCTGCCAACTCTAACTTATTAATAATATTGTTCAAATATAATAAAAGTTTCCACACTTGGTTGCTCATTGAGCGTCTGCATGAAATGGTTGAAAGGTTCCAAAATTGACAAACACTCAGCCACGAACACGCCCTCTCAACTGGCTTAACAGTAGAGACATGTCCACATCACACCGTCAGAAGGTTGCATGTGAGTGCCCATCCATAAAGCAAGAAATCCAACAGACCCAAACAACTAAAGGATCATCTTAATAGGCCACACGATGGCCAAGATTTATGGGGCAATATTGGAGGCCGAGATTAGCATTTTGGATAAGAGACAGGAATAGAGAGCCATATGTTAGGCCAGCTTTAGGAGAAAATATTGTTCTCTAGATCTTATCTTTATGAAAAGAGCCATTATTGAGGAGGCGAGGGCATGGAAGCAACAAGTATATTGCAGATTTCTAGAAGAGTTTTGAATGTGTCCCTGAGTACCAACTAGAGGTTCAGGAGTGGGGAGGTTTTAGGAGTTTTTAAAGGCTTGGGCTATTTATGGCACCTGACTTGGAAATCTAGTCCACGTGGAACAGCAAAGTAAGTCAATCTTGTACTCATTCTCTTGCAAGAAATAAAGAAAATACACCTATGAGGTCGGGGCCATTGGGAGGGTGGATTGGTACCCAATATGATGTTCATGTGTACTTCTCTCAACCCTAAACTTTGCAGTTCAGTTTTCTAAGAGCGTTAAGCATCATTATCTTATCATTAAAACACTTCCCCAAGCAAGTGCATATTACATTGGTATCATAGCCCAAGGTAGTTCCCAAGAAGAGTGCTCAAGATGGATTATGAAGGTGAGGAGTCAAAAGTTTCTTGCGAAGACATGGTTCCCGAGGATGAGTTGCCAAGCCTACAAATCGAGACCACAGCAAGGAATTTGTCAATATAGAGAACTCCAGACAAGAAGACAAAAGGAAGGAATCTGTTTGTACAGAGGGCTCCAAACATGATGTAGATCATTCCAAATCTAGTTTGGAGGATGAGATCCGCCGGCAATTCCCAAGGAGGTAGTGGCTGAGAGATCATGTTAGAGGTTGAGCCCGTAGCGGATTGACACCAGGTTGGAGCACACGAGAATCATGTGCACCCTTGCTCCAAGTTACACAGGAGGGGACGTCATGTGCACACCTTCCAGCAATGTGACATGGACATGTCAAGAACCAATTCCCAAGGAGACAATGCTCAAGATGGATTATGAAGGTGAGGAGTCAAAAGCTTCTCACAAAGACACAATGGCCAAGGATGAGTTACCGAGCCTACACACTACACTGACTACAACTAGGAATTTGTCAATATAGAGGCCTCTAGACAAGAAGAGAAAAGGGAGGAATATGTTGGTGCAGAGGAATCCAAACATGGCGTGGATCTCTCCAAATGCAGTTTGGAGGAGCGTGAGATCAGCCTGCACTTCCCTATGGAGGTAGTGGCAGAGACATCATGTTGGAGGTTGAGCCCATAGGTAGATCGACACCAGGTTGGAGCACAGGAGCATTCATGTGCACCCCTGTTCCATGTGTCACCATTTTGGATTAGTCCTCGATTATCTTTGTAATAATTTTTATTTTGTTAATTAAAGTAATTTGTGGCCAATTTGTTATGGATATGTTTACACTAGTAGACCGAAGATCCTCATATACAGCTTTAATAGGGCCCTGATGACATTGGTAGTGTTGAATTGAGAATGGTTGAAATGTAACATGGGAGCCTGCAGAAGCGTGTTTATGAATTGATTGATTGCGATTAGCACCTAATCAAAGCCTTAAACCCATGCACAACCTATGCACAATCTACTCTTTCTTCATGCTCAATACACAATAGAGAGAGATGGCCTAATCTACGATGTATTACTAAGATGAAGTATACAATGTTGAATAGATATACTCTATGGTAGCACTGCTCCTGACTCTCAATAACTCAATGATGACTGACTGATTAATGAATGAACATGACTAAGGCCTAGACTCCTATTTATACTATTGTCTAATGTTTTGAGTTGGCTATCAACTCTACCAACCCTAATAATAATGTCCAACTAAGTGTGTTCACACAATAACCCAAACCTCTATCCACACTGGGCTACTCATTGGGAGCCTGGACAATATTACAATGATTTGGCACAACAGCTATTGGTGGACTCACTCACACACAGCAAATTGCAATGCATCCTGCAGATTAGGGTTAGGTGCAGGAAGAAGAAGCTCACACAGAAATGAGAGAGAGAGAGAGGGAGCCAAAACACCAAATGTGTGGTAACCACAAAATGCAAGTCAACCCTTGCATGTGTGTCACATCCATATAATATAGAAGTACCAAAGTTAGATGGATAGAGTGTCCTTTCACACGATATCCAAGGGGAAAAACCACATGGGAAAAAGTGCCCTTGGTTCAACTTTGAGATCTGAAATTTGTGCTTTGCTAGTCCCTGTTATGAGCATGTCATTACATACAAGATGACTGTGAGAATATCAACACCGGTTTTCTTCACATACAATGTGCTTTCAGCTCGACTATTCACATAACCTTGGCTGGTTAGATGAGCATGTATTTTATCATACCAAGCTCTTGGAGCTTGTTTTAACCCATACAATGCTTTGTGTAACCTGCATACTGTATGTTCCTCACCAGGAACTACAAAACCAATGGGCTGATTTACATATACTTCCTCCTATAAATCCCCATTTAAGAATGCAATTTTGATGTCCAATTGATGCACTTTCCATCCTTTATGTGCAGCCAATGCAATCAGTGATCTTATTGTAGTCATTCTCAAAGTAGGAGCAAAAGTCTCCTCATAATCTATTCCCTTTTTCTGAGAGTAGCCTTTAGCCACAAGTCTTGCTTTGTACCTGTCAATAGTACCATCAGACTTCCTTTTGACCTTGTACACCCACTTTGTTCCAATGACATGCTTGCCTTTCAGCAAGTCCACAAGATCCCAAATATTGTTCTTCATGATAGAAGAGATTTCATCTTGCATGGCTTGCACCCAGTGCTCATTCTCATGTGCTTCTTCATAAGAAGAAGGCTCTTCTGAATCAAAGAGACCACCCATGGCTAATGCAGACTTCCCATGATGCATATTCAATGCATGGCTAGAACTAGCCCTCATTCTACCTGTGAGTGGAGCTACAAGTTTGCTTTCTTGCAAAGTTTTCAGCAACCATCTTGGCACCGACTTGGCTGTGTCTATGGCTGTTTGCTCTTCCCTGACAAGATCTTCTACTTCCTCCATAGAAGGGGGCTGAATCGCTGGCTGTTCCACATGTTCTACATGAGGATTTTCTTGTGTAGGGGCTGGCTGATCTGAATCCCCCCTAATTGCAATGGGTAATAGCCCATCAAACATGTCCTAAATGCCTATATCATGACTTTATACAAGCTATACATGGGCTGTACTGAATTTTCAGCAAATACCACATCTCTACTGACAAAAATCCCGCGTGTTGTTGGATTATAAAGACGGTATCCTTTGCTCTCATTGCTGTAGCCCACAAAAATGCATTTCATTGCTTTATCATCTAGCTTTGTTCGGAGTTGTTTTGGCACATGTGCATATGCCAAACACCCAAATGTACGCATATAATCCAGTTTTGGCTTTCGGCTATACCAAGCCTCAAATGGTGTTATGGTTTTCAAAGGTTTTGTTGGGACACCTGTTCAGCACGTGAGTGGCACACATTATAGCTTCCATCCAAAAATTGTGAGGCAACTTTTGTGCTTTCACCATGCATCTTGCCATCTCCATGAGAGATCTGTTTTTCCTCTCAGCTACACCATTCTACTGCGATGTACAAGGCACAGTACATTGGTAATCCTTGAATGCATTTGACATGTATTCTCCACCTCTATCTGAGCAGAGTGTTTGGACTTTATATCCACACATATTTTCAGCCATTGCTACAAAGTGTCAAAAGCATGTAAACACCTCCGCTTTCGCTTTCAAGGGGTAAACCCAAGCAAACCTAGAGTAGTCATCAATGAATGTGACGAAATAAAGATGCCCCCCTATGGATGGTGTCCGCATTGGACCACATACATCACTGTGTATGAGCTGTAATTTACTTTCAGCTCTAGCAAATCCATCCTTCGGGAATGGTTTTCGATGCATCTTTCCCAAAATACACCTCACATACATGTCTTGTTGGAGACTCACGAGGTGGCATATTATCAACCATATGATGCTTCTACAAAAGCATCAAACTCCGAAAATTTACATGCCCAAAACGAGCATGCCATAGCTTTGCATCATGCATAGCAGGAGTGTGGGCAGCCACTGTATTTGCATCATAAGTAGGCTTGTCATAGCTGACCAACTTATACAAGCCTTTGTATCGTGTTCCAAAAACGACTATTTCATAACCCTTTGATGGGTCTTTTACCAAACACTTCCCATCTTCACATTCAACCTTTAAACCTTGGTCGTTTATGACTGAGACAGAGAGCAAATTTTTCTTTATCCCTGGAACATACAACACATTTGTCATACATATATCGGCACCATTGGCTGCAACAAGTATGACATTGCCAATTCCCTTTACTGGATATATGGTATGATCTACACATGATACAGTGCGCCCATTTGAAGCATAAACCAAGTGCTGAAATACATCTTTGCATGAAGTGATGTGGCTCGAAGCACCACTATCAAAATACCATGATACATCCTGTCTGTCAAATGCAATGCAAGACATATCATTGTCTGAAGCACTTGGTGTGTCACTAGTGCATGTGACCAAAAAAGTGTACTCTTCCTGAATTACATTAGCCGATTGCTGTGCTTTGTCATCTGAAGAGTCCTCTACTGCATTGCCTGCATCTTTCTTTTTCTCTTTTGCAATCTGCTTTCTCCATTCATTGATGTAGTGGCCAGGCTTATGGAAGTAGTGACATTTGTCCTTCTTTTTAGGCTTGTTTGCATCCCCTTTGTCAGACTTTTCACCACCAGAAGAGGGCTCTCCATGATCAGCCTTACTAGATTGTTGTCCCCCATGCTTAAAGCTCTTTGCTTTACCCTTATCCTTGGCTGTAAATGCCTTGTCTCCACCACGGTTGCTAGATAGGTTTGCTCTTGTTTTCTCTTCCGACAAAAGTAAACCCACCAGCTCTTCAAAAGTGGCGGGACCACCACCTCCTCTCATAGAGAGGTTGAGAGAGGTGTGAAAGACCAAGTAGGAAGGTGGTAAAGAATGAAGAGTGTTGGTGACCAGCTGTCTGTCTGGGATAACCTCATCAATGTTGAGCAATTGTTCCTACAAATCTTTCACTTTGGTGAGATGATCTGACATGGAGTCACCCTCATCCATAGAAAGAAGATCCAATTGCCTCTTCAAGAGGCAACTCTTGCCTCGTTGCGTACCTGATACATTGCTTCCAATGTGTCCCATGCAAGCTTCGATATCTTGCAAGACCGAATGTGTGGAATAATAGTCCTTTTCACTGAAAGGACTATCAAGGACATTGCCTGTGCATCCCTAGAGTCCCATCTCTTCTGCTCGCGTGGGAGCAGGTTCTACCTCAAGAGCTCTTTGAGCACCTCCCCTTTGAGGCGTTGGCTGGCTGTATGGTAAGCGGGCATGTCTATGCCCCAAAGCCCTTTGGCCACTAGCAAATTACGGATCATGAAACTCTAGGGGGAGTAGTTTGATCCATCCAATTTGTCCTCCTAGGTGAGCACACCAAATATATCTGTAGCATTTTGAGCCATGTCAACAAAATACACCTGCAGGCTCCTGCTACTTAACTTGGCGCACGGGTGCAAATGATGCTCCACCGCTCCAACTGGGTATGGATCATCTCGTGAACACACCGGTACGAGTAGCACTAGACTTGCTATCTCCAATGATGTCTGTGCTACTACCTCTGCAGGGAGAACTAGCCCCTTTGCCTCTAGATGCTCAGCTAGCATGGTACACACCATTGTGGAGTCTCTCATGTCATCCTCCTCGATGGATTTGGAGAGAAAAGTCTGGAACTCACTCGATGACTCCTCTTTGTCCCTGGAAAGTACAATGGACTCTTGGAAGGGTTTCCCTCCATCTGTTTGGAACACCTCGACGCCTAGTAGCGTTTGCTCCTTGGCTCATCCTCCAGAATCTGCTCCTTAATTGGGAGCTCAGTTACCGATACCACTTCCTCTCTTGAATGCTTTCTTACATCCTCAGACACTCCCTCATGTTGCGCTTCATCTATGGATGGACTTAGCACTATATGTGCTACCTTTCTTGCTTGGATCTCTTGTTGGCAAGTTGCCAAGTCGCTAGATAATCTCCTCACCCCCTCTATCCTATATGGTTCCACTATGCTCTTGTAGAGATTCATGTTGGTGGACCATGTTTTCTCCCAAGAAACCAAAGAGCTCTCTGACATCTGACAAAACTCCATGTTCTACACATGTACCTGTTCGCATATGTATGTGAAGAAAAGAAAACACACCTTTGTGGTCAAGGACTAGGCGAAGATTCATCCTTGTGCAACGAAGGAAGGGTGGGACTACCCAATTGGCTTGGGCAGGGAAGCTGCATATACTCAGGTATAAAACGCTACCCTATCTTCCACCTCCATGCACAAACTGGCCGACCTGTAGCACCCTCTTGGAGGCCCCCATCTGCTGCATTTTGCAACCGTGGATGGCTGCCTACTGTAGGCTGTCCTACAGCCTGAATAGGGCTTCCTGCAGCTTGAATGAGGGCTGTGTTTTTGCTGAATCTAGCTAATGGCGAAAGGGGGAGATGAGAGGGAGAGCTATGGGGGCTTACACAAGTACATGGCTATGGCGGGAGAACTATGGGGGCTTACACAGGTACATAGCTATGGCATTGAAGTAAAGGGGGAGAGAGAGAAGAGAGAGAGAGACATGGGGCACAAATGTAGAGAAAGACCTTCAGGACTGGAAATGATGTAATAGTTGATTGATTTTTTTTTAATGAAGTACATGCACCTTTATAAGTACAAAGGTTGCCGGAATGACATTACTGCTTATGTCAAACACAAATACTATCTAGATATTATAATAGCCCCTCCTAAGAGTGGGTTCACATACACACAAACATAAGTGGGTGTTTACTCGGCTGCTGCGTGATCTGCTCCTGCGAGCTACGCACCATCCCCCCCCTCCCGTCTACCCTCCCCCTGCTGCCCCTCGCCGTCGCGCGCCCCCCTGCCCCCCGCCTCTCCTCCGCCTCTCCCCCCCGCCGCCTTCCTCGCTTCCTCCCCCACCATCTCCCCCCCGCCTTCTCCTCTCCTCGCTTCCTCCCCCGCCATCTCTCCCCCCCCCCCCCCCCCCCTCCTCCTTCCTCGCTTCCTCCCCCCCCGCCATCTCTCCCCCGCCTTTTCTCCCCCGCCATCTCTCCCCCGCCATCCCCCCCCCCCCGCCTTCTCCTCCGCTTCGCGACTCCTCCCCCCGCCCTCTCCCTCACCTCCCCCTCCGTCTCGCCCTTCCTCCCACCGCTAGCTCCCCCCCCCACCCCCCCCTCAGCTCCCCCCTCCCCCCGCTCCGCCCCCGCTATCCTCTCACCTTCCGCCTCTCCGTTTCCTCGTAGGGCTGTCCCCCTCCCGTTGGTGACCCCGGTCTCTGGCCTTTTCCCTCTGGAGGACTCCATGGAAGCCGCTCCGACTACCCCTACCGATTCCGGTCTCCGTCTGGAGTTCACAGCTGCAGATCAGCAGTTGTTTGTTTCCACAGTATCCGCTCTTGAGGCCTCCTCCTTGGTCTGCAAGATAGTGGGTAGCCGTCCGATGCGGAGAGAGCTTCGCGACCTTCTGCAAGGCAGCCTCGTTGGCGTGCCTGCCAAGATCGTCAGCGTCGATTTTTTGGGACGTGGCTACTACCAGGTGGATTTCAAGTCCCCCCAGGCAGCTCAGACGGTGCTGGCTCGGAGCCCCATTGCCCTCCGCTCATCCCGGGCGTTCCTGGCGCGATGGACTCACGGTTTCGACCCCGCTTCTGACCCGCTAGCAGGCGCGACAGGTTTCCCCATCACTATCTGCTTTCCTGGACTCCGCAGGGAGTACTTGCGCCTCTTGTCCTCCATTGGCAAGGCGTTCGGGCAGGTGGTGGAGACGCCTCAGACAGCGGCCTCAGTGATAGCTCGGGCAGCAGGACTCCCGGCCATTCGTGTTGTGGTTCCTTCACCGGAGTCCCTCCCGAAGACGATCCTCCTTCCTTGTCTTTCTGGAGGACATCAGATACAGCGCGTGGAGTATTCGGGCCTCCCCGGCCAGTGCTACATCTGTCGGGAGATGGGCCACCTCGCACGCGCTTGTCCCCGCAAGGGGGTTCATCCTTCACGCTCTGCCGCCTCAGGACCCCCTTCAGGAGGCCCGAGGGGTGGCCATCCACCTCAGAGACCGGACATCCCTGGCTCGTCTCAGCAGGCGCCATCATCTGACGAGCAGGCCCCGGCGGAGGATGCCGCGCAGTCCCAGGAGGCTGGCGGATGGCACGAGGTTCGCCGGCGGAAACGCCCGGCCCGCAGGGACCGTCTCGCAGACGCCAGCAGGCAGAACAGGCTGGCGGATAAGCGACCCCGGCTGGCGTCCAGGCACCTACCCGCACTTATGCTCCAGTCAGGGATAGGCGGCCAGCAGGTCCCACCCCGATGGACGAGGATTCAATCTCAGTGCCCGTTGAGGCCGCCGGTGGAGCCCCCCACGTGGAGACCCCGCTCCCGCCTCCCCCCGCGGGGGCCCTGCCCCCTCCATGGAGCAGATTCTTGAGGATCCCGGGCCGCACTCTGCGACCCCCGGGCCCTCTTCCCTTCACTCGGAGAGCACTCCTTCCTCCCTCCCCTCTCCCCTCTCCCCCCCCAGCCCCCCCACTCCCGCCTCCCCCGGCGGCCCCCCCTGACTCCTCTCCTCTGGTAGATGCCTCTCCCTCCTCTCCTCGCTCTCCCCCCTCCTCTCCGCGAGCCACCATCCCTCCCTCGGCCTCTCCAGGATACTCCTCCAGACCACCCACTGCCCCGGGGCAGCGCAGCTGGGTAGGCCAGAGTTCAGTTCATCAGCGACTGTTCCACCGCCACTCCGGGCCGGTGGAGATGGCGATCATAGCTTCGCCCGCCACAGAGTTCTCTCCAGCCTCCCTTGGGGGGCTCCCAGTGGATTATGGTTTTTTCAGGTGTCTCCAGCTGGATGCTGGCCCTTTTGAGAGACTGGTCGCACCCTTGCGAGTTTGCGTGGTGTGCCATCCCTCTCGTTCTCCTTCAGTGGTGAGCAGCATGGTGGCCTTCTCCTTTCCTCTCAGTGTTGCCCCAGACACAGCATGGGATTGCAACTCTGTAGAGGAAGTTTTGCGTGATCAGATACTGGAGTTTTCTCACCAATTCAGTGACCTGGGGCTCACGGACCTATTGCAGACCCGATTACACTCAGCCCGCATGAGCTTGTTTGGCATAGGAGATTGGCGGGCGGATCCGGTCCACACCTCAGTTGAGGCGGTGCTACTGATTCTCCTCCACGCCGCCCCGAGGGTGCAGCCTACCTTTAGATACATATATGCAGAGGATTGGTCTCACGCCTATGCCCTGGACAGGGCGAAGGCGGAGTGGGGCTGGACACAGAGACAGGTCACCCTTTTTTTGGAGAGACTCCGCACCCGGACTGACAGTGACTATTCTCCCTCCAAGCCGGCGCCCAAGACTCAGAGAGTGGAGGGCAGCTCATCCGGGCCGGCTGAGAGGGGTGAGCCAGTGGCGGCTGCTTCACTTGCCATAGCTCATCCATGAGGATCCTCTCATGGAACATCCAGGGTCTTGGTGGACCTCGCTGCTACATTGGTCCGGGGCAGACTTCGCCAGGAGATCCAGAGGGCTCTCGTTGGAGGACCCATAGATATCCTTTTCATCCAGGAGCACCACTTGCGGGAAGATCTTGCCAGGCAGGAGTCACACTTTTTGGTCACCGGCATATGGCTCCCAGGGGAACCAAGGTGGAGTATGCATCTCAGTCAGCGAGCAGCTTCTATCCGAGGTTGTGGATTCTGGCACTCTCGTCCAGGGCCGAGCGCAGTGGATCATCCTTTGGGTTGGGGAAGACCCCATTGGCTTCCTCAACTTCTACGCCCCTAATGGGGCGACCGGGAGAGCTGAGTTCTGGAGCACCATTAGGCAGTCCCTCCCCATGGCAGACCATTGGTGCCTAGGGGGGGATTGCAACATGCTGGAGGATGCAGAGGACAGGATGGGGGGCAGCCAGGAGACCATTCATGGGCCGGAGCTCGCTGCCTGGGAGGAACTAGTGCTGCAGGTGAGAGGCCAGGATCCGTGGACTCTCTCGGAGTTTGGCAGGTTGCAGGGGAGTTTATCTTTCTCGCGCTCGGATAGACGGGCCACAGGAGTTAACCTTTCCCGCATCGACAGGTTTTACATTGATGAGTGGGCTTGCGATAGAGGTGGCACTGTGGGTATACTTGCAGGCTCCTCGTTTTCAGACCACTTTCCAGTGCTTCTCCAGATCGATGACCCTACGAGAGGAGAGCGAGGCCAGAGCGTCCGGATTCCAGATTGTCTCATAGAGGAGCCCGAGATTGCGACCAGAGTTGAGCAGGTCTGGCAGGAGCTTCAGTTCAGGAGAGGATCGACAGCCAGCGATCTTGACAGGGGTTTGCAGGAGATCAGTAGGATGCTCAGACAGGCTGCCCTGGACCGTCTGTAGGCTTTCAGAGAGCAGGAGAGGAGCCTGCGGAGGAGTCTAGCTTCCCTTCAGAGACTTCAGGAGAGGGAGCCTACGAGCCCTTGGATTTCAGAGCAGATGGAGTCAGCTCGCACAGAGATCAGATCCATCGAGGAGAGGAGGGTGGAGTTCCGATTCCATGCTCGGGCTTCTTTTTGGACACAGGCTGGAGATAGAGTGACTCGAGACTTCTTTGAGGCGACAGGGCCCCGCTTCAGACGAGAGGGTCTCAGGCGTCTTCGGCAGGCTGATGGCCAGGTGGTGGTGGATCCCCCCAGGGTTCGGGCGATCGCCACAGATTTTTACAGGGATCTGCTCTCTGCTGAGCCAGCAGATGACAGGGTGAGAGAGGCTCAGGAGGCAGTCTGGAGCTTCACGAGACCGGTTGTGCCGGCCCATTTGCAGCACTCCCTTCTCTCCCCCTTCTCGGATACGGAACTGGAGGAGGCTCTTCAGGCACTTCCTCGGGGCAAATGCCCTGGTGAGGACGGTCTCTCAGTGGCTTTCTTCCAGAGGTACTGGGGTCTCTTGCATAGGGGTTTCAGATTGGCATTCCAGGAGATCATGGAGTCGGGAGTCATGCCGGACAGCATGGCAGAGGGGTTGATTCACTTGATCCCCAAAGAGGGAGGAGACAGACTGGAGATTAGACAGTGGAGACCGATCACCTTGCTAGGCACGGCCTACAAGGTCCTAGCTAAGGCGATCAGCTAGCAAGCGGCTTCAGCCTCACCTTCCGGACATCATCCACTCCACGCAGACAGGCTTCATCCAGGATAGGAGCATCCTGGATAACATCTTCTCTTTCTGGGAGGCTACGGCTTTGGCTAGATTTCGGCAGGAGGATCTGGCAGTGCTCCTTCTCGACTTCGAGAAGGCATATGATCGGGTGGACTGGGCCTTCTTGGAAGGCACTATGGAGAGGATGGGCTTCCCCCCTCAGTGGATCCGTGGGGTCTCTGCACTCTACACATCGGCCCATAGCCAGGTGTTGATACAGGGCGTGCGCGGAGAGAGGTTCCAGCTCTCGCGCTCGGTGCGGCAGGGGTGCCCCTTGGCGCCCTTTCTTTTTCTTTTTGTGGCGGAGGCCATGAGCACTTTCTTGACGGCACAGGATACAGGTTTGCGGGGCCTCCAGCTCCCCATCCGCACCTCGGAGGAGCTCCTAGACTCAGAGTTTGCGGATGACATTGCTGTCTATCTTCAGGGAGGGGAGGAGAACCTCCGCCGCTTCGCCTCAGCCATGGACAGGTTTTGCAGAGCTTCGGGCGCTTTGATCAACTGGCACAAGTCGTGTGGGTTGTGGGTCAGTTCTGTGCCCCCCCCCGACTTGGAGGCCAGTTGATGGGTTTCAGTGGCTGCCCCCCGGCACTACAGTGCGCTATTTGGGATGCTATGTGGGCATTGACATATCTCCGGAGCAGCAGATAGCCCCCCTTCTTCTGAGCATTCGAAAGAAGCTTCTGTATTGGAGTACCGCTCGTTTATCTCTGGCTGGCCGAGTGGTTGTGGCCAACCAGGTCCTGCTTGCTACCATGTGGTACATCACTTCTTGCTGGGCCTTCTCGCGGGCGTGTATTGGCCAAGTGCAGAGGCTCATCAGGAACTTTCTTTGGTCCGGTGGCGACGGGCGGCCCGCCAAGGCCAAGGTGGCATGGGCTGTGATCACCCAGCCGAGGGAGAGAGGCGGCCTGGGCATAGTTGATCCTATTTGTCAGAGCCGAGCTTTGCTTGGCAAGTTGGTGGTTCGTGGCCTCCTACCAGGCGCTGAGCCGTGGAAGGAGTTTCTTGTTTCCAGGATTCTCAGCCGCACTCCTTCTCTTAGCGGCCCCTGGACCCCCAGCATCAGGTGGATCTTTACAAAGCAGCGATCCAGAGGAGTGGGCCTTGGCTTCGAGGAGCGTTTTGCAGCTAGCCTTCTGAGGGCCTGGGAGCATCTGAGGCCGTCACTCTTTCAGACTCCCCCGGGCACCGATGAGGAGCGCCTGAGGCAGCCATTGATCTGGAACCCCTTGATCCGACTTCCCAGTGGTCATATGGTTGGATCGCGATCTCACGTGTCGTGGGGCCCTTTGAGCTCCGGCCCAGCCCAGTCCCTAGACAACTGGATATGTTTTCAGCAACTGCCTCTAGAGGCTCAGGAGAGGAGACTCAGCGGGATGAGGGGCAGAGAGTTGATGAGGCAGGACATTGAGGCGGCCATCCCCCGGGAGTGGCGGACTCCAGTACAGGACCCTCCACCTCCACAGTGGATGGGCGTCTTTACTCGGCATGAGATCCTTCTAGCGGTCTGCGGCTCAGCAGAGAGAGTCGCCCCACTCACCTTCGAGGTGGGAGAGGGAGGCCAGCTTCAGAGGACCCGACTAGTTTTGGATGAGTTCCAGGGTTGTATCTTTCAGAGGGTGCGGGTGGTCGGCTTTCATCAGAGACAGTGGCATGTAGACCCCTCACCGGCCTCGATAGGGGAGGACTATTCTTGGAGATTATGGGCTTGGGACAGCAGGCCTCTTATTCGCCTTCAGTGGGATCCAGGTGAGTGGCTTTGGTGAGATCCCTACTCGGCCCCCTACCAGCCCAGGCACCCCCTTTTTTCAGTACACAGCGAGGCTGGGGCGGCGGATCCAGAGGCACAGGACAGCGGGCACCCCGGCGGCGGCCGAGCATTGGCGGCTACAGGGGCTCTCCCATGCCTTCCTTAGGGACTTCTGGCAGCGCCTTTGGGCCAACTTCCGGCCCCGGAAGGTGACGCTTTTTCTCTGGCTTACAGCGCATAGAGGACTGGCTGTGGGGGCTTGGCTAGCTTTTGGCAGACACCCAGCGTCCTGCCCTCGGTGCGGCCATGCACAGGAGTCGCAGCGGCACTGCTTATGGGATTGCCCACAGGCACAGCAGGTCTGGCAGCGCGCTCTCAGGATGGTTTTTGCAGGCTCGCCAGGTGAGATGATGGCGACGTGGGGTGCGGTGGCTTGGGCCACGGACAGCGGCCCGGCCCTTGGATACGAGGACGTCCCTGGCAGTGTGACCATCCAGGTCTCTGACAGGGCGATGGCGGTGGTTCCGACGCCAGACTTCTCTTCGGCAGTCTCCCAGGAGGGGGACGGGCACAGATGGGAGATGATCAGTAGCATGACGGCTTGGCACATATGGAGAGCCCGATGCAGGGAGGCCATAGACCGCCAGGCGACTCCACCGGCGGAGGTCATACAAGCCCTCTGGGTGGACATCATTCACACCTCTGAGAGGACACTAGGGGAAACTTCAGGGCGACTCGGATCGCATGAGAGGTCGCCGCAAGGCGTTCCTCCGCACTTGGCAGCCTGGCCCTTTCCTCATCGCGAGGGGCGAGGATGTCACTTGGCACTACAGGCCTCCAGTTTGGCTCTTCTCTCCTCCAGCATGTACTACTAGGTAGCCCCCCCCAGAGAGCGGCCAGCCACGGGGGTGGAGCTCCGGTGTTCACTGTGTTTATTATCCCTCCTTGTGAGGTGAGCTTTGTAGCCTTATGGCGTTTTCTCATTAACTAATAGAAGGATCGTTTTTCCCCCCAAAAAAAAAAAAAAAGGGTGTTTACTCATGTTACAACTATCGAGCTCGCGCTGGAGCTTCCCCCCGTTGCGCATCTGCTGCCCGTGCCATTGCCCCCACTCTCTCCTTCCCTCGCCTTTGCCATCACTTCCACCTCCCTCACCCTCATCTCCTGCTTCCTCCTTCCATCGCGCTGCTTCCCCCATTGCACACCTACACCCATCTTAGTCCCCGCCTTCCCCTTCCGCTTCGCCTCCCTCCTTCGCCTCAGCCCCCCGCCCTTGCTCCACCTCTTCCCCTTCCTCTTTACTCCTTCACTCCTCTGCGCAGCCCGGCCCCCAGTCCCCTCCATTGCACCTCCTTGCCCTCCTCTTCCTCTTTCTTCTCCATCCGGGCGCCGCCCAATCCTCCCTTTCCATTCCGTGTTTCCACCTCTCCAGCCTTCACTTCCCCCCTTCTGTCCGCTCCTCCCTATCCTCTTCTCCGTCTCCCTAGTTAGGTGCTGTCAGCTTTCGGGTAGTTTTCTCTTTTAGGCAAGATTCGGCAACTCCTAGTCTTCGAACCTCCAAGAGGACTCCATGGTAGCTGCTCCGTCATCCCTGACCAAGGCCACCATGATCCATCCCTTGCCTTTCTTTCTCAGAAGCAGACATCCAGCTCCTCGCTTCGATAGTTGCATCTATGGAGGCCTCCACCTTGGTCTACAAGATTGTGAGTAGCTGCCTGGCGAGTAGACAGCTCAGCAAGCCTTCTTGGTGAGGCTTCTTGGGGCATGGTTCCTACCAGGTTGAGTTTGATACACCTGTAGCATCAGACAGAGTCATGCAGCTGAGCCCTGTCGCACTGCGTATGGCCAAGCCTTCTTTGCAAGATGACAGCATGGCTTCGATCTAGCGTCCAACCCTCTGGCTGGTGTCTCAAGCTTTCCCATGACAGTTTGCTTTCCTGGTCTCATGAAGTAATTTTATATAGTATGTAACTTTATGTTATATATTTTATATAGGTGGTGTTATTGAGAGATGGATGGACCCCCCCGACCACCGCTTTGGTTCTAGTTTGGATAGTCGGGATTCCATCCCTTCGTGTCTGCATAGTCTCATACCATATTGCTTCCTTGCCTCTGGGGGAGATCCTATTCTACAGAGAGTTGAGTACTCTGGCCTCCCAAGCAAATGCTTCATTTGCCGATAGATGGGACACCTTGCTAGAGATTGTCCTTGCCGTCAATCCAAGAGGGCACCTCGAATGGTCCCCGCCACCCCCCCCCCCCAGTTTCCAGTTCAGATACTCATCAAGGGGGTGGGGGGGATACCAACCCTAGGCACTAGAGCACTAGGGCCCGGCCTCGGTTGAACCCGGTGCAAGAGGGTGACAGACCGCTGGCCCGAGGTGGAACCACCGTTTGACTTCCAAAGCAGAGTGGCGCCACAAGGCATGCCAGGCTAGCAAGACATGGGAGGATACAGTTTTGTCAGAAAACTATTGCGAGCATTTATCTCAACAACCCCCTGACGGTGATGGGTATCCCCAATACCCTCGCGGAACCCTTCCCCCCCCCCCCCTTCTTTCTGGAGACCGTTGCCTCGTCGTGATCCCGCTCCATGCATTCAAATTTCTGCGAGGCTCTAAAACTTTTCAAAGCCTTCGACGGGCGCGAGCTTGCAGCCCCAGCCACCCCCTCCCTCACAGATGAACCCTTCCTTCCCCCATCGTCCATGATGGGAATTGTATGTTTGCAACTTAAGGTGGAACTCTCTTCATGTCCATGTACTTCGATGCAAACACATCCTTGAATTATTTGGTTGATGTGATAGACAAGGGCCAGCTCCGGTTGTATTGGGCAAGGCAAGTCAGGGGATTGGACTTGCACGTCAGTTTCATGTGGCTCCTGTGACTGGTTGGCTCGAGTGTTCTTGCCTTGGGTGTGGTATGGCTATCAGAAGCGGCTCCCTAAATTTTGGCACAACTGTTGGATTCCGATGTGAGACTTGTGGACTCCTATGGTCGGCATAGTGGTCTCGGAGTGTTCGAGCTCAGTAGTGCATACCTTCTTGGTCTGATTGATTAAGAAAAAGCACCATTCTTGGTAAAAAAGCAAGAAAAAGCAAACAGTCAAACAGGGTTGACCGCAAGCCAAGGACACCATTGGAAAGAGGAGACTGAGCTGGGCCAAAAAGCTAAAAGGCGCTTTCTGAAAAAGCAACTCTAAGGCCAAAAAGCAAGGCCTTAAAGCCAAAAAAGCAAAGCACCAAAAATTGAGTAATATTTTATTAATAAAAGTAAAAAGAGAAAAGCAAAGCTTAAAAAGGCAAAGCAAAAGCATGACGGCTTTTTGGCAAAAAGTAGGGTCTCTTACAAGTATAAAAAGGATTGGACTTCTCTTGTAGTACCATGAACAAGATCATTGAAGAATGAAGGAGATCGTGGAGTGTGTGGGCATCACTATGATCATGGAGAGCTTCTTCTTCGCCATCAACACCTTCTCCAACTTGCTTTTCAGATATACGGTCATTCCTAGACTTGTATGGGCATATGCATGGGCGATACAGACACATGTATGGAAATATACGGAGCTGTACGCACGTATGGACAGAAATTTCTAAAACCCTAAAACTGCTCCAAAAACCCTAAAAACTGCTTGTTGGATGTTTTTATCGCCCAAAAACCATTAAAACAAGTTTTCTAGGAGTCTGTACTGCACGCCCCGCTGGGCTTACAGTGGTATCAGAGCAAGATTTCTCTTGAAGAAACTTTCTTAGGGTGACAGAGCCATGTCGAGAGCAAAGGGAGACCATGGGCCTCACGAAAGGAATGACCATGAGGTTGTTACAGAAATTCTTGATGGGAACCGCGGCCATGACATCAGAAGAGTACGATGACTTTCAGCAGTTCAGGCGACCTCTTGAAGACGAAGAATTTATTTCTTGGAGAACAAAAAGAGAACAAGAGCAAAGAAGGGCTCAAATGTTTACAGATTTCATCAAGGATTGAGCCACTGAAGCCAAAGGAGTTGAAGCTGCTAAAGCCTATTTTCGAGTCACCATTGCAGAAGGATCTAGAGCTATCCGCTGTATTTATCATGGAGGAGACAAGGAAGCTACACCTAGGCCTACTCTTTCAGATGGAGTTTCTTCAAGACAGGTAAGGGAAAGGAAGGCAAAGAAGCCAAAGAGATCGGAAGATCATCAGATTGACATCATGCCAGGAAGTTCGACAAATGGTTTGCAGTGGTGCTTAGCCCATTGCATGTTTCGACAAATAAAGCCATGGGATCTTTGTGGACCAAAGCTGAAACAGAATCCTTTTGAAGCATTGAGACTTTATGCTAGCAAAGGATCAGTGTTGGATATTCTAGACCTTTTTTTGTGGTTGAACATGATGAGATTGCATTGGAGCAGTCTTGAACCAAGCAGGCCATGTTGTGGCCGATGAATGTCAAAGCCAACAAGAAAGTAGATGCGTTATCTCGGAGACTCTTGAGCCATGCGATTTCTATGGGTTACCATATGGATTTCACTTTGATGAAGGATCCTTATAATACCAAAGAGAATTTCAAAAATGTTTTGGAACAGATTGCAGAATAGAAATTTGGTGACTTTTTATGTCATCAAGAATGGGTTTTCTTATGATACAAACCCACGTCATGTGTAACACAAGGAATTCAGGCCAAAGTAATGGAAGAGTGCCATGCTTCTCCATACATGGAGCATAGAGACACCTTGACTACACTTCAAGCTTTGAAGAGCTATTTTTATTGGCCTAGTATGAGAAAGACATTGAGCTTTATGATTCGAGAATGTTTGTTTTGTCAGAAGGTCAAGTTTGATCGACAAACACCAGCAGGATTATTGCACCCATTGAATGATCTATGGGAGAATATTGCTATGGATTTTATCTTTGGATTGCCAAAGTCAAGGAATGATGGTATATGGCCCTTTCAGGATACCAAGAAGATCAACCATATATGTCATCAGTTGGACCTTTCAGATCATTGGAAGATATATAACGTTTTCCGAGAGAGTTTATTGAAACCATGTACAGGTTATCCCCAGAGGAACCTGTTTTGAAGAATCCACCAAGGGTGGAAGAGCCAGAACAGATTGTGTTTCATTCTGTGAGAAAAGGAGGAAAGACAATGGTCAGAAAGTTCTTCTTGGAATTCAAGAGTTACTCGCTGTTGGACGTGAAATGGATGCCAGAGGAGTACTTCTAGGACTATCCAGATATACTTTGAGCTTATGAGCATTGAGGAAGTGGTTGGTCCAGATGTATTTGCAGTACAGATATGGACGTCTTGCGATCAAGACAGATTCAAGAGGGAGGGATCATACCTCTAGCCCTCTTCACTGTATATATATTGGACTGGAATTGATCATTATTCTATTTATAATGGTTATTTGGACATGCTCTAGTTTGGGTGGCAACGATGCCAAATGATCCATTGGACGGCAACGATGCCAGAACGAGATTTGTATATGGGAGGCAACAATGCCAGATGACCCATTGGATGACAACGATGCTAGATATATCGAACTTCGCAATCGCACGATCGTTGCGACCAGATGGCCCAGATGACTGTACTGGATTTCGCAGTCGGGCGGTCATTACGACTAGATGGCCTAGATGACTGACTGTATTGGATTTCACAGTCAAGCGATCATTGCGACCAAATGGCCCAGATGACTGTATTGGATTTCGCAGTCGGACAGTCATTGCGACCAGATGGCCCAGATGACTGTATTGGATTTCATAGTCGGGCGGTCAATGCAACTAGATGGCCCATATGACTATTGATGAACTCTCGGCCGGTCCTAGTGACCAGATGCCCTTTAGGATAGTCTGAGCGGTCCTAGTGGCCAAATGGCTCAGCACGGTTTCGATGAAACCAAACAGGACAATCCATGAACAGGAGGATCATTACTTGTGTACTGCATACTAATGTATGTTTGAATTTCTTTGACTTTGTGCTGTTTTTGATGTATGGACAATGCTTGGATTTATGGCATGTGATAGTCCACTGGGCTCCAGACTACCTGGCCAATACCTGGAATACCCAGTAGACGCAAATGATGGATACTTGTTTGTTGACTAGCTTGTGTCTAGTTTTTGCAAGAGGTAAGTATGCATTTACTTTTTTTTCTAACACATGTGACAGGCCATGAAGAAGTACCATCAAGAACAAGAACATCCGTCAAAGAAAAGGCATTGAGATGTTGCCAGATGAGCAGATGACACCACAGATATAGGGAAAGACAAGATGCACAAGCTCACCGGATGGGGCTAGTACCTTGCAACATATGGATGTACTTGATGGATGTACATGATGCACTTTCAAACATATGGAAGTACTTCATGTACTTGGAACACACGGATATACTTGGAAGATATGGGCATGCTTGGAACACTTGCGGTCCGCAGTTGAGGACAACTACGATGTAAGAGGGAGGGAATGTAACTATTTGGCCCTCCTAGCTCTATTTCACGATGTAAGAGGGAGGGAATGTAACTATTTGGCCCTCCTAGCTCTATTTCACATAATGAAATCCATGCCCGGACACCAGACAGGTGGCAGAAGACATGGGGACAGGGTCTGTAAGGATTGATTAAGAAAAAGCACCATTCTTGGTCAAAAAGCAAGAAAAAGCAAAAAGTCAAACAGGGTTGACCACAAGCCAAGGACACCATTGGAAAGAGGAGACTGAGCCGGACCAAAACGCTAAAAGGCGCTTTCTCAAAAGCAACTCTAAGGCCAAAAGGCAAGGCCTTAAAGCCAGAAAAGCAAAGCACCAAAAATTGAGTAATATTTTATTAATAAAAGTAAAAAGAGAAAAGCAAAGCTTAAAAAGGCAAAGCAAAAGCATGAAGGCTTTTTGGCAAAAAGCAAGGTCTCTTACAAGTATAAAAAGGATTGGACTTCTCTTGTAGTACCATGAACAAGATCATTGAAGAACGAAGGAGATCGTGGAGTGTGTGGGCGTCATTATGATCATGGAGAGCTTCTTCTTCGCCATCAACACCTTCTCCAACTTGCTTTTCAGATATACGGTCATCCCTAGACTTGTATGGGCATATGCATGGGCGATACAGACACATAAGGAGCTGTATGGACAGAAATTTCAGAAACCCTAAAACTGCTCCAAAAACTGCTTTTTGGATGTTTTTATTGCCCAAAAACCATTAAAACAGGTTTTATATCAGTTTTCTTGCGAGAAGAGCTTTTCCATGGTTTTCTTCATGGACAAGGCCATAGGAGTTGTGGAGATTACTCATAGGATGAGCGAGTGTTTCTTGGACTTGACATTTAGTTTCGACATGGAGAACTTGGGCATAGAGCTTGGACATGAAACGTGAAGCTTGGACATAAACATGGAACTTGGACATATAGGTTGGACATAAACATGAAGCTTGGACATAAACATGGAACTTGGACATATAGGTTGGGCATGAAGCTTGAACTTGGTTATGGAACTTGGACTTGGATCTGGACTTGGACTTGGACTTGGATTTGAATTTGGATTCATTGGACTTGGATTCATTGGATTTAGATTTGGATATTGGGATTTGGTACTAGCCTGGTGAGAGATACTTGTGGGTCATCCTCGTGGTGTGCTCAACATCAGAGATCTTGTACGTCGACATCAACTTGGATATCCTACATCGGCATATTTGTTTGTTTTGTATTCATTGATTGTATTGATCCTGGCCAGCATGCCCGTGGATTGTTCCTGAATAAATTCCTGAAAGGGGGCGGGGCCTGTTCCCCGCTCAACGTAGTGTGCTGTGCAAGATCCCCATTCCCTTTTCTCTCTCCCCTCTCTCTCTTTATATTTTTTATCTCTTGGACATATGGTTGAGTCTATCACTGCACACCCCGCTAGGCTTACAAGAGCCGCCAATGCCTCTTATTTGTGAGAATTATGAAGTGGACATTTTGGAGGAATCGTACTCAATTCCTACTATAAGTTCTATTCCAGTTAGCTATATTGAGAAAGCTGTTGGATTGCCAAGCGATAGGATATTGATGTATGGAGGCCCCAAGTGAGTTCTCTACCCTTAGACTAGTCTTGCACCATGGTTTCTCTTTTAGTAGAGGGTAGGGGTGTCACAATTCCAGTTGGATTGCCGAGCGATAGGATATTGATATATGGAGGCCCCATGTGAGTTCTCTACCCTTATGCTAGTCTTGCACCATGGTTTCTCTTTTAGTAGAGGGTAGGGGTTTCACAATTCCAAAGCGACCAATATATGACGCATTATATAGCACCACAACAGGTAGTTGGTCCCGCCAAGATTATCCTCAGTGGAAAGCATCCCAAATACATCACTACCTCTCATTTCACTTTGCAAATAACAAATCTCTGACACAAAATGTAAATATCCCAAAAACCTGTAAGTATTAGATGTCCACTACATGCAACTGAGATGGTTGCTAGAAGATCATTGATGACGCAGAAACTTGCAATGTATGAAAAATGGTAGAGTGTAGAAATGTTACTGGCATAGTGTAAAAATGGTAGAGTGTAGAAATGTTACTGGCAAAGTGTAAAAATGGTAGTGTAGAAATGTTACTGGTAGAGATGCAAAAGTAGATGAAAATGATGATGATGCTGATGAAGCTGTTGATGATAAGTTCGAAGATGTGATGTCAATGACAACAGAGAAGCAGTTGTAAATCAAATGTAAAATCAAACAACAATAGTTCAAATTGACACTCCCCCGAGATTTCTGGGAAACCTTACAACATGCGAATGAGCCTCGAAACGGCCAGAAAGTCGCAAAAAACTATATTAACGTAGTTAACAAAACACTATAGGGTATACCTTCTTTACCTAAGTTGATAGCTCAATCTGAGACAATTAAAAGAGCAACTCGAGAAGGTGATGACGAAGGGGTGAGGGCCAAGAGAACCTCTTTTGATACCAATTGTTGGAGTGGAGACAAAGATAGCAACACACACACAGATGCAGCAAGCAAGTAAAGATAGAGAGAAGCACTCAAAGTAGATAGTGAAGCACAAGTGAAGTGACATAATACGGTCACTTACACACTCACTCGTAAGAGTGTACACACGCTCAGAGGAAAAAACCTCCTAAGGAGGGAACAAGTGCCTTGGCCCATTATTAGCCTATGTCCACAAATCACTACCATATAAATGGCTACAATCAGATTTTCCAACAATATGGTAAATTGATTGAGTACATTCTAGGAAATTCCAACCCTATGGCTCAGTCAAAAAGGGAAAACTTCAACCATCCATCCCTCTGGAGGGTATGGTATAAAAGACATGCAACACAAGTAGGCATACTAAGGAGTTTGGTACACAATGGACACAAGAAACAAAAAGCACACGACCCAGCCATTTTACAATACACATGGCAATTGGCTTGTTTACAAGGACCAATGACATGTACTCAAAAGTCATAGGGAAACCCTTCTCCATAGCATGCATGAAGCCATCACTAGTGGTTATCCAAGCATAAGCATTACTTTGGAGAAGCTAGAAGTGGCATTTTTAGTGGCCAAAAATTAGGGAGAACATGCTCACATATGTGCCAGATTGTCGAGTCTATAATACGTAAGTACCTCATGGTAAGCAAGCAGGGTTGTTGCAACCTTCACTGATTTTCAGAACATCTCCACAGACTATCACGAATCTCCTTCCAAGTGTAGGCCAAGAAATACAACTTGCTTGACTATTGTAGATATAGTAAGTTTGTGATACTAATCCCTTGCACACAAAACATTGAAGATGTTGCTAGGTTAATTATTCGGTGTTTGGTACCCAGTGTGTAGTGTGCCTAGGACCACAGTGTAAGAATGGGACCTGTTTCATGATTTTGGTACTAAATCGTGGTTTTCACCCAAAGACAAACAAGCAAACCAAAATATACAACCAACTTGCCATCGTCGTTATAACGTGTTATGCCAACAACCAACAAGGTAAGTGGAAACAACTTTTCTATTGGTTCAAGCTGTGTTGAATGACTTGTTTGCCTCTTCAATTGATAGGACACCATACAACGTGGCATTCGGAAGACCATCGATGAGACAAACAAATTCACATGTACCGAAGGCCAACAAAGTGTCAAAAACATATCAAAAGGTATTGTACTGTCAAAAGTAGATTGGCCGAAGCACAAGAGACCTATACTAGGCAAGCCAACAAACATAAACAAGACTCCAAGGTATCAGAAGGGAATTGGGTGCATCTAAGGATCATGAAGAAGCAAAGGTTGAAAGAGGTGGGCAAGTGATGCCATAGCTTGTCATTTCGGAGTTTCAACGTGTCTGTCTGCCATCGAGTTGGAGGGCACAAGTGAAGTAGTTTGGCTCACTAATAAAATTTTCCACAACTATCCAGCATTTTTGACAGATTACTTGAAAGTCATGCATCTCCCGTCAACAAGCTAAGTAGGAGGGGATGTCATGTACACCCGTTACACTAAGGTTCCACATGGCCGTACTTGTACATAAGTGCAAAATAACCTTTTGAATTCTTAATGAGCATTGACTAGTCACCATGTAGTGAATCCTGGTCCAAGGTTCAATAGCGAGTCACCATCAAGTTTAGGTCTTAGGACAAACAAATAGTGCGTTGTCCTGCACACAAATGTAACTAGCTTATTCAAGTGCCTATAGAAAACACAAAGGTCCAAGCTATGAAGGTTGGAACAGCTTCATGATGTGGATGTGTGCATGTAGGAGATTAGTCTTAAGGGAGAAGAGATATAGAGCTCAAGCCCTGGCCATGAAGCACAAAGGTTAGGGGGAGAGAGAGAGAGAGAGAGATGCAGTAGAGCTCAAGTATGACAGAGTTGCATGAAACAAGAATGATCGTATTATGTAATTATACTCCGACTATGTACAATGCTTTTATATGCACCAAGGCCTTATCTTCTGACCTAACCCTTGATAAGGGGCGTTCACACCTAAGAGGGTGTTCACACCGGACAAGACCTAAACAGCCTTACACCACTGAGACTCAGATAATTCCAACACCTCCCCTTGGAGTGAAGGTGGTGAGACCAGAACGCAAAAGAAGCAACCAACCTCCAACTCCATCACATCATTGCAGAGAGGCGACCTAGCCATGCGCAGCTCCCATTCCATAACTATTCCCTCAATTAGCTTACGACCAAAGCTAAGATTATTACTTAGTTGCCCCTCCCAACTGGGATAAGAATACATCTTTGCCTTTTATAGCATCAAGGCATTACAACAACTCCAAAAAGACTTCCAAAAATACTCAGATTTTGGGGGACAACCCGGGCAGAGAATTGTTGACTCTTTTGCGGCATCGTTTCCAAGCAATGGAAGCTTGGACTGTCGTTTTAGGCTCATGGGCCAAGGCAGAGGACCCGGAATGGTACAAGTTTGATTTAGAAGAGAAATCCCCAGATTTCTATTGAAGCAAAGGCTTCATCTTGATGACATGGAATATGCTTGAGAAACCCCCTAATTTATGGAACTGCGCATGCTTTAGATCGATGATTTTTTCCATTTTGCAGAAAAGCCCCAAGTTTGTCATGCTGTAGAAGCTTAAACTCTGATGCAGAGGGCTGTGGAGCAGAGAAGCCCAAAGAAACAATGAAAGCTTTAGGTTTTTGATGATCTTTTACCTTAGTTCACACCAAATATGCAGTTTATAACCTGGACTTGATGTTGAGCTTCTTGTCGTGGACACGTGATGATGACATGCGAGGGTCCAAAAAACACAGAAGGCTTGCGTAGCAAATGTTCCGGCCAGAGCGCACTCCAAGGGTTTTGGCCACCAGAGAAACTAAAGGGTTACCACAGGTGGGCAGCGTTGACAATGGTTGTGACAAGGCGGCGGCAGAAGAGGACTTTTAACCACCAGGAGCGGTGGCGCCGTGGTGGCAAAACCTGTGAGCAGCCGATGTAACAGGCGGCCACGGCTCTGGTCGGTGGCCGCAGGTGGCATTCAAACTCCAGAGAGCCCGGATACGTTTCCAGTGCAGGCAGAGGATTGGCAACAGATCTCTGAGCAGGTAGTAGAAGGGGAAACAAATGCAGCAATAAACATTGATAATGATAACAAACACGTAAGGTTGGGGCTTCACCTAGCGGAAAAAAACGCAAAGCATATTGTTCGAAGAAAAACACAGTTGACTATAGGCGAAAGGACAGGTTTGTCCATGGCTCTGATACCATAAAGAAAACACAGGTCCAGGCTATGGAGGTTGGAACAGCTTCATGATGTGGATATGTGCATGTAGGAGATTAGGCTTGAGGGAGAAGAGATATGGAGCTCAAGCCATGGCCGTGAAGCACAAACGTTAGAGGGAGAGAGAGAAAGAGAGATGCAATAGAGCTCAAGTATGACAGAGTTGCACCAAACAAGAATGATTGTTTTATGTGATGATACTCCCACCATGTATAACGCTTTTATACCAAGGCCTTGTCTTCTGAGCCCTTAATAAGGGGCGTTCACACCTAAGAGGGTGTTCACACCAGACAGGACCTAAACAGCCTTACACCACTGAGACTCAAATAATTCCAACAGCACCAGGCTCTGGATACCTGTGTGAACAAGTTGCAAGACCCACAGGTACATTGGACAGCCCAAGCCCTGACAACGAAAGCCAGGTTGCATGGACACCTTTCCAGGCAGATGCATTTGGAGGCTGGGCGTCCATACTTCCAAGGACCATTCTTCGTCACAAAATTGGAACTTATTACATATCCAGAAATATAAGCAAATAATAGTTGCCATCAACAAGAATGGGGACGTTGGAACAGGGGTCCTCGAGGAAACAAGAACGGTCAAGGTGGGGGAGTAAAAATGAGTGGAAATGGCAATGGGAAACTGCATGTCCATTGGGACAAGGTAGCTGGATTGGTGCAAAAACTTTCAGCTTCTGTAGAGCACAACAGTGCATAGTCACCAAAACAACATGTTTTCGTTGTGATAGAACACGTGAAATGTTTCTAGGGCAATTGTGTCAAAACCAGCATAAAACCTCCTGGCGAAACATTTTCACCCTGCTTGAGGACACACACACACACACATGCACAGTATAAACATGCACAGTATAAACAGCAAAACGGTTAGTTTCCACGCACCAGACTTGTGCCATTTTGCTTTTAGGATTCTGCTGGCACAAGCTCGCGTAGAAGATCCTGAGTGGGTCCCTCTGATAAACCACAAAACAGGTATGTAAGATCTTCCCTTAAAGAATTTTTCCAATGTTAACTCTTGTAAGCAATTAAACATAGGTATAAGATTTCATAGCATATACACCTCATCTGGAGGGTCATGCTTTTGCCCAGGTAGCTCGTAAACCTTTTTCTCTTTCTTCTCAGTGTCATCTTTTGATGATTTTTTCGGAGTGCTTTTTGACGATGATGCCTTGTAAACTGATGCTGCAAGCTGGGCGTGATCAGAAGGGCTATGTCAACCAAAATTACAACAGCTTTTAACCATAATCTCAGCATACGACTGGAATTAAATAAGAAGTAGAAAATCATGCTAGGAGCGGCTTTTTGATCCTTGGTTTGTTGGTTATGGCTTTGGCTTCAGGAAAAAAAACACACACACACACACACACAGGGTTCAAAGCCCTGCCAAACATGTGTGAGTGAGAAATGCATCAATCTACCAAATTATCTATTGACAGGTTCTTAAAACATTATGCCCAAGGAAAGATCTCGCCCACCCATCCCTCGCATCAGGGGATCTGACCCATTCAAGCCCCGCCCACGTTTGATGAGGCGAGTAATTTCGTTGCTTTTACCAACACATCTGTCCCTGTGCTAAGCAATGATGGATCTATCGTTAGATTACTTGGCCTACCCACATGGCTGCCACGGGAAAAACAAGGAAATTGATGGGTAGATTAGCTTAATTATAAAATTAAGCTCAAGAATTAAAACCAGGAAATGGAATTCCGCAAAGTTTCGCAACGATCAAACGTAAAAATTAGTCTAAATTGGCGATCAAAACACACACACATACACATGTTAACCTTGTTGTTGTTTGCAGAGTGGAAGGAGGTCTTTGCAGAGCTATTAGTAACGTGTTTGAGAGGGGATCCGAGCTCCTTCTTGACGTGCGCCTCTTTCTTCACAAGGCTTTCGTGCTTCGTTGCTGTTGTGTTAACACCTTCCTTCTTGACACTGCTGGCCTGAAAATCCTTTAAATTCTTTGAGGGCTTCGCTACATGGCCTTCATGTTGTACCTTCTTCACTACCCCCGACATCCTCAACTAGCTGTTAAGCTTGTAACTAGGAGTTGATGATTTGGCTTGGCAGGAAAACTAGCTAGTCAGTGACTCTCTTCCCTTGGAAATCTGAAAATATATTAATTAGTGTATAATGAATGGCTCTTTTTAAGTCATTTTAATTAATTAGTCAATTAATGGTTCCTTTTCTTTCAGCTAGTGGGTTGAGACAAGTGCTTCTCGGATTGATATTTTCCAAATTCCTAGAGTAAAAAGAGCTTACAGTTTCATGAAACTCTTCCTTTATATAATATATATAGGGAAGACTCAAAGCTTGCCACATGAGAGGGTTAGATCGCTATAAAATCCATAGGCAAGCATATAAAAAATCCATTACAATACTTCCATGGATGGATTAGCTTTTTTCATGAAGAGAGGCAAAATGAAGAGGATCTCGAGATTTTTACACCCGGCTATGGGAGGGGATCCACCACACACACCACATCTAGTCATTCGCGAACACGATTGTCTTTCACACCTTCCAACAACACATGCGAACTAGATTCAACCCCACGCAACCCCATCCATCATATAGAACTGAATTCAATAGAAATGCACATTGTACTCACTATAATCATCTGTGCCATTATGAAAGGGATTCCTACACAAAGCAACGATCTCAACAATTCCCAGAGCTAAAGCAATCATAGCTCAAGGTGAAGCTACAAATCCTTTAGCCTCAAAAGATCCATCTCCCATGCAATTATTCATGACCAACATGCAAATTGATGGATCTAAATTAGATATATGGTACTTTGATATACCGGTGCTATGCACCATATTACACATAACTAGGATTGGTTGACTAATTATCAAACCTTACCCTCACCTTTTAACGTTACTCTTGGTGATGATAATATACAACATGCAACCCCACCTATGGGGAGATCACCATACAACTCCCTAATGGCCTTTATACTCAATTCCACAATGTATACTATGTACATGGCCCTATCTATGAGTGTTGCAATAGGTAATGGAACTTCAGTTGAATTTTATCACAATTATTATGTGATTTAAGTTAATATGGCTGATGGTAGTCAGGTACATTTATAAGCAGCATGGTCAACCCTATTCCCTCGATGTCATCTAGTTCATGGACTAATGTCCAAACCTCTCCAATTGATATATGCAAAGGGTGCCTCTATGAACAAAAGCTTTTAAAATTATTTTCTAAATCCATAACATGCTCCACTAGACACCTTCAGATCATTCCTTCCAATTTATGTTGTCAGGATCTTTATGACACTTGGAGAAGAATTCTATTTCTCAACACAAAAAATTAGAGCAAACAATAGACTTGGAATAAATTAAAAGCATGAACCTTACATAAACAAAATAAAATAAACAAGAGAACAAGAAAAAGATCATCATTGACACAAGATTGGGTTCAATCTCCCCTAAATGAGTGTGGCATGTCGTACCACTCATCTATATTTATATGTATTAAAAGCTTACTTTTCAAAAAGATAACTCCAAAAATAAAGCATAATAGCCTTTGAGTGTTTGAATGTAAAGCTCTTCCAAAAATATAACAAGCAAGTCTTGGGCCTACCAAAAGTATAAATACTAATTGGTATGTATAAAGGTTTGAGGCCTTAGACTTTCAAAAATATTAATGCCAAAACATGTAACCATAGTAAGTGTTCACATGTCTTCTAAAATATCTCATTGTGGTCCAACAAATGCTCCACTAGTGACTAACAAAATAGTCCATATATATCAAAAAAAATATTAGTCAGTGCACACAGATGATTAAACACATTAATCTTGACTATTTTGTACCAGTGCACATAAGTTATTAAACTCATTAGTCCTAAAAAATGAGATAAATATAAAGCGTATCTAAAAATAAAATATCCCTGTATACAATGGGGCATTCCCAAAGAGATTATGACTAACATTCTCTCTTGCTCGGGTTGCAATTGGCCTCAATTGCATGTATGGTATGAGTGGATGAGATTTTGGTTAGAATGAAAAAAACTTTTTAGCATCCACTTAGCATCTTCAATAGGATGATTCTTGAAAGTCACAAAGATACTTAGCATAAGTGTTGCCTCTACGTGTAGTCATAATCTCATGGTCAATGATAGACTCAGGTATAAGATGTTCTTCTTCATCTACCAATTCTTGTAATATAGGATGAGAAGATAAAGGTCCTTTAAAAGGTCTCAAAAGACTAATGTGAAAAGAATTATGAATATGCTAATTGGAGGGTAGCTCTAACTTAAATGCATTACCATTTATCTTGATAATAATTTTGAAAGGTCCATAAAATCTAGGAGTTAATTTTACTACATGATTGGTCTCTATCTATAGACTTAAGTCTCTTTTCTTTACAATAGGTTTAGGCATATCTGGATCATCAAAAATATTCTCATGTTCAAAATTACCCTTTTGCTTGAGAGAGAAGTCATCATCTTCTTCATCTTTCTCGCCATCAATCATGTTGACTCGTGCAGTTGGTTGCTTCTTCTTCTCAGGTGATCGGGTGCGATATGGCCCTTTTGTCGACAGTTGTAGCCATGTCACATTTCTAGGTACGAAATCTTGTTTTTCTTTGCATCATCGCCCTTCTTCTTGTTGTTGTTAGCACCACAATTATTGTTGTTAGATACAACACCTTTGGTATCATTGGTGTGCCTGCTGTCAATGTTATGACAACGGAATTATTGGGAGCCTAGAGAGATCGACCATTCGAACAAGGGACATGCGGGGTTGCCAAAACGATCAGGTACAGGCTCAAGAGTGGTCGGACACTAATGAGAGTGGCGAGGCACATGTAAGCGCAGAACGCTGCAAATTGGGAAGAAACTCACAAGCGTCTACCACCAGTCGGTGGTGTACACAACACGCTGGCACACCAACCAGGCGGTGTCGGCCCAATAGTCAAGCGGCTACACTCATTGCCGCCTTTGAGGAGAAACAGCGCCAGCCGCCGGCCTTGGAAAAAAAAAAACGTCGCCACACACACAGTTACACTCTTGGAGCCGTCGAGTTGCAGAATTCATTTTTTAAAAAAAGCCGCGTTACAGGGTGAACTTCAAGCTTCACCAAATCTCTGAGATTTATTTTAAAAAAAGAAAAAAAGAAAAATCAAAGGTTTTTACCTTATATAGAGGTTTAAACCTTTGTATTCAAGAGACTAATCCCACTGTGCAATTTTGACTTTTCTTTTTACGAAGATCTGTGGAATTTTGACTTTTCTTTTTACGAAGATCAGGAGGTGCTTCGCCACCACGACAACTCTCATATTTTCATACCACATCGACAAATTCACTTCGAGCTAACAATCCAGTTGCTTTCCTAGAGCTTGGACTTGAGTTTGGTGCTTGTATTTATTCTCTTACATCGCATTTAGAGGGTTCATATGGAGTCTAATAACCCTAATGAGTCATCCTAGTCGTTTGTCAGACATGGAAAAGGCAGTGGTGGCCGATCTTGATGTCACGATGATTGATGATGATGATCTTCTTAATGATAATTTGGTCAGCACTAAACATTTTAAGGCTCTAGAGTCTTGTACTTCGAACATCGAGGCCAAGTACGATAAGATACTCCTCTTTCTTCAAGAGTTAAAGGATAGCATGCAAGCTTCTACCACCATAAGTGCTTCAGTGGGAGGGATGCCAGTGGCTTCCACCCAAGGGGGCAACATGAATGTCAGTAAATCTCACTCTAGAGATGTTGCTGCTATTCTAAAAGATCTGAAACCTCCGACTTTTAATGGGGAGGAGAAGGAACACAATAAGGATGCGGTCAACACTTTTTTGCAAAAGTGGCAGGATTTGCATCGATTGCGTCACACTCTAGAGGAGATACACGCGATTGAAGCAAGCGTAACTCTAGGAGGTAAAGCATACAAGTGGTGGATGGGCTTGGAGTCCAAAAATAGGCCTACTACATGGGAATTTGAAAGTGCATTCATGAAAGAATTTCTTCCTGAGAATGAGATGAATTGTAATTGGGAAGCATGGGACAATTGTGAGATGAGAAATCTCACATCGACTTAGTATATCTCCAATTATAGAGAAATCATTCTCAAGTTGAAAGGTATGGATGACTTTCAAAAAATTCATAAATTTATTTCAGACTATAAGAATCAAGTTAAACAAAATAAGTCGAAAACTTTAGAAGAAGCAATTAAGCTTTCTTGATGACACTGTCGGAAAGAAAAAGTGTGCATAGAATACACAATGGACATCTAGTGTGTCCGAGGGTTCCAAGCATCAAGGTCAAAATAAAAGAAAGGGACCTAACCAAAAGAATGACCAATCTAAGAAGACTAAAGGACCATAAAAATTTCTAAAGCATGAAGATTTTGAAAGAGCTGAAGAAGAAATTTTATGTTTTCACTGCATGGAAAAGGGTCATAGTAAACTACAGTGTCCTAAGCTAAAAGAAAATGAGAAGAATCAGTGCGATCAAAGTAAAGAAAAGCAAGTGCACACTATTCAGGTGCTCCCTCTAGAGACTTATCGTAAGCTTAAAGAGGTTCAAGTTTATCATGTTGATTCTACTCATGCGTGTTGTGTCACATCATCGATGTGGGTGCCAAAATTTGGACCGCATGGGTTGGTTCGAATGTATGGTCATGTTAAAGAACATAAGACCTGTACAAGTCATGATTGATGATAGTGCCATGCACAATTTCTTGAACTATACTTTAGTCATAAAATTAAAGTTTCTGGAAAGTCCAAGTGATCATAAGTATGTTGTTTCTTTGATTAACGGCTATGATAAGATGTGTGGGATATAGTAGTTCGTGATGTCCCATTAGTCATTCAAGGTCATGAGATGCATTTGGATTTTCAAGTTATGTATATCTCGAGCGGATGCTATTCTAGGTCGTGAGTGGTTATATAACATTGGTCTATCTTTGTCTAGAAGTTATTTGCATAATTCTTTTGAGTTTGAAGTAGATGGTAAGAACGTGCGCTTGCACACCTCTTATATGCTCTATGGAACTCAATCACCTTGTACAAGCGAATGAAACTTGTAGAAAACCTATTTTTGTGCTACATGAGTCTTGATGATGTCATTTCCTTTTTCGCATGTGAAAATATAAGTGGTTTGAATGAGCATATGTTTACATGAGAGTATCAAATGGCTTACTAGTCATCAAGAAGAGTTCAAAGGATGCAAAGCTCGATGGGCAAAGTTGCTCCAAGAGTTTGACTTTTAATTGAGATATAGAAAAGGACGTTACAATGTGGTAGCCTATTCATTGAGTTGCATGCCCATGGTTGACTTGAATTTTACTCAAATTAAGAGTGATTTTTTGGAATCACTTAAGGAGAAGTGCATTGATGATCCGCATTATGCCCACGTGTGGAGTGTCATAGAGAAGAGGGATCCCTTGACTATAAATAAAGATAGCCCCGTTAATGAGATAGACACTTCCACTAGCAGTAAGTCTCGAGAGATGTCTCAAGGAGACATGTCACTTTTACGAGTGATGAAAGAAATCGTTGGAAGAATTTTCCCATCAATAACGGTTACTTACTTTATAAAGGTAGAATATGTATACCTTCGGACTTAGACATTAGGCACCGTATTTTATATGAATGTCATGATAGTTTGTGTGCTGGTCATCCTGGAATACGAAAGATATATGGACTTAGACATTAGGCACCGTATTTATATGAATGTCATGATAGTTCGTGTGCTTGTCATCCTGGAATATGAAAGATATATGCACTAGTTAAGAGACAATTTTATTGGTATGGCTTAAGTAAGGACGTCAAAGACTATGTCTTAAAATGACAAAAGTGCCAGATCAATAAAGTAGAACACCTAAAAGTAGGTGGTTTATTAAGTCCACTAGAGATCCCAAATGACAAGTGGGAGAGTATCTCAATGGACTTTATAGTTGGATTACCTAAATTAAACAGATGCCACAATTCGGTTTGGGTGGTCGTAGATAGGTTGACAAAAATGTGTCGGTTTATTCAAAAAAAAAATGAGAGTGACTACACTTGAGTTAGCAAGGCTATTCATTGAAAATATCTATTGACTATATGGCTTACCTGCCGATATAGTTAGTGATAGAGATACAAGGTTTAACAGTCATTTCTGGCGTGCTGTGTTCAAGAGATTGGACACCATGCTAAGTATTTTTCCATGACGATTGTATTTTGACACCGTAACGTGCAACCAAACCTGGCGATTGGTCGATCGCCCTCTCGACGAGACGGTCGCCGCCGCCGTCGTCTTGTCTCAACCTATATGCAGGACTTGCAGCAACCCAAGTCTGAAGTAACCCGTGCAGTAAATCTCTTGTTAATTAACCTATTGTTGATGTTTAAGTCAAACATAGATTAAGATTAATTTCCACAAACATAGATTAAGATTAATTTCTACACCTAGCTTCTTCTTGGTGTGCACCTCCTTCCTTCTTCACAAGGTGTCCTTCTTTCTTAAACTTTGATATACACTACATGGCCTTCATTTTGTGCCTTCTTCATGAACCTCTACATCCTCAACTAGTTGTTGATCTTATAACTAGGAGTTGATGATTTGGCTTGGGGAGAAAAACTAGCTAGCCCTTCTAAATATGAAAATTATACCTTTTTTGGGTATAAAAATGTTTCTTTAAGTCATCTTAACTCATTAGTTAATTAATGGTTAACTTTTCTTTCAAAGACTCATAGCTTGCCATGAGAGGGTTAGATTGCTATGAAATCCACAGGTAAGGATATACAAATCCATTATAATATTTCCATGGATTAGGTCTTTTCATGAAGAGAGGTAGGATCTCGGGCTTGATCAAGACAAAGAAGAATAATAAGGAAGAAAAATGCATGAAGAGAAGAACACGAGAGAGACAGGCTCTACTTGCCTAGGATATGGCTAAGACTATGTGGCATTTTAAGGAAGCTTTGTTTAGACCTTTACAAAAAATAAATCACATTTCATACTATGGCATTTTTTTAAAGGAAGTTTTCTAAAAATCTTTGTAAAAACTAAATATCATTTTATATTAGGAAAGTTCTTAAAGCTAAGGTAGAGTAAATCTATCGTATTATTCAATTTGACTTGGACTACAAAAGTTAACTTAGAGCATGGAAGATGAGCTAGTTCACTAAGTTCTATATGATTGTGCCTGAATGCAAGAAGGGGATGGGACTCATCAATACCAAAACAGAAAGAGGTGGGACGAGATGGATTCAAAGCTCAAGAGGCTGATGTCCTTGCAAGCCCCATGTCACTAAGTTCTATATGATTGTGCCTAAATGCAAGAAGGGGATGGGACTCATCAATACCAAAACAGAAAGAGGTGGGACGAGATGGATTCAAAGCTCAAGAGGCTGATGTCCTTGCAAGCCCCATGTCAAGGGGATATGGTACTTAAACATGTAATGTCTCAATTACAAGCCCTAGATTGTTGAGATATAGAGCTCAACTAGTGTTACGGATATTGATGACCCAACTGGGTGATAGCTTCCGCACTTATAGCCACTGGCATGGTTGGTAAGATTATGGTTTATATGCCGCCAGCGGTGGATGATATGCTGTGTGACTGCCACTTTGGAGTACTAGAGTTATGGCATAGTTATAGCACAAGCTCATATAGTCGAGTTCACACTATGAATTGAATATGGTTGTAGAGAAGTGAAGAAGATAGAAGAAAATTTAGGCATCCATCTCTCTTGTGTCTTGCTCTCTCTTGTGTGTGTGTGTGTGTGTTTGCTTGTAAGGAACTTAATCTCTCCCTCTTCCCCACATTCTCTTTATGGTATCAGAGCTCTAGTTCGTGTGAGAGCTAGAAGCGGTACATGGGTAAGACCATCATTATCTCTTCCACTTCTTGTTTAGGTACGACGCCCCTTGGGTAGCTATGTGGGAGCTACACATCTCCAATTGAGGAGGGTGAAAGCACGTGTAGGTGGCCTACTTTTGGTACTTGAAAGTGGGTGGTTTTAAAGCGGTGAAAAAGTGGTTGTGTGGTTGCTAAAAAGTATGTGGTTGCTTTGTTATGATTTAGTTAAAACAAAAATAAAAGAAGAAAATAATAAATGATTCCTAATAGCTTTGCGAGTTTCCTCCTACTATGCACATTTTTCAAAAATTCCTCCCTCCCTTTGTGAACATTTATCCATGCTTCCCTCCCTCCCTTTGTGAACATTTATCCATGCTTCCCTCTCCCCCGCCTTTGCGACACTCTCTTCTCTCTCTCTCCCTCTCTTTCTCTGTGTCTTGTAGGAATGGTGGGAGGAAGCTCTCTAGGTTCAACTCTCTCTCTCTCTCTCTCTCTCTCTCTCTCTCTCTCTCTCTCTCTCTCGCATGTTTTCAAGAACTCTTTCCCTCCCTATGTGTAATTGTGCCCGCACCCACGCGCTTAAAATAAGCTTTACATGTCTATCTTTGTAACCTATAGGTACATATCTGTCTAGTTCTCTTTGTGTGACCACACTGGTTAACATCATTTTTTCAAGCGTAGTTACGCTTCTTGTAATCCATCATTATGTAATAGTGTGCTAAGCACTTGAAGAGAAAAATATATGGGATGACCGAGCTTACAGCTTGTGTAATGCCGGTCGTAGGAATGAGCCTAGATGTACATAGAGCTAGGAAGCTAGTTTTGGGCCCCCAATTGTAAATGGGCGGCCGACCATTGTAAAAAGTGAGCTCATGTAAATAAGTGATTTATGAAATATGAAAAGGGGTAATCCCATTTATCACAATTGAGTCTTGCCTTCTTTCCCTCTCTCACTCTCTTGTTGAAAAGGCACAATCCCATTTGTCACAATTGAGTCTTGCCTTCTTTCCCTCTCTCACTCTCTTGTGCTTATAGTTGTAAGCTTGTGTTGGTGAATGCTTGTTTGCTTGATTGCGGTGTATGCATGGAGTGGATGGTGCTAGTCTAATCTTCTCTTCTCTTCTCCCTTCTCTTGTCTCCCTCTTAAGATCCCGCTTGCATGCACATTAGCATTCATTAGAGGTAGAGATTTCCATAGCTCCCTTCCTTTCTCACTACCAAGCTTGTGGGTCTTTATTTGAGTGACACAAGTGGAGGGGGAGTGAGCCCTTAGCGGCCTCACGTAGGGGACTGAACCCTCATTAGGGTTGGCTAAATGCAGGTTTTCGAATCAACCCTTGCATGGCATCATTCTCTTCTTCTCTCCCTCTCTTGTGCAAGGTAGTATGTTTTGGTTAACATCTTTGGCACCACTGCCGGGGTCTAGCATTTAGCTTAGGGTCCTCCATACATTTTCACTTGCTAGAGCCTTCACATTGCCTGGTTAGAGTGCAAATCCACCAGTGCCTACATGTTGGATGTGTTTGTTTGCTTGTTGTTTGATTTTTCTAACTCTTGCCATGGAGATCAATGTAGCATGAGGAGTGTCGAAGTCTTCATCGGATGCAGGAGACACAAGTAGGTGCTTAGACCTTGCTCTTGAGATTCATGAAATTTTTGGTTTTGTTCCAAAATTTGTCAAGTTTTGCATAATTAGCTTAATCCTCTAATTAATCTTAGGTAATTAGGTTTTCTTAGGCATTCTAGGCATCATTGGGTAGCTAGAGACTAGCTCTAGTCTTCCACAAAAAGAAAAAAGAAAAAAAGAAGAGCTCAAATCATCAGAAATAAGAGGACGAGAAGACTAGAGCTAGTCTCTAGTCTTCTACAAAAACAAAAACACAAAAAAAATAAAGGAAGAGCTCAAATCATCAAAAATCAGAGGAGAAGAAGAGGCAACTTTTTCACCTATGGACTGTTTTTTGAGAAGCGTACACAGCTGTACCCTTCTCAGTGCCATAGCCGTGTCTTCTTTGCCCACGATTGTGTCTTCTTTGCCCACGATTGTGTCTTTCCCCAGAGCATTTCTTCTAGAATGTGCTACATTAAATTGAGTAGAGGGTAGTTAAAAGGAATAAATTGCATTAACTAGGCATAAAGGGCATTAAATAAGGGGTAAAAACTAGGTACAACTTTACTATCAAGGGAATATCAGTGGTGGGTAGCTGTTAATACCTACAAAATTAAAGATCTCTATGACTTGATGAGCATACGACCGTACTTTCAGAAGCGTACGCCCATTCCTTCGCTAAAGCCACGCTCATTCCTTCTGTCCCTTCATGGCCGTGTCTTCCTTTTCGACAAGCACATGGTCATTCCTTCATTTTCCCACAAGCGCATGTTTGTACCCTTCTAGTAGCCACACTCGTGTCTTTCTAGGAGCATATGCCCGTGTCGTTGGTCCTGCTATGTCCGTTCCATTCCCTTGCCTGGTAGAAGCATACGCACGTGTTCTCATATGAGCGTACGCCTGTCCTTCTAAAAAGCGTACAGCCGTACCTTCCTTTTAAAAAAACCGAGAAAGTGCTATTCCTCACATTCATGCACTTACGCTTGGGAAAATTTATGCAAAACAACCCTCTATTCAACGATATAAATTCTCCTGATGCTCCATCGCTCATAAGATCAGACCCTTCGGTCAACATAGATTGGAGCCAACCGCTGTTGGTCTTTGACAGCACGAGTGAGAGTGAGGAGCATCCCAGCATGGGACGCACTATACCTGACCTAGAGATAGGAGGACTAGAGGCTCAGTGCATGGATAGACCACCTGCCCTAGAGCAAGACCCAACATCCCTCACCCATTCACAAAGAAGACTTACTTCGAGACTCTAGAGCGTTATCATGGGAAGTGCACAATCAGACAATCCAATTCCCAGGGATAGAGGCATGGAACACCAACCCAAAAAAGAGCCAATGCCACCCCCTAGACCATAGAATGGAGGTGGGGCAAAGTGATCCACCAGTGTGGGGGGCCATGCCCGCCATAGGAATGGCTGATTCATACTAAGTCGAGAGGCCAATGCTAAACCCATGACAAGAGCTCTCCAGGGACCCGAGATGTTCTATCAGAGAGAGAGGGCCTACCTGGCTCCATCATATCAACCTAGGGCACTAATGTACCAGCAGTACCTGCCTTATGGGGCATACCCAGGATACCATATGGGGCCATATGAAGCACAGCCTGATCCTTCCTTGAGACAAGGACCCCCAATGGTCTATTATCCACCTAGCCCAGCACCCGCACCCAACCATGGTAGGGCTAACGCCTAAAATGTTAAGGATAGCCATTGAAATAGGGAGGCGGTACTGCCGCCGCGTCACGCCCCCAACGCCAGCTCAGCTTCTTGCACAAGGGCCCAAATAGGAGAAAAACAAACCCGCTATCATCTCTAAGCTGATCACCAAGTTCGATGGAATTGGAGGCCGTATATCGCACTTAGAGATGTTTAATCAGATCTGTGAATCATTTGGCCATGTGGACAATCAAGTCAAGGTGAGTGCCTTTGGCCTTACCCTAGATGGCAAAGGTGGCCAATGGTTTTAGATCCCTGAAGATAAAGGATAAGGCAACCTTTTAAGCCTTAAAAGAGGCCTTCAAAGTTGGATACTCCCGTCAAGGAACTCGATAGAGTCCCGTTAAGCAATTACACAATGTCCAACAAAAGGATGTCGAAAACCATCCGCCGGGACTGCATCAACAGGGTGAGGTATCTCCACTCCCGTTGTAGTGCCAGAGACAAGTTCTCTGACAAAAGGCTAATTGGGAGATTTCTTGAAGGCCTCGATGATGAACCCGTATACTAGCACAGAGTGTCCACATATGAGACCCCGTCCCATCCTCGACTGCACATACTGCCAAATATGGGGCAGTCATGAAATTACAAATTACTATCACCAAAAAGAGCTACTCAAGTCCAAGCCTTGTCAGCAAACCCCAGGTAACTGCTGGCCTTGCTAGCACTTGCACTTCATAACGCACCTCAACCAAGCCAAGAAGTGGCCCAAAGAGGAATCCTTAGGGTACTACAGATCCTAACACCCCCTGTACTTCCACCTCAATCCCCATTACCTTGAGTCACTCTTGTTCGTCAGCTAACCTTGATGGAAATTTTGAAGGTGGTGAGGGGGAAGTTGTTGAAGGATCCACTTTCGAGCCTCTTGAACCAAATAGTCCACCCTCCCAGATTTTAAGCCACTATATGATGGAGGGCGACTAGATGTACCCTGTATACTTAGCTACCCCAAATCCATAGGACAGGACATGAACACTGTGGCTAAACGACCACCCATGCAATGTTACCATTGCGCAGGACCTCACCAAAGATGAGTGTTTGATAAAAAAGGGATGTAGGTTCTTCCACACTAACCCCTCTATACATTGGGTGTGGAATTGACCACACATATAAGGACTTTCCGCTGAGCATAGGCAATGTCACACATGGGCACGTTATATGGAACCAATTCACTACCCAAAAGAGCATACATACATCAACCATTCCTGGCATATACATGATTACCATCATTGTGAAACATTACATGAGCATATACATCCTGCAAACATAAACCAACTTGCACATGACACAGCACTAGTAGGGGCTAAAGTTGGGCGAGCCCCCCCCGAGGTATCTTTATTACCAACAGAAGTATTTATATGTACAAGATGCGGGTGCCCGGAGAGTACACACTCATCCAACCGATACCAGATTTATCCAACTGTGGAAACATAGGTAAACACATTACTTGCAACTCCTCGGTCACCAACCAAGGTTGAGCGATCACCAACCACTCCTGTTGCAACACCCTTGGTTACTAACCAAGGTTGAGCGATCACTAACCTCTCCTATAGAACACCCTCTGTCACCAACTAGGGTGGAGTGATCACACCAACCACTCCTGTACTTTGATAGAGTGGTCACCAACCCTCTAACAAAGTGCTGTCCCAAACCTGCAAAACATGTTTGCTCAAGTTTTGTCGTGAGAAACCTTCTGAGAAAACCTGTAAAAACAGCCAATAATGGCCCTTTTATAACAGTCGGCCAGCTCCTGTAGAGGCTCTGCTCACTCCATCCAAGCCCTATTCTCAGCAGAGAAGCCCAAAAAATAGTCCCAACAGCCATGCACAAGCTCTTGGGAGCCAAATTGATCAGCCTATAGCCCCTGTACTAGATGAAGTTGACCTGCCCTGTAGAGAGAGAAATAGCAGCCAGCCAGCCCGGGGACCCTTGTACTTCGCATGTATTCCACCTGTAGCTCATGCATATGAGAACTTGCTATTTTTCCTGTCCACACAGCTCCTAACAGCCCATGATTTTCAGTTGAGTGCTCTACAAGTCAGGGCTTGCCCAATTTGGCCCTCCCACACCCAGAATAGCAACTCATGGAGCTTTTTTGGAGTGCCCGGGTGCCCATCTCTCATATTTGGCCTTGGTTCATTAAAAATAGTCCACCCTGATGTGAACTCACTTATAAAATTAGAAGTGTGTTCGCCCACACTTTAAGTGAATGTGAACCCTGCACCCAATAAACCTTAGTAACATGCAATAATGAATAAATTGGGTTAAGTGTGCACACTTACCACCTGCAAAACACATAAGGAAACCATATGAGTCCTAAACAGGTGTGCACATGCGTATCCCCACCATGGGTTATCTAGGTGTCCTCGGTGCCCGTGGTGACATTCACAGGCAAAATACCAAGCAATGTCCAGGCATAAAAAACAACTCATCCATGCATGTGCAACTCACATACATATAGTGGATGAAATCTCCCAACTTACATCTTATACATCCAACTAACTTGTTTACAGGCGCCGTCCACACAGGACCAAAAAGTACTCACCAAGGTAACCACCCTTTCATGAGTCCAGAGTCACTCACCAGGGTTACCACTCTTCCATGAGTTCATAAATCATGCCAAGAACTCACACCAGGATATCAATCCTTCCATGGAGCCCTTCCACATGTATTCAATCATCATGACATCATTTCAAACGTCTGCCAGAGAAGTGGTGACAAGCACAACAGCAAAATCTCGTGAAGCTATCCCCAACATTAGCATTAACTTACTAAGTGTAAGAGATGACTTCATCCACACGGTCCCTCTTAACGCGTTGACCAGATTATAGAATAGACAAAGGGCCGCAACTCACGCTGTAGTAGAGGCATTGACCTCGCAAAACTAGGGACACACAAGAGTTTTATCTCAAAAGAATGTCCCAGGAGAAAGCATGCGTGACTAGATGCTTGCGAAAGAAAGCCACAACCAACACAACCCGTTGACCCCAAACCCGAACCCCAAAAGCTTTCCCGCTTTGCGCACAAAGCACATAACAAGAAATTAGCACTTGGAGAGAAAGAAGCCAAAAAAATGATATAAGAAGAAAACGCTAAAGAAGAGGAGACGAAACAAGTCCCCAAACACTTCAGAACCTTTAAGATGGCCAATTGATTTGTACAATATGACTCGGCCCAAAGGACACACAAACGGAGAGCCAGGGACCTCGTATGATGGTCCAGCCAAGGTGAAAGAAGTTAACCTGGTAGGGTGAAGACCTGAGGCCTATCTATATTATTGGGGATGACCCTCTCGGCCAAGGAAGAAAAATAACTCATCACTCTCCTCACCAAATTCCAGGGTTGTTTCACCTGGAAGTACATAAATATGAAGGGTGTACCTCCCGAAGTGGTCAAATATACCATTCCTATGGTAGATGGAGTGAGACTGGCCAAGCAAAGAGCTTAGGCCATGAATCCAAAATACTCCAAGATGGTCTGGGAAGAAATTGATCGACTCATAGACACTGGATTCATCTATGAAATTGAGCACATGAAATGGGTCTCACCCATAGTGATAGTGCCAAAGAAGAATGGAAAGGTGTGAGTGTGCCTGGACCTCAAAAATGTCAATGTTGCCACTATACGAAATCACTATCCCTTGCCTTTCACAGAGCACATGCTCGAAAGAGTTGCAGCAACAGGGAAGGACCAACTAGGGCTACCCCATAAGGCTGATGCGCAATCCACTACCAAATTTTTGCATGAGTCAATGATCACTCACTTCGGATGCCCTCTTGAGATCGTGAGCGATAATGGCACACACTTCATTAATGAGGTGATACAATTCCTCGTACAAGAATTCCTGGTCACTTACAGAAAATCCTCCCCTTACTACCCCCAAGCCAATGGCCAAGCAAAAAGCATAAATAAAGTCCTTTGTACCATTTTAACCAAAACAGTTGAGGCCAGCCTCAATGATTGGGAACAAAAATTGCATGCGGCACTCTGGCCTGTCGAACGTCCTATAGGGCTACCACTAATGCAACACCCTTCAGTTTAACCTATGGTACTAAAGCGGTCATGCCTATGGAGCTCTTGGTCCCTAGCTTGTGAATTTCAGTAAAGGAAAAACTCATAGGCAATGTCCTCGGCTATCGCCTGTTTGAGCTAGAAAAGCTTGCTGAAACACACCTCCTCACTGATATAGTATGATTATCAAAAAATTGAGGCGTAATTAGTGGCTTGATGACCAACTTAAGGACAACCAAATGAATGAGGGCAACATGGTCCTCCTCTTTAGCACAACAAACCACAAAAAGAAACTCAAACTTAGAGGGCTTAGGACATTTCCTAGAAATTGAGATAACCCCACAAGGCGCAGTGTTGTGCATCGAAACCCTTGGTGTCGAGATGGCATGATATTTCAAGAGTAGAAAACTGAAACGCTACTATGAGATAACCCCACAAGGCGCAGTGTTGTGCATCGAAACCCTTGGTGTTGAGATGGCATGATATTTCAAGAGTAGAAAACTGAAACGCTACTATGTCCACACTAAGGGCCATCCATGACAAAAAACAACGAAAAACAGAACATGAAGAGATGAAAGAAACCGCCCAACGAGAGGCAAAAGAATGCTAAGCCAAACTTTGGGGGAAAAACATCGTGGTCAACATGGCTCAAGTAGACCTTGAAGAAGAAGACTGGGAAGTGAAACCTGCTCGATTGTGGTTAGGAATGACCACCCTGACTAGCTTCACCCAAAAATTGGCTCTTGTCGATATACAGGGGATAATCACAATTTAATGTCTTATGACACATGGCTCTCCCTTGGAAGGCCCCCATTAAAATATACCCTAGCCACGGTCACAACAGTGGCCTCGCAAAAGCAGTGTTTAGAAACAATCACAACATTATTCTAAATTGGACATAATCCCTTGGAAGGGAAGTTTTATGTGATGCTTTCAAGAACTATGCATGAAAAAATTCTTCTCGGACGACGAGGATGGATGGGACACAACCAATGCACGTAACATCAACTGGGGTGGACTGCACCCTACAAGTGGCCTCTGGCCAGGTTATAGTCCTAATGACGGAAGAAGAACCCATGCCCTCCGATCACTCATTTCAAGATGATAACCCCCCTCCTCCCCTCACCACACTATTATTTTACCCTCCGAACTCTGATCCATGCTGCTTAAAAAGAGGCCTCGTCCCACTCTGGACATCCAGTTACCTCACATATCCTCACCACTACCCAACTCTGCAGTAGCAGCCCAACCCTACATCCCAAATGCCACCACCGCTACTGACCCCCCTCGCAAGATTAACCCCACTCACAAAACTAACCCTACTAACAAATCTAACTAACGCACACAAGGCAAGCACTCTCGCTAGTGATTCCTAAGAAGCTTCTCACACGGCCCAAGGATATTATGAAGGTACCACTACTTTGTGGATCCCTCTCTCGCTGATCCACTTCCCACACTCACACACCAGTAAAACTAGCTTGACGACAACCCATTCGATAACCCCAAGCCCAAATGATGGTACATGACAATCACTGGCCCAAACGCTCCCCAATGCCGAACCATCCTCGCCCACCACTCCCTTAGCCTTGCCCAGAGACAAATTACCGGTGGTTCCCTAAACCTCTACCTCTAGCTCAAAACTACTATCAAGGCAATCACCAAATTTGGGTCCCCAAACAACCAAGGTACCCCCTTCCCACTCCTGTCATCTTGTAGTTACCAACATTCCAATGGAAGCCCAAAGTGGCCTCCGCCACTACTACTGCACAAGACAAAGGAAAACAAAAACTTCATGAACGCACCCTTGTCCCTCCAACTGCAGCCCATGGTCCCTAATTGTGATATACCCTTGACTTTGGCTACTCCCCCACCTTTCATTATCCAGATCCCTCGCTCTGTAATCCCACTCAACCCTTGGCCTATCCAGCCTCAGCTGCTCCACCCCTCCAAGCCTCCACACTTCCATATGTGATACCAGCCATGCCACAACCAAATTGGAGCTGTCTTCTCACTTTGGCAAACTAGGCATGGAGTAAGTACAAAACCCATAACGGGGTGCTGGCTCCATAGCCTAGGGGTACAAAACCTGTCAGGGTGCCCTCCCCTCCCCAAAAAAAAGAGAATAAGACAGAAAGACACGTCCGTACCCTTCTCAATAGCTCAAGCCACAGCCATACTGACCCCAAGCCATGGCCGTACCAATCCCAAGCCACAACCGTACACCAACCCCATAAGCCACGACCGTACCTTGGCAAAGACACGCTTGTACCCTTCACATCACCTGAGGCCACACTCGTTCCATCCTGTTTGCCACCCACGGCCATTTCCTTGCCAACCAACCAAGCCATGGTCATACCTTTCTGGTTGCCACGACCATACTTTTTTGTGACATGCCCGTGTCCTTCCTGCAGAACTATAAAAAGGGGCCCACCACTTCATTTTCCTCACTCTTTGCCTTCTACCTAGCCAAACTCTTGCCAATTTTTTTCTTAAGCTCTCCTATTCCTGGAGCCTATCTTCCCCACAATGGCTGAGCATTCAGACTCCTCCCTTGAGGTTCTCACCCATAGCCCATAGAAGAAGAAGCATTCAGCAGGGGACCGCTTTAAGGAATATTCAAAGCACTCCACCCAGCTATTTGCTCTAGGGGAGACCTTGATGCACCAGGTCAGTGGACACATCATCCACAACCTTATGAAAAACAATCATAAGGTGGAGCACAAGCTCCTATACTATTCAGGGCCTTGTTACAGAGCTGTCTCACAGACTCGGCCATTGTCACCCGCCTAGAGCAGATTGGGCTCTGTAGTCTACCCACACTAGAACCATGGGGCCCAAATTTTTCCACCATCCCTCCCCATAATCCAGCCCAGCTCCTCGAGCTCCACGTCCACACCATTCGCCTCAATCTACTCCAACACAATATCTTCATCGACGAACCCCTCTCACAAGCCACATTCTTCTATGTCCTCTCCAAGCTACCCCTCCACTCCATGTCCTTATTGGCAACCTTTTCCTTTCAGGGCCAACTTTCTTTCACACACCCCACCATCTTTTTTGATCTCCCCTCCACTCCATGTCCTTATTGGCAACCTTTTCCTTTCAGGGCCAACTTTCTTTCACACACCCCACCATCTTTTTTGATCTCCCTAACCATCCCCTCCAAGACAATCTCATGAACTAGGCCCATCTTCTTCGCTTCGGGCAACCAACAGAGCTAACCGACCCCATCGACCTCACAATCCTAGATGGGCTATGCCCTTATCCATACTCCTCCATCCTGCACCGCGCTGACACCCTTCAATACCTCCCCACTACATAGGATGGGATATTGTATACATAACCTACAAATCCCTCCACCACTACGAGCTTCCGTTATAGCTGAGGGGCTCCTCATTGTTTATCAACGGTGCCATCTTCAGCAGCTGGAGATCATACAAGCCATGGGGATCATGTAATTCGATGACTCCCACATGGCCTTCCCCATGGAGTTCACCCCCCAAGAAGCCACCAACGCCCAAACCTTCTTCCACTCCAAAAGCCTTGACAACACCTCCTTCGAAGACGATGACAACGGCGGAGGAGACCTGAGAAACCACCCCCATCAGCAACCCCCACCCTCATCTCCCCCGCATCAACCCCCTCCTCCCAGCCCATCTCACCCTAGCACAAGCACCCAACCCCCACCAACCCCACCCCCACCCAACACCACCACACTTTCTCTATTCCGCTCACAATTCTCTACACCCCCTCATCTCCCCACTCCGCCTCCATTACCAACTCCTCCCTCACCTACCGCTATGAATCTCCACTTAGGCCTTCCCATACCCCTCAAAAACAGCCTCGACATCGACAAGGCCTCCCCCTTTATTTACTACAACCCTTGCCATGATTTCCTTGTCATCCACCTTCATCATCACAACCACCCCTCGATATCCCTTCCCCCACACCCTTAGAGGAAGGGGAAATCCCCCCACCCCCACCGCAAGAGGAGGATGAGGTAGATCCCCCCCTGAACCCCCTCAATTGGCATGATCCATTAGATTGCACGGAGTTCAATCACACAATAAACATCCTGCTTGGTTGACAACTCTAGGAGCCCCCATCGCCACCATGGTGAGACCGACTACATGGACTCCATGTCCCTGCAGCCCTACGTCAATGCCAAACATCGTAGGTGAAAGTGCAAGCACCCCCTCATCAGGCGGAGGCTACCACACGCCCCTCACCGCACTGCTCGCCCCATCACGTTCGAACTCATGGGCGAGCAGCTAGCCTGACGTCAACCCTTCCTCCTCAAACCCTTCAAATGGAAACATTACTGCAAGGCACCGCACCAACTACACATTGATTCAGAATATCTGACATTTTTCATTAGGAGCAGGTAAAGAACCCAAAGCTTCACTACAACTTCCCTTGATTTGCTCCTCCGATGCCTGAGAACCCTTGCACTGAAGACACCATGCTGAAACGCATACATGCCTTCATCGATAGATACGAGCAGGTGCTGGATCTTGTAGTGGGGTGGCCACCATCTCGTTTTTTAACCTCATCATCACTCTCTTGGAAACCTTCTCACACTGGCACCGCTACCGAGACGACAGTCAAGGCTTGGTCTTCGATCTTAACAAAGGCCCCACTCTGAAGTAACTTTTTGGCTACTACAAGCACATTCAGTGGGGATGCCAGCCTGGCACTGCCTATAGACATTTGAAGACATGATGGAGACCACCTTCTTCCATCAAGTCCCCCCACATCCCACGTCACAGTGACTTCATCTGCACCTACTCAATCTACTACCACTAGATCCCTTACAACTTTGAGGACAGATTTGAATCAGGGAAGGGGGTATGTTAACCACACTAGTTAACATCATTTTTTCAAGCATGGTTGTGCTTCTTATAATCTAACTATGCTAAGTGCTTAATGAGAAAAGACATTGGGATGACCGAGCTTACTACGCGTGTAATGCGATCGTAGGAATGAGCCTAGATGTACATAGAGCTAGGAAGCCAATTTTGGGCCCCTAATTGTAAATGGGAGGCTGACCATTGTAAAAAGTGAGCTCATGTATAAAAGTAATTTATGAAATATGAAAAGGGACAATCTCGTTTTTCACAATTGAGTCTTGCCTTCTCTCCCTCTCTCACTCTATTGTGTTTATGGTTGTAAGCTTGTGTTGGTTAATGCTAGCTTGCTTGATTCTAGTGTATGCATGGAGTGGATGGTGCTAGTCTAATCTTCTCTTCTCTTCTCCCTTCTCTTGTCTCCCTCTTAAGATCCCTCTTGCAGGCACATTGGCATTGAGTGGAGGCAGAGCTTTCCATAGCTCCGTTCTTCCTTGCTCACTACCTAGCTTGTGGATCTCCATTTGAGTGTGACACAAGTGGAGGTGGAGTGAGCCCTTAGCAGCCTCACATAGGGGAATTAACCATCATTAAGGTTGGCTAAATGCAAGTCTCAGAATCGACCCTTGCATGACATCATTCTCTTCTTCTCTCTCTCTCTTGTGCAAGGTAGTATGTTTTGGTAACAGTGTGTAGGTTGCTCTCTCTTACATATTATGCATGCCTATTTCACTCTAATATGCTCTCTTTCTCTCTAACTAAATGTTTGTTTGTGTTTTTTTGTTTTAGAAACAACAACAATAAAGAGTTCTAAAGTCAAGAAGCAACCTTCCCCGCGTAGTCTCAAAGGTAGGCTAAATGTAGCTATTCAAGCTTTACATTGCACATGATAGTTGAGTGCATAGAAGAAAGGATTTTCTTTTAGCACCTAAAATATGTATTGTGTAGGGTCTTCCAATGAAAAAGGACTTGCTTTTAGCACCTAAAAGATGTACTCTACATAGTGTCCCAATATCCTGTCCATTATATTTTGTAATGAAGATATGATAACATATTTTGTGATTTCTATAGATTCAGTCCCTGAGGCCTTACAAAGATTCCTATTCCCCTGTCTAGGATTGTTGTGACCTGGAGGCCATCAAAGGTTATCAAAAATGCCGTATTCAGTTCATCACCTTCAAAGTGTTTTCCAATCTTATTTACTCAAACTATGAGGGTGCCAGTGATTTCGTGGGGTACAACAAGTTCGTCTTCCTCAAACTCATTAGAGATGTCTAGCTCCATGGATTCTTGCATGCCTTCCCCTAGGCGTCCCTCCATCCAATCCTTTAGATCTTTCCATAAGCTTTGGCTACCTTGAAGCAAGGGCTAATAAGGAGTTGGATCTTAGAAGAAAGGAAGGAAGAGAGGCCAGCAATGTCTCTAGGAGCGGAGGTGTTTTGTGAGGAAAATCACTTTGGCTTAATCTTAAGCTCTTATGTGTATATGGTATGTGGACGGGGGTTTCTGTATCCGTTCTTTTACGATGGTCATACCCCAGATCTCTGAGATATTCGGCTACCCGGTTTCCTTGGTGGGGGGGCGTAGCTATGCAGTGGGGGCTATCACTTCTATGTTGACCTTTGTGGGGGTGACTAGTTTGGGAGCTCTCTAGAATATACATGAGCTCTTCAGTAGGTCTCACGTTGGAGACCGATGGACATGGCTCAAGGTAGGGTAGGAGGCTCATCTTCTATTTGTGCTTGGTAGTTCATGACCAATTCTTGGGCTGCCAAGAGTCTTTCTTTCTCCTCTATAGGGTTAGGATATTTGGCAAGCTTTTTTGAGAGCTAGTTGACATCAATTGGTTCCCGGGCTTGGGCGGTTGTGTAGAGCAGATCTTCCTCTTCTGACGACGAAGAGGTTGATGCCTGTGTTGTCATGCCATCTTTCGAACACTTTTGATAACTACCCTGCTGTCTCCCTTGCTAATATTCGTGGTTTGCTTTCTTGAGCATCTAGTGTTGCTGATGCTTGTTTAGGTACATTCTTTAAGGATAAGACCCTTGCTTGTCCCTGATCTCGCAAGGTTGATGCCTCTTTGTAGCATGATCTACGGCCCTCTATTTGTTTTGTAATCTAGTTACAGTGTTGAGAGGGACTGTGTGGATGTTACCATCTCTTACACTTAATAGGTTAATGGTGGTGCTGGGATTAGCTTCACGAGCCTTCCCTGTTGTTCCAGGTCTCAGTGGACAATCTTTATACATATGGTCAACGCATAAATGGGTTAATGTGGGAGCACCTATAGAGGTACTTTCCATCCCTTTCTTGATAGGACACTCAGCCACTCAGTGAGGTCTTGCACAATGATAGCATTACATAGGTGGTCGTTTTGCCCCATTGTATTCATGTCTCGGTCCTCTGGCATTGGGGGGCGGCTAAGTACACTGGGTACATTTGGTCACCCTCCATCACATAGTGGCTTAGAATTTGAGAGGGTGGATTGGTTGGCTCAAGGGTTTGTAGTTAGGACCTTCTAGAATTTTCCCATCGTACCCTTCTTTGAAGATTTTTATCAGGGTTAGTTGACAAACTGGTGTGATTCGCGGCAATGGGGGTTGAGGTGGGAGAACTGAGGTGGTAAGGGCATTTCAGGTACCCGAAGAATTCCTCTTTGGGCCACTTCTTGGCCTGGTTGAGGTGCATGGGAGAGCAGGTGCTGGCAAAGCGAGTGGTTGCCTTGGGTTTATAGGCAAGGCTCTTGAGGTAGAGCATGGGCTTGAGCAGCCCTTTGCTAATAGCTATTTGTGACTTCATGATTACCCCATCTTTGGCAATATGTGCAATAGAAGGTGGGACAGGGTCGTTAAGCCAGTGGTTGCCTTAGGTTTGCAGGCAAGGCTTAAGGTAGAGCGTGGTCTCAAGCAGCCCTTTGCTGATAACTGTTCATAACTTCGTAATTTCCCCATCTTTGGCAATATGTGCAATAGAGGGTGTGACAGGGTCGCAAATGTGGACACTCCGTGTTGGTATGGTTAGCTCAATAGATCGAGCACCATACAAGCCCCCTTTTTAGATAGACATGGGGTTGGCCGACCCAATCCCGCCCTTGGCTGGTTCTCCAATGTTGGGTTGCTGCATTAATGCAGCGGCCAACTGCTCAACTTGTTGTGTAGATGTGGACTCTTTGCTCTTTCTGTCAGATTTTGTGCTGGTGGTCTTGAATGAGTCTTCTGATGTACCCTCATGGAGTTCTTGGGAACGTGATCTCTTGAAGTTATGCTCAAACTCCATACCACTCCTATAGCATTTCTCAAAGGAGGTATGGGCCAAGGCATACAATAAATTGTGTAAGGGTACATCATCCAGACCTTCCAAAAATCTCCCTATTAGTCTTTCATTAGAGAACTTGTCTCTCTGGAAATGCAGTGGGAGTGGAGATATCTGGCTATGTTGATATAGTCTCGGATGGTTTCACCATCCCTCTCTGTGACGTTTTGCTTTTAAGGACCTAAACCATTGGCCTACTTTACCATTTAGGGTGAGGCCAAAGACACTCACCTTAACTTGATCTTCTACGTGGCTAAAGGCTTCACAATTTGGTTGAACATCTCCAAATGTGGGATGGGGTCTCTCGTCCCATCAAATTTAGTGATTAGCTTTGAGATGTTTGTGGGTTTGTTCCGCTCTAATCTAGGTCCTGGTGCAGGTTGCACTAGGGCTCCGAGCATGATGCCCGCAGCCACCCCCTCTCTATTTCCATGGCTAATCTTAACATCTCTAGTGTTAGCCCGTGCCATGGCTGGAGCGGGTGTAGATTAAGGAATGATTGGAGGAGGAGCAGGGCCAAGAAGATAGTAGACCATCGAAGGCCCTTGTCTTATGGGTAGGTTAGGGTGTGCCCCTTGCTCCCTGTGGTGGGTACTATTAATATACAGAGGCGGACTGGGCTGATGATGTGACTAGGCTAGGTAGGCCCTTTCTCTCTGCTGGTATGATGTTTTTGGTCCTTGGGAAGATGGACCTGGACCTAGACCTAGGTTTTGTATGGGTTGGGCCCTGTATGAATCAGTCACTCGAGAGGCAGGCATGGCTCTCGAGACTGGTGGTTGGTGACGGCTTTTGCTCTACCCTATTTTCGCTCTAGGATCTAGAGACGGTCTGGGCTCACTTTCTTATGGATGTTTCATACCTCTCGCCTTGGGCTATGTCTCTTTCAACTGTGTGTTTCCCACGATAAAGTTGTGGAGCCTCCAAGTAAGGCTTCTCTATGAATGTGTGGGAGAGGTAGGATCTTGCTCTTGGATAGGTGGTCTGTCCATACACTAAGGTTCGGGTTCTCCTGTCTTGAGGTCAGGAGTTTCTCATCCCTTGTTGGGGTGGTCTTCGCTCTCACTGGTGCTATCAAAGACGAGCACCATTTGGCTCCACGTGGTATTGACTAATGGCTTTGACCTTATGAGCGAGGGAGCTTCAAGAGAGTTTACGTTGTCAAAAAGAGGGTTGTTTCACACCAATTTACCCGAACGTAGGTGCATGGACGTGCGGAACTATTGTGCAAAACTCCATTATGAACAATCTTTTTTTTTTGGAATGGTACGACCATATGCTTTAAGATGGTACGGGCGTACGCTTTAGAAGGAAACGAGGCATACGCTTCTCAGGGACTAGATGGAATGGGCGTACGCTGAAAGACAGAGGTGTGGGTTCAAAAAGGAACGGGCGTGCACTTTTGGATGGAAAAGGTATGAGCGTGTGGCAAGCAGAAGGTACAGAGGCATGGTATGTTTACCATGGGCATACGCTTTAGACAGGGCAACTGGTACAAGCGTGGCACAAGTGGAACGGTCGTATGCTGGGGAAAAAGAGAGTGACACGGGCGTGGCACAAGTGACATGGACATGGAAAACGAGATGAATACATTGGAATGGGTGTACCCTTTGGAGAAACGGGCATGGCACAAATGGAACGGCCGTGGCACTATCAGATTTCAGAGATTTTTTAGAGAATTTAAGGCTACAAGTCCACCCGCTATATTCCCTGACAGTGTAGTTGTGCCCACCTAGTTAAATGAAATTAAATACACTTTATGCCCACTTAATGTAATTATTCTATTTTTATGCTAACTACCACATTCAATGTTGGAGATTTTCCAAGATTTGGCTAGAGAGAATGGTACGAGCATGGCACATTTTCCACAACCATGGCTTGTGGAAGGAACATCCGTTTGCTTCTTAGAAACGTGTGCAAAATGAGATTTTTGCCTTGTTTCCCACTCAAATTATCATAATTTTTGGTATCTTCCCAATGTTTTTTTGGGCTTTTTGATTTGATAGAGAGCTAGAGCTAGTCTCAAGCTATCTACCTATTGATGCCTACAGTGCTTAAAGAAGCCTAACTAACAAAGATTAATGTGCTAATTAGGCTATGGTGCAAACTTAATGAAAGAAGAACAAAAAAATAGAGACCAACCCTAATAATGTGAAGCTGCTAGGGGCTCACTCCACCTCTACTTGTGTCACCCAAGTAAAGATTCAAGTTCTAGGTAGAGAGCAAGAAGGATAGAGCTATGGAAAGCTCAACCTTCACTCCATGCCACATGCATGCAAGAGAGACCTTTTGGTAGAGAGAAAAGAGAGCGGAGAGGAGAGGAGAAGCTAGATCATCACCATCCCTATAAGCACACACAACAACAATCAAGCATGCAAGAAAACCACAAGCAAGTATGCATCCACAAGCTCATGAGAGAGAGAGAGAGAGAGAGAGAGAGAGAGAGAGGCAAAACTCTAATGGGATTGTCTCTTTTCATGTTTCATAAAATGTCTTATATACAAGGGCTCTTAGTTTACAATGGCCGGCCGCCTATTTACAATTGGGAGCCCAAAACTAGTCTTCCTAGCTCTATGTACAACTCTTTCCTATGACCGGCATTACATAAGCCGTAAGATCGGTCATCCCATGTCTCTTTTATCATTAAGCACTTTGTGGGCGGCAGTCATACAAGATAAGTTACAATGAGCGTAGCCATGCTTCAAACCAGATTGGTTAACACCACAGTGATCTACACCCCATTTTCTAATTTTTAACTTTAATTGGTCTAATTTCTACTAATACTATACTAATGATGGTGATTAGTATTTAATCAAGGTGATTAGAGTAGCTAACAAAATGTGGAGGCTAAAATTGAGCTTGTAGATGCAAGCATTGAAGGGGATTTTTACACAAGGGTGTTGACCTTGATGAGGATCAAGGGGTTGAGTAGACAAACCAACTTAAAATGTCGAAAAATAGTGGATTTTTGCTTATTTACATAGCGACTGGTTTTTTGCTTCTCCTGACTTAAATATTGCATCAAATAGCATGACATTTATAATGTGGAAATCTTGTACCAATTGGTAACTAGCCCTGGAAGGGCTTGAGCTGATTTTGCTCAAAGGCGTCAAATGGAGCGAAACAAGGGCGATAGCCGTATAGTGAAATTTGGGCTGCAGCGCTTCTTCTTGGTTGATTCCTTCAAGCTATATGGTCATCTAGCATTGAGAAATATCCCCCTAAAAGGATTTGGAAAATGGTTTCTTGGTTGGGGAGATCTAGCTACTTCAAATTTCCTCCACTAGAAAGGCTTGTAGTTAGCATTAGTGTAAAATAATGATAAGATTAGCACTAACTATGAAAAGATTGACTAATGAGAAGCTCTGGGGAGAGGGATGGCTCTAATACCATGTTGAAAGTATGGATCAAGCTCTCCTACTAGCAAAACATCTACCTAATTAAGCAAAATCCTATACTAATTAAACATGATTAATATGGTTAATCTAAGGTGGATGTAATCTAAGTTTATACTCATGATGATGAGTATGTGCAATAGACTCAAGAAAAATTAGGTTACAAGATTAAGACTTGTACTCATAAAGAGACTTGAGATGTGTGCAAGTGATATGATTTCATTGCTTGAAATGGATCCCTTTTATATGAGGAGGTACACCCTTGGGCTTGTACATCAATGTGGGATTTATCCCTTTGCGCATGTGGCTTCATGCTATGATTTGCACTTTCTTGGCTACTCAACTCACTCCCTCCCTCTTCCTTGTGCTCTTTAGCACCACATTTCTCAACATAATAATCATCTCCATTTTGTGATTCACTTAAACATTTCCAAGCTTAAGCTCACGCCATGTCTTTTAACATGGTATCAAAGCTACCCTTCTTGGGATCTTTCTCTATGTGAGAAGTGTGTGGGTGTATGTGTGATTCAGTTCACAAGTATTCTCTCTTATGGCATTTTTGGTGAGAGATTCATTGTTTTCATTTGTTGCATTTGAGGGTTGATTCTTGCTTCTTAGAGTGGCACTTTTAAGCATCAAGAAGGCCAACAACTTAGTGAGCATTCCGTTGTGACATTGCATTTCCCTTTATGCTTGTGTAACTGGCATACATAGGAGTGAGGGGGAGGGAAAACGTTGAGAGAGGGATCGTCTCTTAGTGGGACACACCATTGTGGGTGTGGACAAGCATTAGAAGAAGAAAAATTTCTATGTGTATATAAAGCATTACATCATCAAGCTAAAAGAAGGTGGAGTACCTTCATCTTGGAGGATAACAACATTGAAGTCAACAACAAGGCCTACTACAACCTCAACCATGAAAAGCATAACAATCAAAGGTATTCTCTAGTTTCTGTGTGAACAAAGCAAAGAGATAGTTTCTGTTTGGTGGATTAACTTCACCTTGATCCAAGGATTTTTCAAGCATATGAGTGGGCAACAAGACTAGTGGCATCAACGCAACTCTCAAAGAGGAATAAAGAAAGGGATCGACCTCTTAAAATTTGCATTTCATTAGTTACTCAAGGCAGCCTATGAAGCTTGCATGTGTGGAAGAAAAGGATCGTGTAAACACTTAGTAGAACCTTCACATATCTGAGCTGAGCTAAATAAGCTCAACAGAGAGCTTTCATGCAGTGTGCAAGGAGGTAGCTCCACCTTGGCACAAACACCAAGGAAACTTTCTTCATTTCTCTCCTTGAGAAGAGGGAAATTGTTTTAAAATTCAAATAAAAAACATTCTATTTTTAAACAGTCGTCTTTTACCCTTACAACCTTATGCTAAAAGGGATCATCAAAACTAAACTTGGCATATTAATCATTATTCTTTGTGGGAGAGTAATTTACACATGCATTCTTTATGACAAGCATAATGTACATGCTCTAGAGATATAAAGAGCACATTGCATTCTTTGGATTTCTCATTGAAAAGGGGACAAAGGTTCATAATGTGTATCGCATCTTGAAGTATGCGTACACATGATGTGTGATAATGCCTAGATTCATCAAAACCAAAACCAAAGCCCAAGTTCATAAGTTAAAGCAAATCATTCAGTCCAAGAAAATCTCCAAGGTTAAATCAAAGACAAGTTACCTAGAGTGCTCAGAGTTCATGTGCACACATCTTCATCGTTTTGGTGGTGAAGGGATTCTTGAATGAAGTTCTTTATTGTGACAACCAGCTCCTTTGTAAAGTCCTAGAGTTGTAAAGAACTTCCCTATTTGTGTAATTTGGGAACACTATGTGTGTGTGTAAGGTTGAGTACAATGGCAAATATGGTGGGAAAAATATTTGATAAAACACATAAATTTAATGGATCCAAGTACCATACTTGGTGCATCAAAATGCAAATGTGTCTTTTAGAGAAAGACATGTGGGGAGTGGTCAATGGTGTTGAAAAAAAGGCCAAATAGAGATCCATATCTCATTATTAAATGAACCAATCTAGACTCCAAAGCTTTATCCCTCATCATTTGTGGGCTAGGTTATAGCCAAATTTGTTAGGTGAGCTCAGCAAATACTTCTAATGAAGCATGGTTTAGGCTCAAATCCATTTTTGGGCAAACCAATGCAGCTGCTAGGTTCTTCTTAGGAAGAAACTTTACAGGATGAAACATTCAACTAGTGTTGCTTCTTATGTTAATGACATTAGATGTATGATTGATCAACTAAGTGGTGCAAGTGTTACCATTGATAAAGAGGAGGCCATCTATGTGTTGCTCTCTAGCATGCCTCCTTGTTATGATTAGTGTGTTTCAGTAATAGCAAATCAAACAAATCATACTCTTACCTCAGTGAAATTTTCCCTCATTGTAGAGGAAACCCGCACAGAGGGTTCCAAGGCTTCAGCTTATTCAACACAAGTTCCAGTGGACCATGCCTATTCTGCCCACATTCAAGGACAAAGAGAAGAAGACCAAGGCTCCTCAGACTTGCTATTATTGCAAAAGAAGGGACACATCATCAAGGACTGCTTCAAAAGGAAGAAGGATGACGAGGAGAAAGAGAAGGGCAAGGCAAATCAACTAGAGACGGAAGCGGTCAACTTTTCTGACACATTATTGCTATGTATGACATTTTTTAAGCCCATGGGGCATTTTCATCTTAGTGATGTCTTAGTGATTTTATCTTAGTGGTAAAACCTATCCAAGCATACCCTGCATGGTATGGATGCTTGAATGATGGAGGGTGTTAAAAAAGATGTGATCTAGCATCCATACTTAGTGGCACCTTAGAATGCCTTGTTCTAAGGCTAGAAAGCTCATTGACTAGAGTTACTGGGAGCAGAAAGGCAAATCAACCAGAGACGGAAGCGGCCAACTTTTCTGACACATTATTTGCCTTGTTCTAAGGCTAGAAAGCTCATTGACTAGAGTTACTGGGAGGAGAAAGAGAAGGGCAAGGCAAATCAACCAGAGACGGAAGCGGCCAACTTTTTGACACATTATTGCTATGTATGACATTTTTTTAGCCCATGGGGCATTTTCATCTTAGTGATGTCTTAGTGATTTTATCTTAGTGGTAAACCCTATCCAAGCATACCCTGCATGGTATGGATGCTTGAACGATGGAGGGTGTTAAAAAATATGTGATCTAGCATCCATACTTAGTGGCACCTTAGAATGCCTTGTTCTAAGGCTAGAAAGCTCATTTACTAGAGTTACTGGCTAGTAGATACATCCCCTTGATTTAGGCATCACCTTTTAGGTCAGTCATGTGATAAATCGAAGGGAGGTGGAGAGATTTAAGGGCTCTAGCCTCCCCCCTCTCAAGAGCCTCTATAAAAAGGGCATTCTACTCATTCACTAGAGAGCTAATTGGAGAGAATAGAGACCATACTTTGTGTACTTTCTTAGTGGTCAATATTCTAAGTGGTTCTTTGTGGAAATACTCTCTTCTTTAGCATTTCATTAACATGTGTTTATGGTTATGCTTAAGTGGTGACTCTTGAGAACATTCCATTGCTCATGGTCACATCTCATCTTAATCTAAGTGGTTGCATGTGTTGCTTCATTGGTGTGAGTTTGCTTATGTAATAATCATCTCCATTGTGTGATTCACTTAATCATTGCTAAGCTTAAGCTCACACCATCGCTTTTAACAAGCTCCTCATCATTCTCATCTCTTCTTGCCAAAGCTCTTTTTGCTTCTCATTCTATGTCAACCAAAGCTTTATTTTGCTTCTCATTCTACCTCAACCACCAAAGCTTTATTTTGCTTTCTTATTTGTTTTGCTGACCTTGAGAGCTTAGGGGGATCCTGGCTAACTTCTAAATGCTAGTTAGCACTAAGAGCTACTAGGTTAGCTCTAGGTGCTAGTTAGCACTAAGAGCTACTAGTAGTTAGCAGTAAGAATAGCTAGTTAGCACTTAGAGCTACTAGTTAGCACTCAAAGCTAACACTCAAAGCTATAAGTGCTAGAAGCTGTAGATGCTAGTTAACCGCTTCAAAGCTCTAGGTGCTAGTTATCACTAAGAACTGCTAGTTAGCACTAAAATCTTTAAGTGCTAGCTAGCACACAAAGCTATAGGTGCTAGCTACCTCTTGGTGCTAGTTTTCTTTAAGAGATGCAGGTGCTAGGTAGCACTCAGTGCTGCATGTTCTAGTTAGCACTTAGAGTTGTAGGTGCTAGCCACCACTCAAAGCTATAGGTGCTAGTTAGCACTTAAAGGTACATGTGCTAGTTAGCACTCATAGGTGCAAGTGCTACCTAGCACTCAAAGCTACAGATTCTAGTAAGGTCTCAAAGATATAGTTGCTAAGTTAGCACTCAAAGCTACAGGTGCTTGTTAGCACTCATTGCATAACTGCTAGTTAGCACTCAAAGCTGTAGCTATATGTGCTAGTTAGCATTCAAAGCTACATGTGCTACAGGTGTGCTAGTTAGTACTCAAAGCTTTAGGTCTTATGCTAGTTAGCACTAGTAATATAGGTCTTACACTAATTAGAACTGATTTCTGAGGTCATACCTAAGGCTCATCAAGAAGATGCATTGGGTGCTTGATGTAGCTCTTTATTTGAACTCTCATTCGGCAAACATCCTTCTCATTGTTGGGAGACACATGTGTCTGATTCCCAAAAAGAGTAGATATCACCTTTTGTTTCCCTTTCCAATATGCTGCAGTGTTAAAACATTTTTTGTAACATAGTAGCTGTTGCTAACACCAAGTCCAAAAATTTAAAAAAAAAACATGTCTATCCATGTTTTCTCATTCCCTCTAATAGTGGCAAATTTTTCCTTTATATCAATACTTAGCATATATCATTCCTTAATTACTTAGCATACTTGTTTGCTTCCTTGATTATAGAGTCAACTATGTCCAAAGGAAACAAAATTGGAAAGAAGTTATCCTTTTTTGTGAGAATAAGGTTTGGGTTCAACTTCACAACAAGGAATTGGAATGAAAATGCAAGGAGCCCCACACGAGAGACCTTCTTCACTTTCCCATTCTATGGTCTCAAAATGTCTATCCTCATATTCTCTCCCATTATATGGTCTCAAAAAGTCTATCCTCAAATTCTTGCCCATTTTAAAAGATTTCATCTTGAATTATGTCTTCACTTACTTTTTCAAATTCCAAATATAAATCTCTTTATTATTTTTTCTTGGTCTTCCATGCTTTATAGATGACACATTCTCTATAATCTCCCACACTCTCATTCTTTGGTCTCCCATGCTTTCTAGATGACACACTACATCCATATTGATTGCATTATTTATTGGAGTTTCTTCCAACTCTACATCCATTTGGAGAATTGGATCTCTTTCCTCACATTTCTTCACTATAGATGTCTTATCTCTTGCTCTCTTTCTTGGGGAGATAGCTTTTCAGGCCATTGCTACTTTACCCAAATCATTATTGCAAACATTGTTCACATTCACTCTATAAAAAAATGGGAGAAGGATTAAGGTTCCTAAGCATGTCACACATGTATACTCAACTTAATGTACATATCATCACATCTACTGGCACACCCATGCACATCCTACTACTTGAAGCATTGATGTTCTATAATGACTGACAAGCTTTCAAACTTTATGCATCTCTAAATCAAGAAGAAGGCATATCATTGTCATCAAGAACCAAATATTCTTGCACACTTTACAGACCAAAGTCGTAGTGAAGAGAATCATTCTCAAGTATAGCTTTCCATATGCAGAATCATATTCAAACTTTTATTCTAATGAAAAAATATACATGCTATTCCTGCCCAAATTGTTGTCTTACCTACGTTTTACCCCACCATAAAGCAAGAACTTTTAATGATTTCCCTCCCATAAAGGGAATTTTATGATTGTGATGTACTCCGCTCTTCCATGATTTCTCTATAGCCATATTTGACAGTGATGTGTGTGAACACACTAGGACCAACCGGGGCACTTTTTTCCTCTTTAGGAGGTTTATTATTCCATGCTAGTATACACCCATTTGGGGTATACTTATCATCTTTGTACAACACACATTCATTATCTATCTATCATCTCATTGTGTGCTCAATTGAGCTTCTCCACTATGTGTTTGTGTGTGTGTGTCCGTGCGTGCGCATGCATGCATGCATTCCTGCAACCCTATTTCCAACATTTGGTATCAGAGCATACACTCCTCGCCCCTATGTTGGTGCCTAGCCTTCCCCTCGAATCGCATGTCTTCTTGAATCAGATCAAGGAGCCCTTCTGGGAGAAGAAAGAGGGTCGACCATGAAGTGTGCAGTACTTTCATACATCTTGCAGGTCTCCATTGTCAGCAACCTTATCCAGCCACCTTGGGTGCATTAAAGTAGAACTTAGCACTTGCAAGTTGTATGATTTATTGCTTAGATATTATCAAAATGGCAGATAGTGATGTATTTTGGATGTTATCTACTACTGAGGATAAGCTTGATGTGACCAACTACCCGTTATGGTCCTACATGATATGCAACATGTATTGGTAGCCAAAGGGCTATGGAATATGGTGGTTGGTACTGAGAAACATCCTGGTTCCTCTATTGAACATGATGCAGAAGGCACATCTACAAACACAAACTCAATTTCACATGGTACATTACCACAACATAGCATACCTCCTACACGTGAACAAACAAAGTGGGATGAACGAGATGCACAAGCACATGCATTACTTGCTTTATCAATCAAGAGGAGCATATTCAGTCATGCAAGACTATTAAACACACTTAGGATACACTTGCATCATTGTACTAGGTACGTAATAAATCATGTGTTGCTTATATACACAAGCAATTGGAGTCAGAGCATATGGATGAGGGAGACTCCATGGCCAGTTTCCTTAAAATATCAAGGATTTTAAGGAGTAGTCGGCTAGTGCTAATGAAATATATCCTGATAGTTTATTGGTGACTACTGTCTTGAATGTGTTGCCAAACTCATATCAAGGTTTTGCTTCTACCATCATACTCATGAAAGAAAATCGAAATGCCTTGAAGTTTGAGGAGTTGGTTTCTGTGCTCTTGCAAGAAGAGAAATCCAGGTAGTAAAACAGACCTGTCTTGCGTATAGGAGATTAGGCTTTCGCTCCAGTTAACAAAGAGGAAAAGGTAAATCCTTTCCTTAGGGTAGTTATAAGCCTCAATTAGAGTCATTGGTGGTTGGTTTCTGTGCTCTTGCAAGAAGAGAAATCCAGGCAGTAAAACAGACCTGTCTTGCGTATAGGAGATTAGGCTTTCGCTCCAGTTAACAAAGAGGAAAAGGTAAATCCTTTCCTTAGGGTAGTTATAAGCCTCAATTAGAGTCATTGGTGGTTAAGCCTACAAACAAGGATGACGATAAGCCAAAGAAAAAGGGCAAATGCAACTATTACAGGAAACCTAATCACTACATTAATGAGTGCAAGAGGAAACAGATGGAGAAGGAGAAAAAGAAAGACTCAGGTATGGCTGTTAGGTGATGTGCACGTGATGATGTGCCAACATCTAATGTAGAAAACAAAGAATTTGTAAACCATGCACATGATGATTGGGCTTTCATTGTGCAGTGCAGTTTTGACCCTTTGCAAAAGAATGTATGCGCGGTTGTTACAAATGTACATGTCTGGTATTTTAATAGTGGTGCTAGTTAGCACATTACTTCTTATCACAATTTGTTCTCATCACTTGAATCTACTCCATATAGGGAAATAGTGTTGTAAGATTCCTCCCCAGCCAGTCAAGATGCCTAGTTTCTTCCCCTGTAATCAATCCCCTTTTCAGAATAATAAAAGATCTTGTTTCTACCTGTTTTAGCCTAGAGAGAGAAAATATTCTAGAGAGAGATAACTCAGTTTTTAGATATCTTTGGATGAAAAAATATCCTTTCTTCTTAAATTAAATTCCCCCGAAACAGAAGTTTAAAAAGAATTTCCTAAGGTGCATTAGAAATAAATTATAATCTACTCAAAAGACAGCCTAAGGGTCCAGATTTTTTAAAAATTTTGGATTAAGGTTCTGAGGGGCCAATAAGATTAATCCAAATGTAGGGAGGAGATAAATTGAAGAAATAAAGAAAAACCCCCTAAAAATGAGTAATTACTCACATAAGATGAAGAGTGGACTAAGGACCAAAGGAAATATTAAATTTTTTTTGACATCTCAGAGTGGGGATTCCCCCTCATGAAGGAGGCGCCTTTTTTCTCATCATTGCTTTCCATTTTAAATCAATAAAATGAGATAGTTCATCTCTCCTCTCTCCTATTTCAAGTCTAGTTCCAAAAAGTAAGCTGAACTGAGCCAAAAATGGTCAAAAGTTGACCAAACGGATCTGGAAAATTCTAGAATCAACTTGCTTGGTTTGAGGCTCACTTTTTCCTATAAATAGAAGCCTCCCCCTTTGTAAAAACTTAATAGTGTTTATGCACTGTTACTCTACTCCTCCCCAGAGCCAAATACATTGAATTCACTTGATAATTCAATTGTTTTTGACTAAATCCTCTTCAAAAGAATTGGTGGCCACTCTTGATCCAAACAAGAGTAGAACCCTCAATCCCTCAAGCCAAAGGAAAGCTCACAAAACTCTATGTAAGTTAAAAACTCTACTTTTTAATTTCTAATCTATGGTTTTCTAAATTCTTTGCTTTTTTAGTGAATCTTGATGATAATGCCTTTTGATGCATATTGGAAATTTTTATTATAAAAGTTTTATATTCATTAGATTTAATTTCTATGCATAGAAAGATGCATATTGGAAAATTTTATTATAAAAGTGTTATTTTCATTAGATTTAATTTCTATGCGTAGAAAGATGCATATTGCAAATTTTCATTATAAAAGTGTTATTTTCATTAGATTTAATTTCTATGCATAGGAAGATGCATATTGAAAATTTTTATTATAAAAGTGTTATTTTCATTAGATTTAAATTCTATGCATGGAAAGATGCATAATAGAAATTTTTTATTATTATAAAAGTGTTATTTTCATTGAATTCAATTTCTATGCACGGAAAGCTGGCGGAGAGTGTTTAAAGGACAGCTCACGCGGCAAAGCCTGTCCAGGTCTTGACCAGCCTCGGTACGGTTAAAATAGTGCACTTCCGGTACGATGGACGAGGGCCGACGAAGCGGTCCCTGAGTGAAGTGCCAAGACACCTAGGGAGGATCCTGGAGGGTTCTGACTAGGCGATGCATGGGCTCGCGGTGCCTAGGACACCCATGGATATATTGTGGAAGATATTATATGATGGACTAATGATTATTGTAATCTGTTACTGGATCTCGTTGTTGCTGACTAGCTGGTCTCAACGGAGAGTCTAGAGTGATAGTATTTTTTTTTTGAGAAACAAGGATTGGATGGAAATTTTGAGTTATGACATCTGTAATCAATAATTGCTTGTCAATGGATTGTTTTATAAGTTAAAGTTTAAAGAGGGGTTTGTGCGTATCTGTATTCGAAAGCAAAAGTTAAGAAAGGCATTTCAATTATGGGTGGGTGAGTAATTGTCTGGTTCTACCAATTCCAGTGGTTGGGTGGTGGCTAACCCATGGGCCGAACCCATGGGCCAGCAGGTTGGAATCAGTAGAGTTTTAATAATAAAAATTGAATAATAGGAATACGCCTAGAACTCAAGTAGTTAAATAAAAACCTAAAGACTTCTCTAATGAATAGATCAATGGCTGTGCCTGATTGAGTTAGGAAAAAAGCGTTGATTTCTTCAAGTTAAGTCTGTAATAGTTTTCCTTCTATCTGGTTTAATCAGGTGAAGGATAGTTTAGTCTCATGACCCCGTTAGAAAATTCGTTAAAAAAAATCAAAAAGGTGGAATTGTTCCCATTTTCTGGGCAAGGAAAATTTTTCGGGTTTCGGTTTTCGGTTTTCGGAATGACCACCAGTCTAGTCTCATGTCCGGACATTCGAGGGTGAGGCCCCGAGTGGGAAACCCTGCCCGCGCAAGAAGAAACTACTTTCGCTTCTAGCAATCGGGAATCCAATGCACGGAGGGGGCAGTGGGATCTCACAGCTGGTATCAGAGCGCTATTGTAAACTTATGAAACAGCAGCAGAAATTGCCTAAAATTTTAAAGTAAATGTGCAAAAAAAAATGTTTTTGCTTGCTAAGATTATGTTTGAAATGAATTCATAAATTGAAAACTCATAAATTGAAATTGGATATTTAGATGGATACCCTAAATCTATCTAGCACTCCTGGACTTTCCCAGAGTTAGGATATGATCGCCTTTGCCTTCGAACATCTCATCAACTCTGCTACAACCCAAGAGAGCAGAGTGAGGCTCGCTCGTCACTTTGAGGATCTATACTTCCCTGATCCAATAGAGCGACGTCAGCACATGTGGTTCTCTGGAGGGCAATGTATTAACGTCAATACCAATCAGCTTTAAAGATTCAGGCAGAATATCTCTCTAGCCATGATCTTGAGAAGGCTAGGAGTTGTTCATTATGTCCAACTCTTCAATCATTCGCCCCGAAATTTTAGAAATTCTTGCCGAATTTTTAGACTTTTGAGTCGCTTTATTCCTAGAAGTAGAATTATAGCACCCTTATCAGTGATGGATCATGTATATCATAGCATCTCTCCATCGCACTATCGCCTTTTTATGCGTACGCGATTGAGGCAATGACTTTTGGAGCCAAGACGCTCTATGTATATATCAAAAACTTTTGATAATAAATGACATTTTGTAAAAGATTCCAAATTGATTTCGTGGTTGTGAATATTGATTAGCGAAATTATCAGAGTGAATCTTGTTTTCAAAAATTATGATGGAATATTTATTGTTTAAGAAATAAATCTCCAAAAATAAAATAATCATAAATCTGATGACGAAGTTAAGTTGACAAAAATCTCGTTTTGTCAGAATCATGAGGCGCGCGGCTCGTGCTAGGCAACCGGATCCTCTTACCGATGATGAAGAGTTAGATCTGGACGTTCGTAAAGCCATGCACCGATCCCAACCTGGTCCATTCAAGGGTGAAGGGGAACAGTTAGGAGAAACAATGAAAAAATGGATCGAGGCAATGGAAGAGTACTTTGATGTAACTGGTTACAATGAGAGGAGCAAGATGGCTATCGCTAGATTAAAAATTGTGGAAACGGCCAGAGTCGCATGGAGGAACCATTGCAAGACAAACCGTCTCGACCAAAATACCCAGACCTGGTCAGATCTTAAAGCATACCTCAGGAAGAGGTTCTGTTCTCCACTTCCTGGAAACCAAAATGAATGAGTTGTTGGAGTTGAAGCAGGATAGCTGGACAATTGAAGAGTACCATCAGTAGGCATTTGCCCTTCTCCTCAAATATTCTCCACTTTTGGATGAAGAGAAGCTGATGGCCAGATTCATTCGAGGGATGAACGAGCCATTAGACACCTTAGTGAAAAATGCCAAACTAGTCTCAATGGCAGAAGCTGTCAAAATGGCAAAGGACTTTGCCAAGGCATTTGTTGTCAAGGTCCCGCCAAAGCCTGCACCCTCAAACTTTAAAAGGTTCCAAACCCTGGGAAGTGCTTCAAACTTCCCCCTCCAAAGAGGGAGCAAGGCCCAAATCAGAATCAAGATGCTGGTAGAATCAGAAGTTAAGGAAGACCCTTTCCTCAGAACACTTTCTCAGGAGCCCCACCTTTTTCAAGGACTCAAAGGGATGAGCTTAGAAGTGAGAACAGATGTTTTGGATGTCAAGGTTTCGGTCACCAGCTTAAAGACTACCCGACTCCTGCCCCGACTCCTGCCATGTCAAGAGGATAGGGAAGTCAAGGACCTAGAATTGCAGAGACCAGCCCCTTCCTATCAGTCAAATCAGGGTCCACCGTCTCATCAAAATCAGGGCAATCCCAGGAGGAATCCAGCTCAGCCATCTACCTCTGTACACAGTAATCTCAGAACTCCCTCCCAGAATTGGGGTAACCAAAGACAAAGAGTTCCGCCCCAATCTGCAGCAGCCAGAGCAGTTACAATAGCAGATGTAGTGGAAGAGGAAAGAGGTCAGATTTATGCAGCAATTGAGAACCAAGGGCCAAATCGTCAATTCTTTGTCATCCATATTCCAGCTGAGTATAAGGGTAAGTCATTCAAACTTTTGATTGATTTAGGCAGTACTCATTTATTTATTTCCCCTGGATGCTTGCGTAAGCTAGTCTTAGAACAGAAATCAAGGAAACCTATGCAAGTTGAATTGGCCAGTGGTGAGAAGATCCTTTTCACTCACCATGAGACAGATCGTATTCAGTTTAATCTAGATGGAAATATAATTGACTGTCAGTTCAGAGTCCTACCCTTGGGAGTTTTTGACGGGATCCTTGGAATGGATTGGCTCCACAAAAATCAAGTTGACATTCACTGTCATAATGGAACCATTTCCTTCCGTGACCTTCATGGAAATAAAGTTCAAGGAACCGGAATTTCAGGATCCCCAGTTCTGCAATTAGTAAAAGCTTCTAAATTACTGAAAGGACTTAGAAAGAAGCAGCTCATTTACGTTGTCAAAATGAATCCGGTAGACATAAAGTTAAAGGCTAAAGAACCAGAATGGTTAGGTGAATATGATGATTTATTCCCAGCAGAGCTAACAGAGATGCCTCCAATTCGGGAAGTAGATCATGTGATAGAATTGACCCTCGGAGCTTAGCCAATAGCCCAGCGCACATATAGGATGCCAGTCCCTGAAGCCATTGAACTCAAGGAACACCTTAGGCAGCTATTAGAACAAGGGTTTGTAAGGCCCAGTGTTTCACCTTGGGGAGCGCTAGTTCTCTTTCAGAAAAAGAAAGATGGAACGCTAAGACTCTATGTAGATTACAGAGGTCTCAATCAGCTCTGACAGTTAAGAATAAGTATCCTATCCCCAAAATTGAGCTTCTGGACAGGCTAAGTTTTCGCCGGGGCACTTTTTCCCTCTTTAGGAGGTTTTTTTCCCCGGCTTATATATACGCCCATCATTCTAGGGCTAACTTATCTTTTGTACATTGACACAATCTAATACACTTTTGTGTTGTGTGCATTCTTGCTTCTTCTTCTCCAAGCTTTGTGTGCTTTCCTGCAATCCTAATTCCAACAATTGGTATCAGAGCAGGCATCGGCTCCCAGGGCTACGCCGCCGGCACCCTCCGACTCATGTTCTCCGATTGAGGTGAGCTTTCACGAGCGCTTGTAGGTTCCTATGCTTTGCAAATATTCCCGTAGGGCTTTACGTTCTCAGAAATCGCATCTGAGGTCGTTTCGGGCTCCGTTTTTGCATTGCAAGTTCTGCACAGGTGTTTTCGTCATTTTCTGCAGAAATTTCGACAGTGCAATTTTCTGCAAAACAGACATACATATTCTATTGTGGACCGTGCTACATAGCACGAGTTGTTCTCTGTTCAGTCTTTGCTTCATTACAAGTAGCTTTTGCATCAGTTTCAGTCTCAGTGGCCATGGCTGATAACAGCAAAATGATGTATTTCGCATGTTGTCTGCTGATGACAAATTGGATGGAGACAGCAACTACCCACTTTGGGCATACATGATGCAGCGTGTTTTGGTTGCAAAAGGAGTGTAGAACATTGTGCAGGGTATGGATGTACGTCCAGGTTCTGTGGATGTAGGATCTGTTGAGGATGTTGCAGGTTCTAGCAGCTCTACTGTTGCTGTTGTTTTACCCACTGCTAAACAAGCTCGTTGGGATGGTAAAGATGCGCAGGTTCATGCCTTGATTGCACTTTCTGTCAAACGTAACATCACCCCACATATTCGTTCAGCTAAAACAGCAAAACAGGCTTGGGATATCCTAGCTGGTTTGTATGCAGGTCATAACGAGGCAAAAATCTCTTACCTATGTAAAGAGCTAGAATCGAAGATTATGCAGGAAGATGATGACATGAATGTTTTTCTTACTGAGATTAAAGATCTCAAGGAACAGTTGATTTCTGCAGGTGAGATTATTCCTGATCATTCTCTTGTGCAGACTGTTCTTGATGCTTTATCTGAGTCATATCAGACTGTTGCTTCCACGTGGAGACTTGTTACTGAGGACAGACCTGATGTTGTCAAGTACGATACTTTAGTCAACAAGCTCTTGCAAGAAGCGTAGTCCAGGCAAAACAGGGCTAGGCAGCGTGCAGTTGATCAGGCATTTATTGCTACCCAGCAGAGAAGAAGTGGTAAGGCAGCCCCTTCCACTGTTTCTTCTCCTATTAATAGGTCTGCAACTTCTTCTCCTTCCACAGGTAGCAACAATAAGTCTGAGAAGGCTCTTGATAAAGGAAAGAAAAAGACCAGGTGCAACTATTGTAAGGTAACTGATCATGTCATTAAGAATTGCCCTAAGCTAAAGGCTAAAGAGGCAAAGAAGAAAGAGTCAAATGCAGCCACAATAGCGGATGCTTCTACAAATGTAGATTCTGCAAATGTTGTGCAGGATACAGAATGGGCGTTTAGCATGTATTGCCAGTATGACCCATCTGTACATGATGCATGTTTGGCAGTTTTTGTTGACTCTCATGTATGGTATTTTGACAGTGGTGCTACAAAGCACATTACCTCGCATCATGATATGTTCACTTCTCTTGAGGCTGTCCCTAATGGGAATACTGTCACATGTGCCAATAATGCTTCTTACCCAGTGAAGGGCATTGGTAAAATTATGCTCACTGCTGCAAATGGCAGCGCTTTCACACTTTCAGATGCTTTGTATGTGCCAGGGATAAAGAAGAATCTATTGTCTGTCTCTGTGCTTGCTAGACTTGGACTTGTAGTCAAATTTGTGGATGACAGATGTACTGTTCTCATGATTTGACTTCTGGTGATACGATTATTGTATCTGGCACCTTGTTTCATGGGCTGTATAGGATCAATTCTTATGACAAGTGTGTGGAAGATTCAGCAAATGCAATTTCTGATAAAAAGGCAGTTTCAGATGCAAAACTATGGCATGCTCGTTTTGGTCATCTGAACTTTGCTAGTTTGCTGCGTTTGTAGAAATTTGATATGGTTTGCTTCATAGCCCCCTCTTGAGGCACCATTGAAACATGTTTGTGAAGGCTGTATTTTGGACAAAATGCAGCGTTCTGCATTTCCAAAGGATGGTTCTGTGCGGGCCACTCGCAAATTGTAACTTGTACATAGTGATGTATGTGGGCCTATGCAAACTCCGTCATTTGGTAAACACTTATACTTCGTGACTTTCATTGATGATTACTCAAGGCATGCATGGGTATATCCACTGAAGGCAAAGTCCGAAGTGTTTTTGTGCTTTAAACAGTTTATGCTTATGGTTGAAAATGTATCCAATTGTACTGTGGGCACCCTCCGTTCTGATCGAGGGGGGGAGTACATGTCTAAAGAGTTTGATGCATTTCTGGCTAGTCGTGGGATAAAAAACCAATGTACAGTGCCGTATACCCCTCAGCAAAATGGTGTTGCTGAGAGGAAAAACAGGTCACTTATGGAGATGGCACGATGTATGGTCAAGAGCCAAGCTTTGCCACATGCGTTTTGGCTTGAGGCTGTCATGTGTGCTGCATATGTACTCAACATGTGTCCCACTAAGGCCTTGCAGTCTATTACTCCATACGAAGGTTGGCATGGCAGGAAGCCTTCTATTGGTCACTTGCGTGTCTTTGGTTGCTTGGCCTATGCTTTAGTGCCTGTGCAACAACGCAGAAAATTGGATGATAAGGCTATCAAATGCATTTTTGTTGGTTACAGTGCTGAGAGCAAGGGTTACAGATTGTATCATCCGCAGTCAAAGCGTATCTTGATTAGTCGAGATGTTGTTTTTGTGGAAGATGCTGTGCAGCCTTTGTTATCATGTACCAAAGAGACAGGTGTGAGCTCACGGGATGTATTTGATACATTGTTACCTCTGTTTACAGGTGGGAATTCAAATGTAAGTCCTAATGAGGTAAATATTCAACCTATGCAGATTTCAAACATCATAGATCAGCCTATTTTTGATGCAGATTTACAGGATGTAATTTTTGAGGATAGGGCTGAAAATGAGCAGGCTAGAGGTATGCCTAAATGGCTGGTGCAAACCTTGCGTGATAGTAAAATTGATGCACCTATGTCTAGTCGTACTCGTTCAGGTTTTCAGCATGCCTCTTATGCATCAGATTGTTATGCTTTGGCTGTGTCTAGTATGTGTGAAGAGGAAGAACCTCTTTCATTTGATGAGGCACAAAAATCAAAAAATTGGTTGGCTGCAATGCAAAGTGAATATGATGCTATAATTAAGAATGGTACATGGTCTTTATGTGATTTGCCTATTGGTAAAAAGGCCATTGGATGTAAGTGGGTTTTTACGTTGAAACGAAAGCCAGATGGCAGTGTTGATCGCTATAAGGCTAGGCTTGTTGCAAAGGGTTATGCTCAAGAAAAGGGCATTGATTTTGATGAGACCTTTGCTCCCGCTTGTCGTATGACTACCATTCGTAGCATTTGTGCATTGGCAGCTCATAATGGTTGGAATGTACATCAGTTGGAGACATAAAGACTGCGTTCTTGAATGGAGATTTGCATGAGGAGGTGTATGTATCGCAACCTCGTGGTTTTGTTCAAAGAGGGCAGGAAAACAAAGTGTGCAGGTTGAAAAAGGCTTTATATGGTTTAAAGCAAGCTCCACGAGCTTGGTATGAAAAGATACATGCATATTTGAGTGCACATGGTTTTTAGAATAGTCCAACAGAAAGCACTTTGTATGTTAAACGTGTGGATGATGTACATCTAATCATTGCTCTCTATGTCGATGACATGCTGCTCACAGGACCAAATGAGAGTCATATTGCTGATTTTAAGGCTGATTTGAATGCTTCTTTTGAGATGTCAGATTTGGGGCATTTGCATCATTATTTGGAGATACAATTTAAGCAGTGTGATGGAGGTATTGCTTTGTGTCAGACAAAGTATATTGAGACATTGTTGCGGAGATTTGGCCTTGAAGACTGCAAGCCTATTGCTACTCCAATGGAGACAGGTTTGAAGTTGAGTCTTCATGATACTGGAGATCACTTTGATGTCACACTCTATCAGATAGCTGTTGGTTACCTCATTTATGTATGCATTACGAGGCCGGACATTCAGTTTGCAGTCTCACAGGTGAGCAGGTTTATGCATAGCCCAGGGTCTCAGCATTGGAAGGCAGTTAAACGCATCTTTCGCTACTTGAGTGGCACCATACATCTTGGGTTGTTTTATCCCAAGGGGGGATCGTTGCCGCCAGATTTACATGCTTTTTCGGACTCAGATTGGGCTGGTTGCTATGACACAAGAGTGTCCACAAGTGGTTTTTGTTTCATGCTCGGTAGCTCATGCATATCTTGGTTGAGCAAGAAGCAACCTACTGTGGCCACTTCTAGTTGTGAAGCTGAGTACAGGGCAGCTTTCACAGCTACGGTTGAGTGTGTGTGGCTCAGACGGCTTATGGTGGCTGACTTGGGTGTTGGACAGGAGTCTGCCATCTCTATCTACACTGACAGTCAAAGCGCATTGGCAGTTGTGAGAAACCCAATTTTTCATGCTCGCACAAAGCACATTGAGATGCATTATCACTATGTCAGGGAGAGACTCTCAGCAGGAGAGATCAGCTTGGCCTATGTGCCAACACAGGACAACCTTGCCGATCTTTTCACAAAGGTGCTTCCTCGTGAGAAGTTCGAAGCTTTCCGCAAAGCTTTGGGCTTGCTCCCCTTTGTGGACTGATCTACTTCGGGCATGGCACTTCCCTATACATGAGTGCCAGCTCTCGTTCACACCATCACTCCTAGGGGGGATTTGTTGCCATATATATAGGCAGTGATGTGTGTGAACACACTTAGGACCGCCAGGGCACTTTTTCTCTCTTTAGGAGGTTTTTTCCCCCGGCTTGTATATACGCCCATCATTCTAGGGCTAACTTATCTTTTGTACATTGACATAATCTAATACACTTTTGTGTTGTGTGCATTCTTGCTTCTTCTTCTCCAAGCTTTGTGTGCTTTCCTGCAACCCTAATTCCAACATAGGCTCCCTATCATAGTCCAAAGAGCCTGGCACATCTCTATACTTCTAGTGTGCTAGCTCACCCCTTGTTCACATCATCACACTAGGGGAGATTTGTAGCCATATTTGGCAGTAATGTGTGTGAGCACACTGGGACGACCAGCCAGGGCACTTTTTCCCTTTTTAGGAGGTTTTTTTCCCCATGCTGGTATACACCCATCTTGGGGTATACTTATCATCTTTGTACAGTACACATTCATTATCTATCTATCATCTCATTGTGTTCTCCCTTGAGCTTCTCCACCACTGTCTATGTGTGTGTGTGTGTGTGTGTGTGTGTGCGTGCGTGTGTGTGCGCATTCCTCCAACCCTATTTCTAACATTCTCTATATTCAAAAACTTTGTTAGTTGGCTATATTATCTTGCAATTTTCATTCTATGATTGTGAGTTCCATGATTTCTCTATATTTGAAACTTTGTAAATTGATATATTACCTTGAAATTTTTATTTTGATTTCGCTTCATGTGAGAATCATTTGATAAAAAATCACATCTACTTGTCACCTCCCCTTGCAAGCTAAGTAGATGTGAATGTAAGGGAGGGGATTATCTACTCTTTGGAGAAAGGGATGGTAACATAACATATTTTTCCCTCTCACCTAATAGTGTGCTACTCTATGAGAATATGTTGGCAGACACACTTTTATGCCAAGAGTCACATGCTTTATGTTCATTGTCTCAAATTCTTCATTCTCATTACTAGCCATGCACATCACAATTATTACAATTATAATTTCCATATGCCTTCCTTCTTATCTAATCAAGTCCACAAAACATATATTCATGCTTCACATTCTATAAATCTATATATTGCATTTCATTATCTCAAATCTATATATTGCATTTCATTATATCAAATCTTTCAATCACATGAAAAAACACCTTTTTGCACTATGGAAAAAAAATATCACTCTTATTTAGAGCAATGCAAATTATAATTAGTCCAGTTTCTCCATCTAAGCTCACAATAGAGTTGAACCTCACACACACACAATGCTCAATGAGAAGGACACAAGGGTATAGAGTGTGAAAGAGAATGGCTAGCTCAATAGGGAAAGAGATGAAGCTCTCTGCAAGTACAAAGGAGAAAGTACAAATAAGCAACAACCCTAAACAATGGATACGGGTGCTTATATACTAGCTAACCCTAAGGTGTTTGTTCACACCTAGATATCTGGTCATGGGGAAAAACCTAGTGGGAAAAAAGTGCTCATGGTATCACTATATAACCTCACTATAGTACCTCACTGTAGTACTATCATAAATATCTAGCAAATCCCCCTATAATACAAATGCATGGTTTACATAGATATTATAGATTATTCTCTAAAAGGAATGAGGCCCAAAGCTTTACAAATGGCCTCAAACTTTTCATATGATAAGACTTTAGTGAAAAGATCTGCTACATTGTTATATGTACTACAATAGAGATCATATTGATTTCACCTACATGGAATCTCTCTCTAACATAGTGTTAGTGCACTTCAATGTACTTGGTCCTAGCATGAAAGACAAGATTCTTGGCTACTTCCATTGCACTTTGATTATCACCTGAGAATTAGAGTACAGGTATCTATTGAGAGACAAGATTCTTGCCTACTTCCATTGCACTTTGACTATCACCTGAGAATTAGAGTAAGGGTATCTATTGAGACACAAATATCGTCTATTAATCTTCTCAACCATACACCGTGAATGATGCTTTGTATTCAACTTCATAGGACGAGGTTGCACAGTTGGTTTCTTCTTACTTAGCCAAGATATGCATTAGTTGCCAAGAAAGAAGAAATTTCTAGATGTGGACTATTGTGTATCATAATCACCTACCCACTAGGAATCAGAGAAGGCTTGTAATTCTAAATCACCCCCTTGGCATAGAATAATCCAAGGTCTTGAGTGCCTTATAATTATAAAAAGATATGTTTAACTGTAGTGCCTGGGCAATGCATAAACTTTGAAAGCTATGACACACCAAACCGAATGTTTGGCCATGAATTACACAAATATATAAGGCGTCCAATAGCTTCAATTTCAGAAGCTATTCCCCCCTGGCAACAAATGAGAAGTAGTAGGCAAAATCTGGTAAGTATTAACAGCAGACACTAGCACTACAACAAACCCTCAAACATGTCTAAGGAGTTGGCACATGTATGTTTATTAAATTTTATCATAGGATAGAGAGAAGCCTCAACAAAAGAACATCCCTCTACTGATAATTATTTTTTTGGTACGAGGATTGTAGAGATGATAGCCTTTGGTTTCTAAACTATAGCTAATACAAATACATTTCACTACCTTGGCATCAATCTTAGTTCGGATCTGAGATGGCACCATTGCATATACCAAACAACCAAATACATGCCTGTGTGCAATCTTGGGTATCATGCATGTGTGCAATCTTGGGTATACATGCATGTGTGAAATCTTGGGTATCATGCAAAATTTGGACTCAAAAAGGTGCTTTTTAAGAAATGCCATGTCAACTTTTCCTTTAAAAATGGACTAATGGTTAAATTTTTTCAAATCAAATCAAAATTTGTTGGAGATTATAGTTTGGGGATCTAATAGTTCTGAATTGCACAATTGAATCGTGTTGAATCCCATGATTTTATGCAAGGATCAAGCAATTGTAAAAATTGGATCGTTGATCAAACTACGCCTGGTCGGTGATTAGAAAGACTTATCTCCCACATGGTAGGTATGTTGACAAAGCAGAATGATAACAAGAGAAGGTGTTGCTATTGTCTGACAAGGTTGACAAAGTGTGATGTCGATTCCAAATTCCACTTGTGAGATGCAGAGATGTCGATTATTATGACCACTATTGAAGATGACGATTGTTTCTTCAATGGTGAATTCAATAAATGCCGACTCTTGCTTCAAATGCCATAAGTGGCTATGCCAAATGGTTCTCTGAGATCCTACAAAGTGAGCTTTACACTAGGCTCCATTGGTGTAGAGATTGTTTTGTAGCTTTCCATATTTAACCTTTTGAGTAGTGCCTTGATGTACTTTGACTGCTGAATGACTATACCATTATCATGTTGTATAAATAGTTTACATAAATAGTAGTGTATAAGACCAAGGTTTGACATCTTAAAAATTGAGGTGAGATCAGTCTTAAAAGCTGTAATCAAATCCTCATTAGTTCCTATCAATAGCATGTCATCAACATAGAGAATGACAACAAGAAAATCCTACTTGTCTTTTTTGACATATAAAGTGCTCTCTATAGGACTATTTTAAAATCTTTATCTGGTCAAATAGGCATGAATCTTCTAGTACCAAGCCTTGGGGGCTTGTTTAAAACCATATAAAACTTTCTTAAACTTGCATACCTTATGTCCTTGACCAGGTTAGATAAATCCAGCTAGCTGAATCACAGAAACTTCTTCCTATAACAAATATAATAGTGGTCATATGAGAAGTGGGGGTAAAAGTTTCATCATAAACAATCCCTTTCTATTGGGATAACCTTTTATAACAAGTCTAGCCTTGAACCTATCCACCATAGATCCATCAGCCTTCCTCTTAACTTTGTAAACCCACTTAGTGTACCAATTTCTTTCTTACTAGAGGTAGATCCACTAAATCCCAAGTACCATTCTTCTGAATGGCCTTAACCCAATTTAGATCTTCTTGAACCACTTCAAAAGACTCAGGTTCATCTACATCATGTAGACTACTAAGGAATTAAAACTTAGTATTATTTGTTGAAGAGATGGTTTTAACACCAGATCTGGTTCTACTCTACTAAGGAGCAGACAATTTGCTATCCTACAAGGTGCTTCCAACCCATTTAGCCATAAGCACGCCTAGACTCATTGTTGATTGCTAATCTTTTAGAATTTACTGCATCTTCTAGCTTTGTTGATCAGAAGTTGGTGCATCAATTTCAGAAGCTATTCCCCCTGGCAACAAATGAGAAGTAGTAGGCAAAATCTGGTAAGTATTAACAGCAGACACTAGCACTACAACAAACCCTCAAACATGTCTAAGGAGTTGGCACAGGTATGTTTATTAAATTTTATCATAGGATAGAGAGAAGCCTCAACAAAAAGAACATCCCTCTACTGATAATTATTTTTTTGGTACGAGGATTGTAGAGATGATAGCCTTTGGTTTCTAAACTATAGCTAATACAAATACATTTCACTACCTTGGCATCAATCTTAGTTCGGATCCGAGATGGCACCATTGCATATACCAAACAACCAAATACATGCATGTGTGCAATCTTGGGTATACATGCATGTGTGCAATCTTGGGTATCATGCAAAATTTGGACTCAAAAAGGTGCTTTTTAAGAAATGCCATGTCAACTTTTCCTTTAAAAATGGACTAATGGTTAAATTTTTTCAAATCAAATCAAAATTTGTTGGAGATTATAGTTTGGGGATCTAATAGTCCTGAATTGCACAATTGAATCGTGTTGAATCCCATGATTTTATGCAAGGATCAAGCAATTGTAAAAATTGGATCGCTGATCAAACTACGCCTAGTCGGTGATTAGAAAGACTTATCTCCCACATGGTAGGTATGTTGACAAAGTAGAATGATAACAAGAGAAGGTGTTGCTATTGTCCGACAAGGTTGACAAAGTGTGATGTCGATTCCAAATTCCACTTGTGAGATGCAGAGATGTCGATTATTATGACCACTATTGAAGATGACGATTGTTTCTTCAATGGTGAATTCAATAAATGCCGACTCTTGCTTCAATGCTGAATCTAAGAAATGTTGACTATTGCTTCAACGATGAATGCCTTATGACCACTACCGAAGATGCCGGCTATTGCTTTAATGCTTCAAAGGTATGCAAGAAAGCTTCAATGGGATCTTACAAGGAATCCAAAGCTCCAAAATAAAAACCTCAATGGTGAAGAAGTTGAGGGATCAAATTATGTGCTTTGATACAACTAGCTCACAATGGAGATGAACTCACATACACACACATGTTCAATGAGAAGAACAAAAGGGTGTAGAGTGTGAGGGTGGCTATCTCAATGGGGGGAGAGATGAATCTCTATACGGGTGCAAATAAGAAAGTATAAATGAGCAGCAACCCTAAATAATGGATGTGGCTGTGTATATACTAGCTAACGCTAAAGTGTATGTTCACACGTGTATGGCCATGGGAAAAAACCTTAAGGGACAAAAGGGCCCATGGCACAATTACATGGCCGCCTCACTTTAGTACTATCATAAATATCTAACACTCCCATCTAGATATATGTAGATATACCACCTCATCCATTAATAGCATCTAAAATTTTGAAATACTATCAATCTATTAGTTAAAAATCCCATTAAAAATACCATACATGGAGACTAAAAATCATAAACACAACCATTCATCGACATATCCACCATGCAAATGAAACAACCAAATCTCTTCCATAGACCTAGACAATGTTTTCACTTTGATTTTTAACTAAAAACAACCAATCACACATATAATTATAACTACTTGCTATTCTAGTCAATTTTTACAAACTTCAATACCATTTTACAACATGTCTTTCAAAATGATTTTCTTGTAAGTGTCCACTATTTTCTTGAACTCAATGACTATCATGAATCATATACAAGCAAAAATAATAATCAATGCATATAATGTTAAAATATAATATTGTGCATGCTAAAGCGTAATATATGATCACATGTAATATCAATATAGAGTTGTGCAAATTACCAAACATTTTTCTAGATCTAAGCATTGAAAATAACCCTTGAGGAGAGAATAAACTCACAATGGCAAGCACTAGAAAATAAGGAAGCCTAAATTCACTCCTACAAATAATATACCAAGTATTTTGCTAGATCTAAGCATTAAAAATAACCCATGATCAAAGAATAAACTTACACAATGAAAAGAACAAGAAGATAAGGAAGCCTAATTTATTCCTCCAAAATTATCAGGGTATAATTTATCACAACAATGAAAGCACTAGAAGATAAGGAAGCTTAAATTTATTCTTGCAAAACAAAAAAACACACACACACACACACACTCTATAAATTTATTCCTGCAACAAAAACACACACACACATTCTATAAATTAAGATTTTCTTGTGGGCACAATATATATTGACTTGAAGACTTGGCTACATCAAAAAAACCCACACTTCCTCCATAAAATCATATGCCTACATGCAATAAATGCAAACATGAAAACATGACATGAATTGAAGACTTAAGAAATGGAGTAACATAAGCAACTAATAAAAACCCTAGCTAGACTACCATATGTTCCCTTGTTTATGCTTTAATGTGAGATGATTAAAAGTAATACAAATGATTTTAACTTTTCCCAATCCTAAAATCAAAGAGAAGAAAACTAAACATTAAAAGCTTTGCATGTATTACACCCAAAATTAATCTTTTTTTTTTCACATTCTTGTTACCCAAGGCTTCCATAGACTACTTCTACCTTTTAAGGGGTACACTAGTTCGCAACCAACACTATGCCACCTTCATGGAGCAAAGAGTCACCTCCAAAATTTAAAAAAATTAAAAGTCAACTTTATAAAAACCAACAACAATATAGGGGCAACGAAGTAATCTTGGAATGGCACAATTAGGGCTGTCCAACTTCAAAGGCTTTTATTGGCATTTGAATGTTTAAAATAAATTGACTGACCTATCTTGGTGATTTCATGGTATGACAATGGGTGTTGTAGGCCTTACCAACAAAATATCTAAGAAAGCACACTACCTTGTTTTGGAATTCCCGTAGGAGATAGCCTCCCAACTTAAAAATGTTTATTTGGGGACCCTATTCACGTTATGGTGATTTCGACAAGTTCAAAATAAAATAATGTCAAATCAAATTAACGACATCTATATAGAAGCGTTTTCTTTGTATCAAGAATTGATAATACCATGTTCAAAGTGTCTTAATGGTGTGTAAGGTTCCTCCTCAGTCCTAAAAGATGTATAAGCTCTCCTCTCAGTCCCCTGTAATCATGCCCTATTTCAAAATGCAAGAAAACATTATTTTCCCTTGTGTTTAGCTTAGAGAGAGAAAATATTCTAGAGAGAGATAATTTCAATTTTGAGATATTTCTTGATACAAAGTTTCTCCTAATATCTAAGATGAATTTTCCTAAAACAGAAGTTCAAAAAGAATTTTCCAATGTGCATTAGAAATTAATTGAATATGTGTATTAAAGACCTTAGCCTAAGGGTCCACATTTTCAAAATCTTTTGACTAAGGTCCAAATAAGGTTCTAAAGAGCCAATAGGATTGGTCCAAGTTTTGGGATGACAAAAATACAAAGAATAAAAGAAAATACACCCAAAAATGAGTAAACACTCACATAAGATGAAGAGTTTACCAAGTACTGGGTTTATTAGTTAAAAATTAAGGTTTATCAGTAAAAAAATCAAATTTTGACACCTCAGTAAGGAGGGAAAGGGCTCATGAAGGAGACACCTTTTTTTTCATCATTACCTTGTAGTTTTAATTCAAAAAAATTGGGATATTTTATCTCTCCTTCTTCAAAATGGATCAAAAAGTGAGTTAAATTGGTCCAAATCTTGTCCAAATTGGGTCAAACTGAAGCTGGAAGCCTCTAGAACCTAGTTGGACTTAGTTAGTGGCCTCCCTCACCTATAAATAAACCCTCATTCCTTTGTATTTTCATCTTTGTGTATTTACATACCAATATTATCTTCATTTTAGTGTAATTCTGTTATCCCTCTATTTTGCCTCTACTTTGGGAAGCTTTGGAGCTTCACAAATCTCCATCCTCTCTTGGAGATTACCCTCCCCATCTTGGTGGCCATGCTTGCTTTGTGGGCTTCACTTCTTTGTCAAAGAATCAAGCCAAAAATCAAGGGTAAGCCTTAATCCATGGTGTTTTTCTATCTTTTTCAATGGTTATCTTCTTCCCAACCCCTCTAATGCTTGGGAAGCTTTTCAATCAATGGTTTTTTCTTGAAATCAAGCTTTTTAATAATTCATAATGTTTAAATGGTTCAATGCTAATCTTTATGCTTAATTATAAATTTTTTTATTAGTAAATCTCTCCTTTTGAAAGATCAATCATCTTTATGGTTAGATCCTTGTTAGAAGGATGGATCTTAATGATAATCTCATTATCTTAATCAAAACTCTAGGCTTGATAAGCTAGAGAAGAAGATTAAGTATTTTTATTATTTTAATCTAGTTAAAAATGATGATTAATTCTTTTAAGCTTGTTTATGATTTAGAAAAATCATATTAATTCCATTTAAGTTGAAAAGAGAGTTATGCTAACATTTTTACAAGTATTCTCACATAAAAATAATGAATGGATATTTTAAAGAATAACCAAGAGATTTAATCATAAGTATGCTTATAATTATGATTATAATTATGTTATGTATGAATAAATAAATTTTTATTTTAAAAGAGAAATTTCCACCACATCTCATAATTATGGGTATTTATTTAAAAAAAGAATTTTGAGAATTCTCAAAAAATGCAGCAAAACTATGGCAAAAAGAATTTTAATGAATTTAATTTTATGCATAATTTTGTTAATACAAAAAAGAGGAATTCCCATCATATTCTAGGCATAAAAATTTTTATGCTCAAAGAATTATTTTTGTTACATTTATGAAAAATACTTTTATAGTATTTATGCATATTTGTTTAAATAGAGAAAAGAGGAATTCCCATCATTTTCTAGGCATAAATATTTTTATGCTAAAAGAATGTTTTTTTTTTCATATTTATGGAAAATATGTTTATAGTATTTATGCATAATTGTTTAAATAAAGAAAAGAGGAATTCTTGTTATATGTATTTTCATATAAGTACATGCATAAAAAATTAGATGCAAAAAGAGGAAGTCCCACGATATTCTAGATACAAATATTTTAAATATTAAAATAGGAATTTTTGGCATATTTTAAATATGGGTATTTTGATTTATTTAACAGATGAATTTTCATTGTACTTTAATTAGAAAATGCATAAATTAATTTCGGTGTTAAAAGAGAAGGTTTCACCATAATTTCATGTAGAAAATTATGGTATATTAATGTTAAGGATCAAAATGGAGAAAAGAATATTTTAAGATATTTCTATGTGAATAAATCAATAAAATGATGTATGCATATTCACAAATGGATTATTAGAAAAAAAATATTTTAAGATATTTCTATGTGAATAAATTAATAAAATGATGTATGCATATTCACAAATGGATTATTAGAAAAAGAGTTATCTTTATAAAATTCCATCATTATCGAATAGAACTATTTATAATTCTATTGTACCCAGGAAAGAATAAATTTTCATAATTTTTTCCCTTACGATTGGAAATCATCGTTAATTTATCAGATAAATAGAAGAAAAATCCTTAGGAATCAAAGCTAGGATTAAATCTGAGTCATTTATGGTTAGACCACGACCACGTGAGAATGGTGGGCCAGTAAGATGCTTGCCCATCTCTCAAATCAAAAATTAAGCAAAACCTTGTGACCATTCCCATTTCTTCAGTACGAAGAATGGACTACGGCTAATTTAGAGAAGTTTTCCTTAAGACCCGAAATCGACGAAAAATAAGTTAGAAATTCGTTTGTAACTTATGGGTGGATTACCGAGATACGAGATTCATGATTTTCATTAAGAAAGTCTGGATTTTGAGGAAAAGGGTCTTGTGGAATCAAGACCCTTTTTGAGAAAAAGGGTCTTGTGGAATCAAACTCAACGAGATATTCTTACTTGCATAGAAACTCTGTTCTTTGAAAAGGACTGTCTTACGCCAGAATGATGGAGGAAGCATTTGGCTTATGGTTTAAACTAAGGAGAGTTATGTTGCAACAGCTGGCGGGGAGTCCTCAAAGGATCTCGCTCGCGGGCAAAGCCTACCAAGGTCTTGACCACCTCCTCGGTATGGTTAAAATGGTGTGCTTCTGGTGTACGATGGGCAAGGGCCGACGAAGCGGTCCCTGAGTGAAGTGCTAGGATACCTAAGGAGGATCCTAAAGGGTTCTGACCAGGTGATGCATGGTCTCGCGGTTGCTAGGACACCCATGCGTATGTCGAGGAAGATATGGATGGACTGATATAAGGAATTATCTATGTGAAGAACTGGAACTTGAATTTGGATCTCGTTGGTTGACTGGCTGGTCTCTTCAACGGAGAGTCCGGATGATATTTTGATTGTAAAACAATGGACTGGATATTTTGGAGGATTATGATCGAAATACTATGGTTTCATTTCAATTCTGCTTTAAGGACAGCTGAATCTGTAAAAGGCAATTTCATATTGGGTGCATAAGTGGTGTGTCTAAATTGTATTTTGCATGAGTACCGGCCAGGGGGCCTGGGAACTCTTTTCCTTGGTACCTGGGACAAAACTCAACCAAATTTTTATATAAAGGATCTCACCAATACAGTGGTTGGGCGGTTGGCTAACCCATGGGCCGGTTAGGTTGGATCGGTGGCTTCCTACGATATAGTTAGATACATTCAAGTTACATTAACTAGAATAAGTCCCAAGAAGATTCTTGTTCTGTGGAAAAGAACCAGCACGGCTGTGCCTCGCTTAAGGGAAAAAAAGTGGTGATTTCTATGAACCAAGTGCAAGTTCTTTCCTTGATCTAGCCATGTGACCTACAGGTTTGGTTGGAATAGAAAAGCTCGTTAAGGCCTTGACTCATTAGATAAATTTTCCGTTAGATGATTTTCCTGGCAGAATCGCCCGTGCTTTCCAGGCGAGGAAAGTTTTTTCGGTCTTGATTTTCCTGGCGGAATCGCCCGTGCTTTCCAGGCGAGGAAAGTTTTTTCGGTCTTGGTTTCGGAGGAACTGTCGGATTAGTCTCTTGTCCGGACATTCGTGGGCAAGGCCCCGAGTGGGAAACCTTGCCCCGTGCATGAGGATGCTACTTCCACCGCCAGCGCCCCGGAGAAGGCCGTGCGGAGAGGGCAGGGGTCTCACAACTGGTATCAGAGCATTCAAAGCTTAAGAAGGAAAAATGAATTTTATCATAAATTTATAATAAAAACCTTAGAAAGATGCATTTTCATGTTGTATTCTCATTTAGATTAAGCTTCATTAATGAAGACTTTTAATCGATGAATTTGATTTTATAGATGGACCCCAATTCTGGGAGGGAGTTCTGAGACTACTTTGCATTGAGGTTGTAGGCTGAGCTGGCACTCTTCTGGGGTTGCCCTGATTTTGGTGAGGGGGACCCTGATTGAACTGATATACGAAGGAGTCGGTCTTTGAATTTTGGGACCTTGGCTTCCTTGGCCCATTGACATAGAAGGAGTTGGGCAATCCTTGAGCTAGTGCCCAAAACCTTGACAACCAAAACACTTGTTTTCACTTTGAAGCTCTTCCTTCTGCATCCTAGAAAGAGTCGGAGTTCCTAAAATTTAAGTGCTTCGAGGAAAAGGCCTTCCTTCCATTCTAAAGCTTCCCATCTCTTGATTTTGATTAGGACCTTGGTGTCTTTTTGGAGGCGGAAGGTTGGAAGTACTTCCCGGGTGTTTGGAACCTTTTGAAGAATGAGGGAGCTGGCTTTGGGAGATGGGACCTTAAGAACAAAGGCCTTGGCGAAGTCCTTCGCCATCGGTACTGCTTCGGCCATGGAAATTGGCTTGGCATTCTTTACCAGGGTATCCAAGAGTTCGTTCATTTCCCGAATGAACTTGGCCATCAACTGTTCTTCATCCAGTGGTGGCGAGTATTTGAGGAGGAGAGAGAACGCTTGGTGATACTCTTCAATAGTTCTACTCCCCTGGGTTAACTTCAAGAATTCATTCATCTTAGTTTCCAAGAAGCCGGGAGGACCTATATAAGGTTTGCAATATATACATAGAGCAACATGGCTCCAGAAAATCAAAACCTCCATGGTATAAGCATGAGAGGACGATACTGGGCTACTGACATGCCGCAATATAATTGTTCCCTTACCTCTAAAGGTGCTACAATCTTACTTCCCGGGATAAAACATCTAAGAAGTCTATAAATAAGACAAGAAAGCCTAAAACCTCGAGGTGTGGGGTGATATAGGATAACACCGCAAACCACCTTTAGCCTCAACAGGACCATGGCTAAAGAGATATTCTTCCTCAGCATCAGGCCGCTGGGTTTACAAGAGGCGTGGACATATTGCCCTGTGTGCCACTTATGTTGTCATCTCCGGAAAATATAATTCCTCGAAATGATTTGCGAGTCTTGCTCTGCTCGTTCGAGTCATAGCGGAGGAGAGGAGATGCTCAAAAGCGAAAGCAGTCATATCTTGAGAGATTGAGTAAGATCGGGAATACCAGATAAACAGGTGCTCCCTACACCATACATGAGGACAAGGTCCCCCGTTTTGAGTTCTTTTTGTTTTAAGTTATTGTCGAACCAATGTTCTCTTCATAGTTTTTCAACCATATGTCCATATGATGCAATTAATCTGGTTTCATCAAGATTCTCTAAATTGATTAGCCTTTCAGCTATACGAGCAGGACACACACCAGCATGCGGACGAGGATGTTGGGAATGTGCCCTTATCAATTTTACCCTCGTTTTGATTGAAGACAGGCATTATTCAATTTGCGGCAAGACTATTGCCTTGCTTCAATTTTTGGCAGGACTATTGCCTTGCCATTATTGCTCAGCATCTCAATGAAGATGAAGGGTTTGTCCAGCATGGAGATTATAAATACCTCCAAATAGATAGAAAACCTGAGGAAAGGGAGTTCTTGTCTCTGTGGTGGCAAATACCCTTTATCAAATGTTTTAAGATGCAGCTACTTACAAGTCCACTCTGCCCTTCGAAGATGAGTTCTTGTCTCTGTGGTGGCAAATACCCTTTATCAAATGTTTTAAGATGCGGCTACTCACAAGTCCACTCTGCCCTCCGAAGATGAGTTTAGGGCTATCCAAGAGAGGCTGAACATTTCCTGTATGGGAGTGGATGCTACAACGATGAGTTGCACAGTTGAAAACACAAGTGTTAATCTATGGAAACCAAACATTCTTGTTGAAGATGAAAATCAGAAGGTATGCATTGCTAGTAGCTCTATTGATTTAGCGATTCAATTTGGCAAGTTCTAATCATTTCTAAAATTTTATCTTCCAGTTGTATAAGGAGTCGGATCCCTTTATCCTTCGTGCCTCTCTAGAGCTCGTCATGTGGTAGGACTAGGAAATGACTCCTTGCTGGGCAATTACCTGAAGTCCCTCACATATCCCCAGGTGCTGGTCTACCATTCAAGATTCTCAAAGGAGAACGTTACTTCTGTGCTTAATGTATTGAAGGTTCTTTCAAGGTATCTAGGGGGATATCCAATGAGGTGGAATGCAGCTTTTGGATAAGGAATTTACTCTACGGACCTTTGGACAGGGCCCCACATACCCTTTTTTAAGAAGTAATTATTATTTAGCCTATGCACTGGCTTGTGGGCTGAAGGATCCCAGGATGCTTCCCCCATATGAAAACAAGAGCTTGTCTGTTTTCGGCAACCCATTTCAAGAGCGCTCCCTCAACCAACTATAGAAGATTCCCCTCCCCCCACTATTGAAGAGTTGCCTTCCTCTTCAAAAAAAGAGAAGGCTTGATGTATAGATGCAATCATAATAAATCCTGTCTTCCTTTGTAATTTTTACTTTTCTTAATTTTTCAATGTGTTGTACTTAAGGTCTCACTTTGCTTTTTCTTTTTCTTACATTGATCTATTTATGCAATCACATTTAGTGTATCTCTTCCAATTTACGACAAATCATAATTGAAATATCAGTATATATAAGCATTAAAAATTTGTTACAAACTCTCCACCCGAGGAGGAGTGATGAGCACATTCCATAAAACAAATGTGACCTTGAAATATGAACAGTTATAGATAGCCATTCGAGGAGGGCAGCACAACAGTCACAACGCTTTGCTCTTTGTGACAGCGAACCATCTCACCACCACCATTGAGCAGCATTCTTCAAAAAATTGGCGCAAATAGCTCCAACTTGGCACCTTAGTCCATATCTCTTCCTACATTAAAAAAAGTATGGTTAATTTCTGACAAAATCTCCGTTGAATATAGTTCAAATGACAAAACAAATATGGACACAAAACAACCACAATAACATGATGTGGGTCGAAAGTCCATGTAGAATGTCCCATATCACGTCGTTGTGGTCGCTTACCGAAACATAAGATTTTGCATTCAAACGTAAGATAGGGCAAACATAGTTTTAATGGTGTGATGAGGCGCTATAAATTGCATTTTCCTTGACCCCCAAGATGACCACAACAATGCTATACGGAGTATACTTGCCAGTAGAATGACCTAGTATCACGTTGTTGTGTTCGTTTAGCTCTTGAAGTGTATGTTCCAATTTGTTTGAACGTCATTCAGCAAACAACATAACAATGTGATATGACATAGAACCCAAGTCCTAACGACCAATATCGTGTTTTTGTTGTCTTCTTTGTTTAAAGTGCGTCTTGCAATTTTGTCTCATTTCCCTCCTCAGCCTTCTAGTAATTGTTTTGAAATGCACTCAAAGTCAAAACACCGCAAAATAATAATAATCAAGGTCACTTACATGTTAGTGTCACCTGTTTGTCCTGTAGGTCTTTACAATATATGTGTTGCTTACGTCTCGATGACACCTATACAGTAAAGAAAAATATTTTAGGAATCGTCACATTATGCATTTTGAGAGTATTGGATTGTTTACGTGCTTGTTTCCTACTCTGAAACGGAAGTCATAATGCAGTTCTATTTGGCTCTCATCCATGATATGATCTTGTTGTAATTATTGTAGACTACAATTTTCACCAATAGTTACCGTTGAAATCACTCTATCATTGAGTTTATTGCAATTTCAATAACAGCATTCCCATCCATCTCATCCATGTCTTGATCCATTGGCACTAAGTTGTTATGTACTGTGTGTATACGTCTGTAGAAAGACATGCTGAAGTTCTGACTATGAATGACATACCTGCAACACATTGTCTTCATTACCACATAGCAAATTACATTTCTCTCTTCCTTTGTATCCCATCCTCTGTCAAGGATTTCAAGCATATCCATGTTTGGCATATTTTCACAAATAAACATTGTTTTTGTAACCTGTATTCTTGACTGCAAAGAAATCCACAAATACCATTATTGGCATTGCGAATGCTACTCGAACAAGTCTTGTAGAGATCTATGGTTTGAGATTACATTGCACCTCCTAGAAAAGTTTTTCTCAATAACTTTCACTTATCGCTGGACTTGGTAACTCCCACTCTGGACGTGAATTCGAGCAAAGAAGCCTTACTCAATGTGCCAAAAGCTTTCGTTCCAATATGAATTTGGAAATAGTGGTCGTAAAAGAATATACCTACCTCATCCAATGATCTTAGAGAGTGACCTTTGTATTGTGTTGCTCTCTAATATATGCATGCAGAACATCAAGGATGCCAATTATTGATTCCATTGGTTGCTATTCAATATATGTTGAAGGATATACATCTCAAAAATTAATCAAACAATCTGATTAAAAAAGTTGTTTTGAGTTTAAAATGAAGCTACAATGAATTAGAAGCTTACAATTTGGTCTGTGTCATGGAAGATCGTGTGCCCAACCATCCAGCCTCTTAACTCGTTATGTAAATACACATGTTGGAAAAGCACCTCTTTGATACTTGATTTGTTTTCTTCTATGTTTGAATCCTTGGATTCTTCCTTTCCAGCATTATATAAAATTGTTTGCTGATGATCCTCTTTGCTTTCTCTTTCGTGAGACGGCTGTAGCAAAATCCAACTCCCCTTTAAAACCGTTAGAGGATTCCATGTGTTTTGTGCATCTAGCATGTTATGAATCGTAGTAGATTGGATTTGTGAAGATGGCCTCCTAGGGCACGTCAACATTTCAAAGAGAAAAAAATTGAGAAATCACAGTGAGATGGTATCGAGAGCACGAGAAAGAGAAGAAATGTATGCAATGGGCAGGAAAGGCAAATTTATTGCTTCAAACTTTAATGTTGATAGCATCTGACATACGGGAGGAAAAAGAAGAGAGAGAATTTCATTTTCCCTCTTTTTTTGGAGCAACAAATTTGATCTCATTAGGAACTCAATGGAGTCTTCTTGGGCCCTTTTATTTGGCAGTTTAAGGAAGTCAAACCTTTTCTCTTAAGAAGAAACGTTTTCTAATTTGAAGCTTCAAAACGGCTACTTTATTCGAATTTGAATTTGGGGAGGAAAATGGAATTTAAAATCTAGCGGATAAAACCATATCATGTAACATATCTATGGAAAGCTCCTGATGCGTAGATCACGGATCTGTAATCTCCGCTCAGATCGGAGCTTGTATGTAGAAGTTATGGAGGTCCGAAAATTGTAAAATTGCCCCCCCCCCCCCCCCCCCCCCCTTTTTGGGGAAAAAAGTGCACCCTTTGACCACTCTTACACCTCTCTTACAAACCAATGGTTTTTGCTTACATGGCGGGCTCCTATTTGTCAAAAAGTTAAACGTTTCCATAACCTCATGGCAAATTAAAGGGCCCAAGAAGACTCCATTGAGTTCCTAATGTTTTTAAAATATTTTCTCTTTTTTTAAGGAATTTCTACGTTACGTAGCCTTAGCGCTCATTGGTTGGGCGCTTGTTTTTCCTTTCTCTAAAAGGCCCAATAATGAGTCTTGTTTTCCCCTAATGAGATGGAAAGGTTACAATCTCAAAAGGTGATTCCACAACCTCTAGTATATGTGGTTCAATACAAATAGAGCAGGTTTTGGAAGCTTCACTTTTGCTTCTGATTTTACTACCATCTAACATAAAAAAGAAATTCCTCGGTGCATCACTACATATCAATTAGATCTCTTGTGTCTAAGAAAGGCCAATGGCCAATGGCTTTCTAGATTGACCACTAAACGGGTCGTGACCTTGTAATTGAATTACAACATCTATGATGGAAGAGTGAGTTTCATCACGCATGTCTTGATCCAAGCTTTACCAGATGCTTCTCCATAGTCACCATCTTCTGTAACGAAATCGCATGCATAATGTTTGCCTCCCAATGAAATACATGGTCATAAAAATAATAAATGCTAAAAAGTAATGAATGTCACCCTAACAGAATTTGCTACAAACACAAACAAACTTTATGTTTTGATTTCACCTGAATGTAACATTTGGCATTGTTACTTTACATTCAAAAATGGCATCTTCTATAGAGGTCCTTTTACATTCTATCCCTCCCCCAAAAATTGGTTCATCCAATCATTATCAAGGGACCTCACTTGATATGAAAACTTTGTTTTCTTGACACTCTCACATGACGCAAACATCTATGCAAAGGTGCTAAATGGTATAAACCAACTCAAATGGAAATCCTTAGAACTTGTTGATGGTTTCATTACTGCATGCATATTTGTTCTTATCTTATTCTTGTATGTTGCAATGATGTCTATGCAAGAACAAACCTAGTCTTGGCTAGACAATGGTGGTAGTGGGATAGACTCTAGTCTACCAACATACCAAAACATACATGGAATTATAAAAGAAGATTCCTTGTGCTGCTAAATGGCTGGGTGGGTTATCATATAGCAATGTGCCTATCTCTATATGGAAGACATTGATTCTTCCACTGATGCACTTTGCATTCTGCCACTCCTCCACATTTGATGGATATAATAAGCTGCAATTTTTTTTAATGCTTAGCTATAGAGCACAAAAAAATTAGGTATTGAACACAAAAAAAAGACTACTTATTGAATCTTAATATTTATCTTAGATCTTGTACTTTCTTCGTGGTGATGTAGCATTATGTTCGTGTGCATATAAACATGTTACACAAGGACCTCAATTGTACAATTTGGCCGCCTATAGAACTCCACGATCCTATCTTTCCAATGCTTGTTAGGATCACCAATGTCTTTTCATTTTACCTTGACGAGTGCTAGGTCTCATCGTGATCCAGTAGTCTGACTTCCTGAACTGCTGAGGGATCCAGCTACCATTAGCATCATTCCTGTTGAAAAGCTCCACACTTTCAATGCTGCAGATATATTTTCTCCTAAAGCTCATCTACAAAGGGAAAACAGAACATTATTACCATTTTGTTGGGCTCAACAATCTAAATAATGAAAATAAAACTTTCAAGAAACGTTGTGAACCTTGCACTCCATTTTCCTTGTAGTCGAGTTGACAAATAACCCTATAAGTTTTCACAAACAGGAAGGTTAACGAACATAACAAAAAAAATAAAATCACAAAGAAATCATGATTAGCAAACATAGCTTAACGAAGTTTACCAGACTATTAAGAGGGAAGAAAAAAGAGGCTGAGAGAAGAAGATGAAGCAGATATGGTGGAAATAAGTGACATTATAAGGGAGGCAGGAAACGAAGAGAACTAAGTTCAAATTATGGAGAAAGCCTTCAATCAGACTAGCTTTCAATCAGTTTGGCCTCTTTTCTTGATATTCCTTCTAACATATGTTTTGGTAGGTGGTATTCACGCCTGACATTCTTCTATTTTTGAGTTATTCTTCTATTCAGGCCTGACAAAAAAGATCCATGTTACATGGATCTAGAATCCAAGCACTCTCAATAGCTAGAATCCAAGCACTCTCAATAGCTAGCCTTATATTATTTTAATGGGCTTTAAAAGGGCCCATTTGGAGCCTAAATTTTCCCTTATGCTTTTTAGGGATTTTTTTATATTTTTGGGAGTTTTGTCCTAAATTAATTTTTTGAAAATAGATAATAAGGTTGGAAATTTTCTAAAAAATATGGACAAAAATTTGGAACTCTCAAGGAAGCTACAAAATTTTTTAGCATGTGACTTGGAGAAAAAAAATTAGAATTTTATGGGCTTTTTTAAGAATAAAAGCTTGTAAGCTTGTACTTTGCAAGCTTTTTTAAGAATAAAAGCTTGTACTTTGCAAGCTTTAAAACCATGGTTTTTCACAAAAACGAATTAGTGGAGAAGAACAGAGTCTATTTGGAGTCGCCTATAGCCATTGATTATTGGAGAGAGTGAAATTGAAGCTTTTGATCATGTTTGAGCGGATTTGAAGCCTCTTATAGTTGTTTATGGTGCCCGATTAAGAAGAGAATTAGTGTAGAGAGAGATGGTTTTGGATTTTTTAGTGGATTTATGAAACCATAAATGGTTTTTTACCTCTTATGGCTCTTTGGACAATAACCAATGTACAAATTTATCTCTAGCTTTTAAGGCTTGATTGAAACCTTTTATTTGGCCTTTCTCCCTTTAATTTCTTGACCTCCTTGTCTAGTGGTCCTTAACTACAAGATTTGGACTTGTCCTTGGCTCTTATTACCATTGTTGCAAGAGTGTGATAGTTCTCTTACTACACAAAAAATAATTAAAATAATCCACATCTCTCTCTCTCTCTCTCTCTCTCTCTCACTGCTTGTTCAAAACCATAGCATAAAAATATATCCAACTTGCTAGAATACACAAAAAAGAAGAACATGCACGACACCAAAATGGGTTAAATCACCCCCACTTGCTTTTGACGATCACACTTTCAAGCAAGTGTATTTAGATATCTTTTTGCATTACTTGTGAGCCAAAAATAGTTTTTACACTCCACTTTGGGCCTTGCACTTAAAAATAGAAAAGTCTAAGGTTTTATACATGAACCTTTCACTAAATTTAAATAAATTGGTCCATGAATCTACTATGTGTTGAGATGTCAAGCTCAACATGAGATGACGCTCACGAGGCGCTTGCATGACCGTTCGACATTTATATCACTGGCAGGTTTGATAGAGCTAGCACCGACATATCTTCGCCAGAGATTCTACAGCTGGACTACACTGACTAGTCCACATCTACTCACTTCTCTTAGCACGTTCACATTATGGACCACTTGTATATACTCTATTATGTGTGTTAGTCACGTTATCTTCTTTGTAGACCTCTTTTGTTGTGTCAAGAAAAGAAGAAGAATTTTCAGTCTCTCACCTTGTGTGTTCTCTTCTAGGGTTTGTGTGAGTGTGTGTGCACTTGCAAGAGCCCAAGCTCTCTTCTCCTCTGGACCTTTCATGGTATCAAAGCCTGGTTCATGCTAAGGGTTGAGCAGCAAGCAAGAGAAGCACAAGAAGCAGAACGAGGGTAAGAGCTTCATCTACTCTTCCCCCTTTGTGTTGGCTACTACACCCTTGTAGTCATCAGGAGCTCTTCGGGAGGCACCGGCAAAGGACGCATTTCGGGCGCGTCTGGACCTCCGTTTTTTAGTTTGCAGGCGTTCACAAGCACTGCAAGTAAGTTTCGATTCTCTGCAAAACTCTATTTTTGAAACTGCAGGAAGGGCGATTGGTTGTGCAAACATTGTGTGTGCTGCAAAGAGGTCTCAAAGTTGCCATTGGGTGTATGTATGCAAAGTAAGGTCAGTGGTTGTGACAGTTTGGGTGTAGTATAGTACCATTGCAGAGAATACAACAGTTTGTATAGGTCAAGCAAGAGTGCTGTTGTTGGTAAATTTGTGTTGCAGAAAAGATGTCAAATGATGGAATAAACAAGATTGTTGCAAAGAAGCTTGACAAGTATAACTTCCATACTTGGAGGTTTAGATTGACCGATTTCCTGATGGGAAAAAATTGCAGGGACTACATTATTGAAGGTGAACATGAGGAGGCACCGGAGATACCAGAGAATAATCCAACTGCAGATATAAAAGAGTTCAAGGATTGGAATCAAGGAGCAAGAAAATTCATATATTGGCTTTCTATCAGCATATGGGACACTATGATTGGGCATATACAGGATGCCAAGTCACCTAAGGAGGCTTGGGACACCTTGGTGTGAAGTTGTATGAAACCAACACCAAGACACAAAAAAATTAGTTGAAGAATGAGCTTCATACTGTGGAGAAGAAGAATGTGTCCGTGAATGATTATGCTTTGAAGATCAAGGGCATTGTGGAATCCCTTGCATCAATTGGTGTTTCCGTGGATGATGATGATAAGGTGGAAGTGTGTCTGCGTGGTCTCGGGTCACAATACAAGGTGTTTAAGACGTCTATTCAGACTCGGAAGAACATTCCCAACTTCACAAATTTGGTGTCAATGTTGATCATTGAAGAGAAGAACTTGGGTGAAGAGCAACTTCTATCTTTTAGATCGCTCCATTGGAAATTGATATTGAGCCTGATGTCAATGTTGAAGAAACCCTTGAGGAGAAACTATTCGACTTCTTGCATAAAGTTTGCCAGCAACATCGCACCAAAATTTCATGTATGTTTAACTGTAATTTTCCCGTCGAAGGCATGCTCTTGTCTCTGCACGCGTGTATCTCCAAGAAAAAGAGCAAAAATATCGAGAAATCAATTCAATTGATACAATCATGTATGACAATGAATAATATGTGCATGTCAATGATCTTCTAGTTTTGCAATGCCCCAAAGGTAGAAGTTTAACATGGATATCGTAAAGGTGCCTGAGGATAAGAAGAAGACAGACAATAAGTGCCTTGCTCACAATAAAAAATGTCATCTCCTAAACTATCACTACGGTTTTATTTGCTATCTTCATGTGCTACTTGAGGATGAGTAGGTTGGGAAGGAAGATGTTTGAGGGAGCAGAGGGAGCTCCAAAAGGGCAAAAGATGATGTTCAAGAGATTGCGGAGGAGATGAAATTGGCTGCCAGAGAGAGAGTTAAGTGGACAGGTTGATATTAACTCTCTTAGAAGAGAAAACATTGAAGTGGTATAATAGGTGATGAGGAGGCCTCTGTGAGATAGAGGAAACAGATGACCTTCCACTCCCGCTCCTCCCCACATTTCCTATTGGTGATACTGAATATGTTTTAACTACAAATATTCAAGTTGTCTTTGGCATAAGGGAGGATTATTGTCTCACCATCATTGTACAGAATCTTGAGGAACATGAGGATTTTGTCGATCCAGATCTTGATAAATATCTCTAACTTTATTCAAATGTCAAGGACACTCAGTTCCATTATGTTGTCGAGACACTAGCTATGATGTACATGGATGCAATTCAGTATATCGAAGCCACCCTTCCCACTAAAGAGGAGTTTCAAGCTATTCAACAAAGACTGAATATTTCTCATATGGGAAAGGAAGGGCAGTCCTCATATGGGAAAGGAAGGGGAGTCCTCATCGGTCTAGGACACCAACTTAACAATCAATATATGGATAGATGATTTACTTGTTAATGATGAGAATGAGAAAGTATGTTTACAACAATGTTTATTTTGTACTAGAGTTCCTCATTACATTTGTTTTGTTGGCTCATGGACATCATTGTTTTGAAGGTTGTGGTGCTCAAGGATGATTTTATTGCATGCGGTGAAGGCAAATGTGTGGGAGCACTAGGAAAGGACTCAATGTTGGGAGAGTAAATTAGTCAGCTAAGATTCCCATAACTTGTCATTTCCCACAAGAAATTCTCCAAATGACAATGCAAAATTATCTTTGCTTGCAATCAAGAAATTACAGTCACCCCCAAGCCCCAGGCCCACACAGGAAGAGATTGCTGCCCCATTGTAGCTGTAGAAGCCACCAAGAAGGCCACAAAAGAGGAAGAGGATCGCCAACATGGCAAGGATTCCTTCATAGAAGTCTTTATGAGACCCCACCCCCTGACAGGTTCAGAGACATGCCGCCTCAAGCCGTGCCCTCATCCCCCATTGACACCCAAAATACCGTCAACACTCTCCGTTAGGCCTGTGCATGCAGTTTCAGCTCTAGCCACAATTATGAAGAAAGCATCCATCCAAGCCCGAGGAGACGTGCCCAATTTTGCCGAGGGTTTTACTAATATGGCCCGAGAGCTCATCCAACAGATGACAAACTACATCTCCCGACACAACATAGGAAGTGGCACAAATTTCATAGAGAGAAATGTTATTAGCCAAAGCCCAAGAGAGAGAAGTGTCTAAGGAGTTATACACCAGATAAATGTCTAGTTCATGGAGTTGTAGAAAAAAAATGATCAATAGACAGAGCAGCTAGGCACGACCATTTCTAGGATTATGGAGCTCCAACAACATGTTAACCAAGCCCATAAACTGCGACCGCCGACAGCCCACAAAGAGCTTACAGACCATCAAAGGACTACATCAGGAGGCCATGAGCCGGGTCCAAATAGCAGAGGAAGCTCTTGCCTGTACCACCACGGATTTCGCAAGGCACCGAAACTTAACAGAGGCCACCCTCCATCACCTACACGAGCTACTCGTCTCGGAGAGGCAGAGGCTCGGGCTGCCTAGCCCGCCAACCACCCCATCAGCCCTTTCATCTAGCTCAGTCAATCATAAGAAGGTGGACGCACTTATGGAGACCACAGAGCTAAGCTCCCTATTTTGGCATTCCCCCCTCAAACCCCTAGTCATCTCCTCGACTTATAGTATCGTGCCATCCGTCTCAACCTCCTCCAATACGATATTTATATAGAGTCCCTCTCCCGCCAACAGTTCACTTATGCTCTCTCCAAGATCCCCCTCAATAGCCTAAGGCTTACTTCCCATTTTTTCTTCCAGGGGGACTGATCACTTTTCAACACCCTCATGACTTCTTTGAACTCCCCTTCCACCCCCTTCAAGTCACCCTAACACCCTGGAGCCTATTACTTCCATATGGTTTCCTGCCCTCAGCCCCATTTGACCTCATTGAGTTATCCTTACCAGATGGTGTCTGCCCTTACCCTTATCTCTCCCCGTCCTCTCAAGTCGGGTGCTGTAGTACCTCCACACCGTTGGCTGGCATCTTGTCCATGAATCCTACATCTCCCTCCTCAACGATCCTCTACTGTTAAAACCCTAAGATCTCTGTAGATAATTGTTATGAATAAACATGCATAAATCAGGCATAAACTCATCCACCCAACCACCCCCGAGCCCAAGGGATACACACATGAATAATAATGAAATACATCATACCTTTACCTTGATGTCCCATACCATCAAGAGGTATAACTCCAATCCAATAGCATGTAGCTATAGTGTGAAATGGTAGGTGAGTAGTTATGATCCTCTACAGAAGAGAGCATAACATAACCTAGCCTCAAGCTAACATCAAGAGAGCATAGCCTAAGCCTCAAGATAACATAGCCTTGGCCTCCCAAGCCTCCCTTGAGTGTGCCCCATGCCCCTATTATGTAGGAGGGCCCTCAAGTAACTCTTGACTCTCCATTTCCCATGTGTGATCCTTGGATGCCTGACCCTAACCTTAACCCTTAAGGTTAGTCCTAACCCATTCTCCATTAGATCTTGTTCCCATGCTCCCATGCTCACAAGCCTAATGTGGGTTAACCTACTAGTATATGCACACATACTGTGCATATAACATAGCACACATAATGGACATATAACATACTTCCCCTCTCTCAAAACATTGCACTCTTGCAATGAAAAGAAGGAGAATTGCGCTGAACAATCTAAACCGACTCCCAAGTCGAATCCTCTATTTCCCTATCTTTCCACCTAATTTTAACCTCAAGAGGATTAGACAACTATAAAGTTTCCTTTCCTTGAATTCAAGTACCTTATCAGGTTCATGTGGAACATAAGATAAATTTTCAACTTCATTGAGTTCTTGTTGAGGAGTATCTGTGTTATCCTCACCTCCCAGTTTCCCTTTCAATCTATTGATATGAAAGACTAGATGAACTCCGACAATTGGAGGTAGTTTTAGTTCATACGCAACCGTGCCAATTTGATGTATAACTCAGAATTGACCACAATATCTAGGAGATAAATTCGAGCATTTTCCTATTGACAAAGTTTGAGAATCCTTAGGAACATTTAAATAAACCAACACTCCTAGTTCAAAAGACCAAGTTGATCATCCTCTATCACCATAGAATCGTGCCCAATCTTGAACACTCCTGATAGAATCCTGAGCTTTGGTCAGCATTTCCTACATATCATGCAAGAAATCCCTCGATGCATCAAGCTCAATGTCCTTAAGACCGACATCAATAGGTGCCCTAGGTTGATACCCATACATAAGTATGCACGGGACTAAAACAAATAGCCGTATATTTAAAATTGTTATAGGCAAATTCCATCATTGGAAGATATTTTTCCTAATTTGATGTTTTTCTAGAGACATGCACGAAGCATATCCTCTACAATCTGATTCATACGCTCTATTTGCCCATCAGACTACGGATGATCAGAGGAATTCATACTCAAAGTAATTTCCTCATTGTAAACCATTCGGAATAAAGTAGGAAAACATGGCATTATAACAGTATAGCAGGAACCAAGAATCCATCGGCGGCCCGATGTACCCCACATCTACTCATGGAATTATCGGTGTCCCGAGTTACCCATATCAACATAGAGAGTCATCAACGTCTCGATGAGTCATATATGTCCATCCGTAAACCATCAGGTTAATTGTATAAATCACCTAAAGTACGAAACTAGAGAAAGAAATGCCAACAAAGGAAGAATCCAAATTTTCTTATTTGAATACAACAAGATAAACTCGTTGAACTCTAAAGAAAGAGATTTCAACAAGTGAAAATACCGACGAGATTACACTCATCAAAATATATAGGCTATAGATAAAAGAAGTTTATCTAGAGAATGTCGACACAACAACTTTAAATGAATTCTTAAAATGAGATTGTCTTTTAATGTTGAGGTCAACATGCTAAGTGATGTAAGCAAAGCAACAATCTTGAGCCCAAATTATCCCATAAGATAATATATGTGAGGGATCGCTAGCATCCCATACCACCAACACCCCATACATACCTTAACAATTTGAAACTCTCTAGTATGCCGTCTAGGAAATATGAATAAAATCCTGTATAAAAGAAATAAAATGGCCTTATCCTAGACTTTCACATACTAAAACCTGTCTCTATATACCTGAGACTACATCAAGGAATAACTCTTTTCGAGTACATCATTAGAAAAGAAATTGAATTATTGGAGCCTTTCTAATGATAACTACCCAGTAAACAATAAAGTTAGGGTAGAAACATAACTCACCTAGATACATAAGCAACAAGGTATCCGAGTTGGCATATGTACAAAAGTACAAGGAACATAGTCCAAAATTACGTCCAAAAAACGATGGCAAATGCTACCTTTAAAGCACATGATATTATCCAAAAGATCAAAAGATCCTTATAAACCATGGATAAAAGCATAGAAGCTCCTCAAATCCATGAAAACCATAGTTGATCATAAAAATCAATGCATGCTATCTAATGGTCAAGCCAAAAGAAGTAGCATTAAAATTAGTGGCCAACTCATCAATTTGGAGTATATGAACGTGGTGTTGTTCAAGCAAAACGTGGTGTCATTCAAGCAAAACTCCAAAGTAAGCAAGTATATATGAACGTGGTGTCGTTCAAGCAAAACTCCAAAGTAAGCAAGTGAAACACGTGTATAGCACTCATTAAAAAAAAACCCTAGATATAAGTGATCTAGGCAGAACCTGATGAGTCCATATAAAACTTGGAAAACATCTAATAAAATTCACTAAAACAAACCGATCAACTAACCCATGATAGAATTTATCTTAGGCTTAGGAAATTAAGCATAAACCACACTTAAACAAGTGTAAAATAGATTATCATGGACAAGTGTCAAAGGCAAGACATACTTTGAATGCAAATTCTAGCCATCATTGAAGAAAGTAAGGAACCTGTCCAAAAATAATGGCTAAACAATGGTAAAAAATCATGAAAATATCATTCAGAATTAATCTAAACAGAAATATCTACTAATACGAGATATAATCATATTAATAATATGCGAATAACCCGCATCTATCTAATGTCAGCACGAGAAAACATACTTCAACATTAAATAACCCTCCAAAATATTAAATTCTCAAGAAAAAGAATTGTCATGATTTTTTTCTAAATTTTTCTAATTTTATAGGGCCTCAAAATACGTTAATTTTGAATTTCAACAAACCTATCTTATGGCATTCCAAACCTATATTTTTCCAGAAAATTTTTAGCAATTTAATTTTCCAAAATACCATTGATATTTAAAAAAAATACCAATTTCTAGGATTTCTAAAAACAATTTCTAGAATATTCCTAATTTTTCCTGAGAATCGCATCATTCACGAAATTTCCAATTCCGCTCGACAATTCTCAAATCCAATGAAAATTTATAATTTTAATGGATTTTTTATTTTTTTTGGTCAAAAAATATATTTTTAAAGGAATTTGAATGGTCACGAGGCGCGGGCACCGAACAAACCCCACATTTTCTAGAAATTTAAAATAACCTTTGTCTAATTTTTAGGATTTTTTTGAAAATTTTAATTAACCCCGAATGCATTTAGAATACCAACGGTCAAAAAATTTCAGAATCCCAATGGTTTTCGGGAAAATGAAAAGACAAAAAAAAAATCGGAATGTGAAAGGTCAAAAGTTTCTGGAATCCGAAAGGTCAAAAGATTTTCCGGAATTCGAAAAGGCAAAAGGTTTCCCGGGAGATGAAAAGCCAAAAGGTTTAAAGAGAAAAAAAATTAGAAATTTCAGAGATTTTTTTTTTTCAAATCTCATATTTTCTCAAAATTTTTTCAGGCTTTTCCAAGCTTTTTTGAAAGGATTTCAAAAGCTCTTGTTTTTAATTTAAAAAACTCATTTTTTAAAAAAATTTAAAAAACCAAACCTTAATAAGCTTTATTAAAAAGATTATGAAAATTTTTCTTTAGGGGGGGGGCGATTTTCGCCCGCCGCCGCCGCCGGCTGCGCGCTGCAGCCCCCCCCGCGTGCGCCAAATTGAGAGGGAGAGAGAGAGGACTCTCTCTCTCTCCTCTCCTTCTTCTCCAAACCATTCACTCTCCACCCCCTCCTTCTCTGTTAATAGAGAGGAGGATTAAGCTTTAATTAAAATTTTACTTAATCATAATTAAATATTAATTATGATTAATGTTTACTTAAAAAAATCCCTATTAAAAGGAGTTCACACGCGGGAGAGGAAAAAAGAAGAGAAAAATCAGATTTGAGAGGCAAAGAGGGTCCCACGCACATGGGAGAGCATTTCATGCATCAACATACTGCTCCCTATTGCATTTCAGCAGAAAATCGGTAGAAATTTGATCGCATACCCGCAGAAAAACCCACAAAAATGTATAAAAAATACATTTTTAACCATAAAAATGCTCAAACAATTTTTAAAAAATTAGCAAAAATTTCCTAAAAATTCTAGAAATTTAGGGAATCCATTCTACCAAAATTATCTACAATAAAATATGTGGTATTTTTGTAAAAATTTTCATTAATGCTTATTTTAAACCACAAAAAATAGAAAAAAATAGCATTAAACTCACGAAATTCCCCCGCAATGTCGATTCGTCCATTGAATAGTAGTAACACGCATTCCAATCGCCATATCGATGATCCTCCAAATCATCAACACAAATCAAAAAAATAACATTTTTATTAGTAAGTATTAAAATTTACTTCAAAAAAATTACCAAAAATTGCAATAAAAAAGAAGAATCAACAATAACTTACTAGAGATTGCTCTCATACCACTGTTAAAACCCTAAGATCTCTCTAGATAATTATTATGCATAAACATGCATAAATCAGGCATAAACTCATCCACCCGATCACCCCCGAGCCCAAGGGATGCACACATGAATAATAATGAAATACATCATACCTTTACCTTGATGTCCCATACCATCAAGAGGTATAACTCCAATCCAATAGCATGTAGCTATAGTGTGAAATGGTAGGTGAGGAGCTCTACATGCCAATAGCTATGCTACTGCTGCTTGGAACCTTGGATATCTGCACATGGAGGTTTCTTGATTCCCTAATTTTACACAGTGTGTACAATAGAGTAGTGGACTTGCTCTTAACTGTGGGCATTCGATGATAGTGTGATTCAATTTGCACATAGAGCACCACACCAATTCTCTACGGGTGTAAAGATGGGTATCCCTATGCCACCCAGATGCTTCTCTTCTATCCTTTACCTTCATTTGTTCCAGTATTGTATTACTAAGTTCATCCACAATCATGTTTTTGACTTGCTTTCTCTGAGTTTTAATCTCTTGGTGACTCGAAACATGCAAAGTCATATTTTGACATCTTCTGGTTGTGGCAATTCTAGCATATTGTCTTCATATTCAATTGCTAGTTTACAACATGCATCCAGAGTAGTCGGTCGGGCTAATACCAAATAATCCTGCATCTTGTGGTGTTTCACTCCGAGCTTCAGAAGCAAGACAATAATTGATAATTAGTTAGCCTTTACGGTAGTTTGCACCTTGAATTTAAGTGCTTTAGCCGAGACACATAGTCTTGCAGCTGTGCGCCACAAGACTCCATCTATCCTTGTCGCACTTATGGCAAAGCTGGGCACAAACACATTCTTGAGCTATGTGAAATTAACCTAATCTTTGGGTTTGAGGGCTTAGAACCATTGATGCACTTTTCCTTCTAGGGTCATTGAGAAAGCATGAATCATTGTTACATCATTGATTGGCCTGCAGGTCTCACATGTGGACTCAAAGATCTCTACATGTTGAATATGATCCCCATCCCTAGAGAATTTTTGAACGACCTTTAAAATGATGCTACCATTTCATTTGAGAGGGTTGGGATTCTAGAGCACTGCCTAGTTCCTTGACCATTCCTCGGCCCATTTCTGCAGCCATATTCAAGAAATGTGTCCTTGTGGTCACATTGAGATCTATGGTTAGATTCGCCCTTGGTCTTTGAGGAATTGATTCCCCTCGTTCTCTTCCTATGTTGGCTCTTCTAGGCATTTTCGATCTATGGGATGGACCGGCCACTTCATTCTCGAATGGCTCATCATTAGTCACCTCTATACGCCTTTACACAATTAAGAGTTCCATGTCCTGTATGAACGTGGGATGATTGATCATCTGCTCGATGTGTATATGCAGTCTTCCACTTCACCCGCTTCTCTTGGTAGATTATCCCCTTCATCTAGGGTTACAAACCCTTCCTACGCTCTGGGGTCTTCATTAATGGGTTCAAAGTTTGGAATTTCTCCCACTCCTGCCCATAACTATTTTCGGCTCTTTACCCCATGATTGAAGTAAGTTTACACTTCCCATCTCCTTTTGTTCGGCTCTAGCCCTTTGAGTATCGAGCTCTTGTTTTCTTAAGCTTAATTCTCGTAGCTGCCATTCTACCTCAATTATTTTTAGATCTAATTCTACTTCCTCTGAGGTTGGAAAGAATACTTGACCAGTCTTGGCTGCACTTTCCATGTCTCTTCTCATTCGGGGGGTGCCAGTGTTTGACAGCCTTGAATTTGAAGTTTGGATAGGTACTTCTTGCCTTGGACCAAGTCCAGCACTGGTTGATGGACCCATGCCCGCAAATTGCGCCTCTTCAACATTGCTAGTTTGGAGACCAAAAAATCCCCAGGCTATATCAATGATACTGCTGGATCTGGTAGGGAAAGGTGGTTTCTCCTTTTTCCCAAACCTAGAGTATCACAACCCTTCTTCCATGGATTCTTCAATACTATTTTTGACGGTGGTTAGATTCCTTAAGAAACTCAATTGAGTGCTTACTGAGTGGCCTGAACCCACACTCTTTTGATAGGAAGAGCCTCGGTGATTTGATGCACTATCGTCTCAGGAGTGAGGTCATCTCCGATGAGCTTTCCAGACCTCAAATGCATGTGAATATGATTTGATAAGCTATTTTGCTCCCCAATTAAATTTTGGTCAGATCTTGTCGACTCGTTTATGAGGCTATGAGATTGCAGAGAATAGTTCACGGTGTGAAATGTCAGAAAACTATTCATGTTGTAAATGATTTTATGCACTTTCACGTGTTTAAAATTTTTGCTTTGGACTCAGAATTTCACATTACCTTGTTATGATTTTCAATGGTCTCAAGAACTTACTTAGCCTTAATCTGACAATACCAGGTTCGCAAGTTGGATTTGATTAAGGCGTGAAATGGCAGAAACAGTTCATGCCGTGAAGGAAAAAGGTTTCATGTTTTGAAAAGCAAATGGTTGACGTCGTGAACTGAAAATGGTTCATGCCGAAAAGGTTCTAAAATGGTTCATGTTGTGTAATGACTACCTATTTTTTGCAAGGTAACCCCGTGAATTGCGGAGTGCTAATCGCGGCATTGCTGTGTCGGGAGCATTTCATGGCATCATGAAGTTATAGAAAATGGTTCACGTCGTGAAGGATTTTCAGTTTCATGTGGAAATTTTTTGTGTCGACGACGACTGAGGTGAATTTGGGTGTAAAATCCTTATCCAAATGCTTCCAAGATGATTGTGCCACGTGTACGGAATGTAATATGAGTTCAAGGCACAATCAATGGCTCCTTATTTTTATGATTTTTGTAAATTTTTGAAAAGAAAGAAAAACAGAACACCACCCTACTCATTCACACATTGACAATTCCGATCATGCAAACATCAAAATTGACTAGAAAAAACAGTGGAGCCCTCTTCTAAGACCACTCCACCACACAAGTACGTGACAATAAACACAACCAATTTTTCACAAATTTTTCCTTCCACTCAAATCTTATCCATTCATTTCCAACACAATGCACTACTAGAATGCAAAGGCAATGATAAATCTTATGTAATGGGAGCTAAAACTCAAAGAGGATGGAAGAAACAAAGGTGTTTCCCTAGGAGCGGTGCCAAAAATGTTATGGGCTACCACACCTCCAAGAGGGAACTCAATGCATTCACCATAGGGAAGAGCAATAGAACACAACTATCATAGAGAACTTACCAATGCTTCAAACTTGTGTCCCTTGAGGTCTCCAAGCTCACTTGAGAAGCTCCAATCCTCCAAGCTCCACCTCCACGCTGTCACCGTAGAGTCGCTCGCACCACCACATAGGGCAATCACTCTCTCTCACTCCTCAACACAAGCATGCAATATACAAGTATAGAGGAGGCAAAAGTGCTAGAATTCTCTCTTCCGATCTCTCTCTCAAGACAAAAGCAAGAGCTCTCAATAGCACAAAGGGGGATTGTGTCCATTCTTTATGAGAAAATGCCTTATATACAATTTGTCCCTTGTTCACACTTGGGCACCCAAAACTTACTTAACTATGGCCTTGGGTGGCCAATATCTCATAATATACAACTTTTATAGTGCCTTTGCATGACACTTATCAATGTCCTCAAATGGAGGAGAATATTTTTTAATCCAAAATGGGATTAACAGTTGGCAAATAGTCCACCTTTGACATTAGTATCCATATAAATTAACAAATGTCAAGAATAAGACAAGAAGCCATGGCCTACCTTCTTTAGAAAGTTATGCGAGTCATGTGTCTTTAATCTAGAAAAACTGTTATTGTCCATAGTAAACATGTTTTATAATAATGCACCATAGCATGTAGGCGTACGGATTGATCTCATCCTATCATTGATCGTACTTATCTCATCCTTTGTAAGTAACCATGGTGCGCAACGATAAGTCGTATTTCTTATTTTAGAACTTACTATAGGCCATAAAGATGGTTTATAGTTTTGTTCCTTCAAATCCACCCTCATAGCCTCTGTATCTTTGATACCCACAAGATGTTTCCAAAGCGAGTGTCCAACATTCTTAAAAATATGCATGGAGTCAAGAATATGTGTGATTTTTAGTTCTTTCTCCAATATTCCAAACTATACCATATTGAGATCTGAGGTGTCATCAATTGTTTTCCTCTATCTTTGTGACAATCCTCGTCTTCCTCGTCGCTTGTGAGCTCAGCATCTGGATCTATGATAGGTCCAATTGTCCATTTTTTGTACCAGTCCATAGGAGTCATTCGTATAGGGACCACTCCACTCTCAATCCTTCTATTTAAATGTCTTGCCATTTCATTCGATCGCAATGTGTCCTTTCAACAAAAATCTTCTATGTCGGAGATATATATTCTTGCCGAGATTCTTGCTATATTTTGATCGTAGCCAACCTCTGCATGGTGGACATGCCTTGTACACCTTTGTTGATAGAGCTATGAACAATCAAAGTCTTAGTGCAATTATTATTTCACGTCACTTTAAATCCAAACAAAGTAACTACAATCATGTACTTGAAGAATAGCCATAGGTAGGATAGTCATGAATAGTCCATGTTAGAATGCCGCGAAGCTCAAAGGCTCGTTCACATGTAGGCTAGGACATGTCAAGCACTTTTATGCCTTTCCAAAGTTGTTATAGATCTTTGATGAGTGGTGCTAGGTACACACTGATGTCTTTGACTTCTTGTTTTCCTACATTGAAGTGTTGTATTGAGTCATATTTTTTAAAGAAGTATAAACATATCGGGTGGATACAATTTCAGACCATGTTTCTTGTGCATGTACTTGGAATTAGTAAACTCAATATTAGATGCTCCTTATTTATGGACATGAATGGTGGTAGGTTGTAATTGATCAGTACCACTGGCCAGGTTGACCACTTAGTTGATCTATGCGAAAATGGATTGATTCCATCAAGACCAACACTAAGTTTTAAGTGACGGGGTTCTTGACTAAATTTAGTCCATGTTCTATTAATGTGCTTGAAAGATTCACAGTCAGACGGAATGCGTAGAATCCCATCTGTGCTCACATTGTTTGACGTCCAATCCATAAGCTTTGACAACTCCAGGCTCCAAAATAGATACTCTATTCGCGGGGAAAATGGAAAATGTCTTAGAACCTTATGAGGAATAAGTGTTGCTTTCTCCTTAAAACGTGAAGCACCGCATTTGGGACAAAGAACGGAGTTTTGATGCTCTCCTCGATACAAAATTCAATCATTGATGCATGCATGGATCATTTCGTAGTCAAGTCTCCAAGACTCATCTTCATCTTTCGTGCCTCGTTCCTTGTTTTTGGGATGGTGTTATCAGGCGGTAGAATCTTACTACTAGAAAGCAATTTGGCAACAAAAATAGTTTATTAGAAAAATAAACATACCCTATCACTTAGCATCCATGTATTATTTTATATGATCCACTTACGTTAGTAATGCTGAAAACTGATACATTGCTCCAGGAGTAGCGAGCTTGGAGATTTAGGATGAGGAAGGTCATAGATAATCTAATCACAGAAGAACCCTCATATATCTTTGTGAGTGCTTCTTCTCTTGGAGATATTTTCCATGAGTATCACTGTCATCTGTATTACTCTAAAACCAATCATTAAGAAATCAAGTCATGTTGCCAGCATCATGCTCCACATCATCAGGTTGCTTTGTTTGACATGCGTATTGCCCTCTCAACCTTTGAAAAGTGCTAGAATCTTGTGCTCTAAGAATTCGCATACACTCTACTAACAATCGAGACTGACCTTGATGATATAAGGGCACATTCTCTATAATATCATAGTGTGGAACCTGTATTTCAATACGAATTAGAAAATCATAAAGACATAATAATTCATAATAATAAGACAAGTGACAACAAAGCATGAGTAAACACATTTGCAAAGTCTCATCAAATTAAATTTTGACATCATGTATATATGCTGTTTTAAATATATTCAAATTAATAGGACCTTTGGCGCCACAAGATATAATAAGTGAAAAATATAAATATACTAGTAGAATGTCATGGATCAAAGCCCGTTACAACAAAAGACATGTGCACAAAAAATACTATAAATACATCTTTTCTCTATGTGGAGCTGGTGGTCGCCTATGCCAACCATAATTCACTAGCAACTCCTCACCCAGCACGCAACGATATAATAGCATTGACTATAATGTATCTCGGTACATCTCTACTCATGTGCACTGGCTCATGATGACCAGTGTCACACTCCACAAAAGTACCATTAGGGAAAATTTGGACTATGAAATGGACCCTATAATAAGAAATCCTAATTTTTAGTAATCTTTTGATTAAAAATGCTAATTTTGATCCCATAGTAGGAGACAAAGCAAATGATTCCCCTATTTTTTATAGACTTTTTAGGTCCTACCATCTACATTTTATCCACTCTCTCCACTAGCTTTTAGTACTTTTATAGTCTATAGTTTTGGAATATTTTAACCTATTACTTTTAGATGCAAGTTGCATCACCATTCCCAAGGTTTCACTTTTCGGCCATAAAGAGGGCCCAAAAATTGACTTTTTCAAAATTTTCATTTTTTTGAGTTTTTCCATAAAAAAAACTTGCCTTATATATATATAAATCCAAAAAGTGAAATTTTTATATCATTTCTTAGTCATAACTACCTCATAACAATCTTGTCATATCTTTCTAATTTCTATAATATCTAATCATTGCAAGGTGCATTCTAATATTTATACCAAAAATACAATGCAAGTTGCATCACCACGCCCATAAGGGAGGTCCAAAAATTGAATTTTTTAAAATTTTTATTTTTTTAAGTTTTTCCATCAAAAAAACTTTCCTTAAACATATATAAACCCAAAAAGTGAATTTTTTATATCATTTCTTCTTAGTCATAACTACCTCATAGCAATCTTGTCATATCTTCATAACTTCCTCAGAATCTTCACTCTTATTATATCTTCCTTAACTGCTATGCTATCTAATGATTACAAGATGCATTCTAATATTTTATATCCAAAAATAGAAGGGCGCTTTTTGAGGCCACTAAAATAATGACTTTTTGATACTTTTCACATTTTAGTGTATTTTCATTTAAAACTTTTCTCCCAAATATATATATATATATATATATATATATATTAAAATTTTCATTTTCAAATCCTTATCTCATTTAATGTAAATTTTTAATGTCATTTAATGCCACCCCACTCCTTTCATTCTTATCATCTCTCCTAATCATGACTATAATCTTTATTTTTGGAATATCAAAAATGGCTTTTTTAGAGAGATATATTCTTAATATATATTTCTCTAAGATCATTCCAAATGTTAGAATATTTTTATCTAATATAAATCTCTTTTCTAATCTTATTTTTTTATCATCTTGAATTAGACATGCCTTTAGATGATATTATGAATGGTAGAAAGCGTAAAGTAGACATTCACATTCGTAAAGATGAAGATTATGCACTAGCAAAACGTCCATATATTAGGCAACTATTACCTAATTCAACCATGTCCACACTAAGAAATGAGAGGAAGAAGAATGTTGATCTTTGGGTGGATGGAAATTTCTTCCCCTATGATCCTTTGACCTTGTACAGTCCACTATTTTGTGATTTGACTAGTTTTGTCAATATGTAGGTGATGGGGAAAATGGGCTCTTAGGTTATTGTAAAAGACTTTTTGTTTAGTGGTGGTCTTTATAACCAATACTTACACTCAATTAATTCAAGTCTTCAATCAAGTATTGAAGATTTGAAAAAACATTCACATGACCTAGACATGAAAAATAAGCAACGAGAAACACTCATAAATAATCAAAGAGATATATTGTCTAGGTTACAAAGAAAAATAAGGAGGTTGAAGCACACACCAATTGGTTTGCACGTGAGCATAAATGAAAGCTTTCGAATATTCAAAATCTTTCGGTGCAAGGTGGTGCAAGGAAACTGAGGGTCATGGCAACAAGGTATGTTTCCATGGAATTTTTTGTTTGCACTTTTTATGTATGTGTTAATTGAAAGGTTTTTCCTGATAGATTTAATGGTGTTTTCATTATGTCCTAGGAATTTCTTAACTGATGCATCTGGTGTGGGAGATATTATGCACGTTTCAAAGCCTGCATGAAGAACAAAGAGATAACATCAATCATCCGTGATTCAAATTGCAAGAGAGTCATTGAGGTGGTTACACAAGACATTATGCAAGACATCAAGGGGCTTATTAGTGCAAGGGAAGTACAAGATGCATGTGATAAAGCTAGCATCAGTCGCGCAAAGGGTTACGAGGGAATTTATGGAGTCATCAAAGGAACTCTTCGTACCTGAGGGATTCGAGGGCACTTTCTTCCTCCTTCCTATAAAGTATCATTAGAAAAGAAGGCAAGCAATGCAGATGTTAAATCAATCCTTGGTGAGTATATTCATGTAGAAGTAACAATGGTTTTAGATCCTAAGTCCAAGGATAGGCTTGAAGTACAGTACAACACATACAACAACCTCTTTGTGGACCTAAAGAACCTTCAACGACATATGATCCGATTCTATAAGGTTTCACATCAAGGTTGGGTTTGAGCATTTATTGTTTAACTTGCAAATTTACCTTATCAATGACATGAATTACATGTGTTGTTTGGCTTGGTTTATGTGATATGTAGAATTGGAGGGAGTCCTATTGCTTATACTGAAGTTGGATGAGGCTTAACTAGTAAAAGGGAAAAGATTGGAGCGAATGGGAGTCACATATATGAATGAAGCAATGGCATATGCAAAGGACAATGATAAAATCCCTTCTTTCAGTGTTCAATTTGAGAAGGATAATTGGTGGCTTGGAGCCTTTGAGGTTCCAAAGGAGAACACTGAGGTGTTAAATTGGATGCTTTGATGATGCCCTCCTCTAATTCTAGAAGTCATCAAACAACAGATGAATGGGGAGGAGCTTGAAGTGGATGGTGTGGGCTCCTTTCGTGTGGATTGGCATCGATTTGAAGACCATAAAATGCATGTGTAATAGTGCACAATGCCTCCATCCATGTCCATTGTGCATGAAGCGGTCAATTCTCAAGCCAAAGAGCGAGGATGAGCTCCGATGGGTGGATGGGATCTCGTCTTCCGACTTAGATGCAACACCCAATAGGGACACGAAGGATCCAAATTGGGCACCAATTATTCCTTTCCCAATGAAAAGTATACACTTTTGCACATTGCATGCCATGATGAGGATTTTTGATAGGTTGCTTAAGCTTCACATTGACTATGGATTCACTATGCAGCCAGCCTCATGCTCATCCCAAGCAATAAAGCAAGTGGAGAAGCTCCTTAACTCTTTGGGAGTACATGGCAGGAATGTAAAGATTGTGAAAGATCTTAAGAAGTCTAGGGCACATCATATTGTTGCTCCACAAGTGTCAATGATTGAGCGGGCAAAGGCGAGGCGATTCTTGCAAGTACACCACATATGTCGACGACAAGGATCCAACTCTACAAAACAAGTGAAATAAGGTGTGGGCTTACTTTGACAAGGTTGTGACAACTATGTTAAAGAGCACAACAACTCAAGAAGAACAAAGTGTGTTCAAAATAGATGTGACAGAATTCATCAAACTTGTTAGTGAGAGTTGGGGAGATACCTCCATTGCATATTACATGGTAAGATATTCTCATCTTAATTATCACTATTCATTAATTACCATTGCAATTGCTTACTAAAATTCCATAAACATTTATCTTCACAATTTCTTACTTGGACTTTTTTTATAGCACATTGTATATGCACATGGACCGTATTTTCTACAAAAATATGGGTCCTTGGATATGTGCAGCACCCAAGGCATGGAAAAATCACATTACGCAGCCAAAGGAGTGTACTTCAAGAATACTCGACATGGTTGAGGGAAGACATGTAGCAAATATCTTGTGGAGATGTTTGATTGGTTCTATCTCATCGCAAACAATCTTGCAAGAAATGTTACTAAGGAAAAGGCTCGAATGTCAGCAATTGCTGAAGCCGCACGACTCAAAAGGAAGGAGGCAAACATAGAGAAGTGGAATGGAAGTTCAAGAGCAAGCCATGTCGCATGGCATGCCACAATGGCAAGACATGGCAGACGTTGGGTTAAACGTGTCTAATTTGGTGGTTTTGTAATTTTTACCTGGTTTCATACTATCTGAACACATTATAAATGAGTTTATATAAAGGTGTAATAGTCTCATTCATTCTCATTTCTATATTTTGACTTCACTTTTGCCATGTCTCGCACGAAAAACATTGCACGTAAGCATCCACCATCACCTCATCGTCCTCCACTGCCCTCTCCCCCATCCAGACACCAGTGACCCGGCCACCACCACTGACCTTGATCGAGAGACAGGGAGTGATGTTGACCCTAATGGAGTGCCATGGGCTGATATTCCTATCCCCCAAATACATTACACAACTAGGAGGAAGAGCTTGCATTGAGGTATGGGTCCGTTGTTGCCAACACGAGAAGAGGTGGCATCATCAGCAACAAAAGGAGCAGAGCAGCAACAGAAGGAGCTCCATCATCCTCTTGGCGTAAATGTGCACGAGATTGGAGTGCTCATGCACGTCCTCCTCGACCACCCGCAAACAAGAAAACCTCCTCCTCGTGCCCCCAGGAGGAAAAATGCAATGGCATGGTAGCTCTAAAGGAGATTCGGAGGTTCTAGAAGAGTGTCCTCATCTCGTGAGAGCTCCTTTTGCATGTCTTGTCAAAGAGATACTATACAATTTAGGGGGCCGAGACAAGAGGATGCAAAGCCTTGCCTTGGCTGCAATCCAAGAAGTAGCGGAGGCATTTTTGGTCACCATGTTTGAAGATTCTAACTTGTGTGAAATCCATGCAAAGCGGGTCACAATTATGTGTAAAGACATGAAGCTGGCATGCACCATTTGACGTGATAAACCTCTGAATATTTTTCCTTATGATGTACATGATTGGACAATGTAAAACTTCACTTAATATATTCTCTTTTTAGTGCTTCTCAAGTTGTCCATCAAGGCCTTGATTGCATGTGTACTGTATCAAAAAAATTTAAATGTATGTGATTTGTATATTTCATTTACAAGGGTGATTTATATATTTCACTTGTTAGTATGTATAGTTTGAAGGCTTTAAAAAGTAAACAAAACCCCCAACCTAAATAGAGTGACTTTTGCCCAGAAGGAAGCGTGTCTGGGCAAAAGTTGCCCTGTTCAGGTTGGGGGTCTTTTTGCCTTTGTAAACCTTCCTCTCAACCATATGTATTAATATTTTTTTGTTTTAATATTATTTAGTTGTAAATTGCTTGGTGATACCAAAACTTGCAATGTATGATAACTAGGTGATATCAGGCTCAGTGTGAAGGCACCACATCTTTTATGATCTTAATACTACTTTGTAAGGAAGTATATATCTTTAATTTTAAGTACCTAATTTATAATAAGATCTATATAAATGGTTATACATGACAATTGAAGGCTGAAAATGCAAATAGAGCCCTAACCTGGACAGGGCATCTTTTGCCTAGACAGCAAGCTTGTTTGGGCAAAAGTTGCCCTGTTCAGGTTGGGGCTATTTTTGTATTTGGTGGCCTCTAATTGTCATGTACAAACATTTATATGTATTCATATTCACATATACATAGGCCTTACTATCAATTAAAGCTGAGTATTGGGGCTAAATTAGATAAAACTATACTCATGTAAGAACTCTCTCCTTCCATGTGTAAGAACTCTCTCATCATGTAAAAGAGTATCTTTTATGATCTTAATATTACTTTATAAGGCACTATATATCTTTAATTTTAAGCACCTAGTTTATATAAAATCTTATATGAGTGCTTATACATGACAACTGAAGGCTAAGAAATACAAAAGGAGCACCAACCTGAACAGGGTAACTTTTGCCCAGACAGCAAGTCTGTCTGGGAAAAAGTCGCCCTATTCAGGTTGGGGCTATTTTTGTATTTGTGGCCTCCAATTATCATGTACAAGCATTAACAAGTAGTCACATTCACATACACATACACATAGGCCGCCTTGCTATCAATTAGAGCTGGGTGTTGGCTAAATTAGACAGAACTACACACTCATTGTGGTCAGAGAGGACATGAGGGGACATCATGGGAAGGTCCAAATTAATCATTACTGATACCACAAACTAATCATGCATGCAATCCAGTGTTATCCACAATGGTTCTCACTCTCTCACTCTCTCTCTCTCTCTCTCTCTCTCTCTCTCTCTCTCTCTCATATCATGAAAACTTACATTATTCAAAATTTATGTAGATATTATGTATAAAAAAACCCACTTGTATTAATAAAAAGGATTTACATTGATCGTCAAACAGAGTATCTACGATAGATTTTCAAGATAACTCATAATGTTCTTGAGACGCCTAGCTACAATCTTGCGCCTCTTCTTGCTAAGTGGAAGTGTTCCCGAGACGATATGGCATTGACGACACAATCTGGGTCCTTCTCACCAATACTCTCCCTACAAATGCAGTGTGTACGAGCACTTTCAGAAGCGTAACCCCCTGGGCAGACAGCGTACGCTGCAGCCTTGTTGTGATGAGCACTATCTTGTTAGCGTTTCTTGGAATCGTTGTGACAAGCATAGGACCTTGCTAATAAGTACTTTGAGGGCTAACATGTAGAATCTTGCCATGGGGCTTAATGCATTGTGCACCACAACAAGGTGTTGAGGTGCAATACGACCCATGTAATGTAAAACGCAGCATCTCTTCCAAAACCCTCGCGTGTGCCACCTTTACGTTGAGCCCAAGCATCTACAGAGACTATATGCTAAACACAAGAATAGGATTAGTGGAATTCTAGTAGTATTATCAATTATATTTATTAGACTCATACATAATTTATCTTACCGTGTGTTTGAAATCAGAGCTAACCACCTTAGGCTTGCAACTTTTATGGAGGATTTGTGTTCCTCCAATGACACTAATGTAGCATCCTTAGAGTCTGGTCGGCGGCAATTGTTCCTGAGATTTTCTAAACTCCTCCTCAGTCACAAGCCTTTGATCAGCCTCTGCAATCGCTAATTTCAAGATCATCACCGACTCATGCACACCACCCTGCACCAGAACAAGCCCTTGTTGCAAAGCCTCCGAGCCCTAAGTGTTGTCGATGGGAAATTCATCATTCACAGCTAACAAGGAGAGGCACTCGGCTTGGTTGAGCTTGTAGACCTTTTTTAGGTCATGTAAAAAGAGGAATTCCTCCCCTTCAATCATCACCAGAGAGCTGAGCTTACTAAGCTCAAGCTTCGGCATTTCATGTGTGGCCTCCTTTCCCTTGCCCACATCTGGTACATTTAGGGTACCCTCTATAGGATCCTCCCCCACCTCTTCTCCACCCTCTGTTATGGTTGAGGCACTTGTCTCTCCAGAGTATGGCACCAATGCCTTTGACGAGGATGCTTCACCAGATTGAGGTGCCTCAATTTAGAGGAGGGGATCTTTGGCCATAAAGGCCTCAACAAGCTGGTTAAGGACCTCAAGTTTAGGATCCTCCTCCTTAAATCCTTGTACCATGCCTCCAATTGTAGAAGGGAGTGACGAATGCTAGAAATGGAGAGATGAGTGGTTGCAAGAGAGAGGAACTTCAAAACAAAGTGTTAGAAAATGAGAGAGGTCCTATATTTATAGACCTCAAAATTAAACATTGGGCATTTCTTACTATAACATAAGTGACCTAAATAACCCCAAATTTATATAAAAATATAAATTAAATCGACAAGACATAACACAAGTGGTCATTCATAAAGGAACCATCATTTTATAATAGGTTTGATACAAAACCATCTTAATTTTTTTTAAAAAGACAAATAGCCCCTCGACTTGTGACACTAATTCTGAAGTTGAAATTTGCATCCACCATTACTCTAGTCTTTGCAAAACTTTAAGCTCTTCTCCAAATGTCTTCCAATCGAAACAAGGAAATTCAAGTGTAATAAATAAAACAACATATTCAAAAAACACAAAGCAAGGCAAATTTACAAATATCAAAGCTCACCTTTCGTCCAATCTTGATGCTTGCTTCTTGGACATCTTTAAATCCTAGAATGAGAAAATGCTCCCGAACATCTCCTAAGCTCCATTAAGTGCTTGCATTCACCACCTCAAATGAACCATCAAGAAAAGTCATAGATAAATCTATGGGTGTATCCACATCCTCACTTGATTGCAACCCATTCCCCATTCTTCTTCATCCATCGTTCATAGAAAAATCGAATGAATAAGCTCTGACGAGTCTTCAAGTATCGAAAGGTCACACTTGAGGGCACCACTTTACACGAGTAGATGTCCCCTTTGTGAAACCCCTCCACAATATTCCATCCAATTCCCAAGACATTGTTAATTTGTTCAATTTGTAATTTCTTGCAAATGAACATTGTTGGGGTGGGTTGTGGAGAAAGCTTAGAGAACATAAATATAAATAGATGGATTGGGGAAAACCATCCAAGCCCCACAGACTTAGAGGCCTTAGAGAATTTTAAGGAAGAGTGTATGTCAGAATACATCTTGTTTTTGAAAGCATTAACGCTCCACCTATTCGAAATTAGCCACTCTACACTATGTAAAGAGTCCATATGGATTTCCTCAAGGCTACCATATTCTGTAGGCCGAGGAGGGACTTTGTAAGAGTGTGTGTAAAAGAATATATTTTTGTTGAAGAGGGCTCTATGATTTTCACCTAGAAACATAAGCTCACCTATTGTACTATGACAAGCACTAAACACACCAGTGAGGCTTCTCAAAGGTTGTTCTTCAATATAGCTCGATAGGAAAATGTATGCAACCCACATACCATAATTAGTAAAACAAAACAAACCATTTTCAAAAAAAAAATCAACCACATACTTACAGTTTGGAAGGAAGCCTATTCCTCTCCATGGAAGGAGGAAGATACATGTCTACAGCCATGTAGACATGTTGTATTATTGCCTTAATTTCTCCATTCTTATCCTTCTTGAAATGAAGAATCCTTCCCTTCCAATGGTGTTCCAAAACACCACGGTTAAGAACTCGATGTGGACCTGTGGCACTTGGTTGTATATAAACCCAATCTTTCACCCTAAATGGATGCCCGATCCACTCACCTTCATCATCTGCAGTGTTGTAGAGAAGGTATTCAAAGATGGAATCACTTGGTCTCTTACTAGAGGTAGGCATAATGAGATGTATGGGTGAAGAAGAGTGAGGAAAAGAGAGGGCACAACAGCTTAAGAAATGATTAAAGAAATAGAAGATTATGAAGAAATAGAAGATTATGAAGAAATAGAAGATTAAAGTTTGGTATGGGTGAGCAAGAGAGAGCAAGATGAGATTAGGGAGAGTATAGTAGCTTTAGAGATGATTATGTAATAATAGAAGGTTAAAGAAGCTTGTGGAAGAGAATTAGAGAGAGATTAAGAGCTTAGAGAGCTGAAATGAGCTTGAAAAATGGGTTTCCCACCATAGAATATGATTGATAGCCTTTTTTGAGGTAAAAACACCTTTTTGGAGGGAAAACCAAAATGTTAAATTTTTAGGGTTTTTTTGGCCGAGCTGCACTTTTTTATTTAAAAATGTTGGCCCATGTCATTTCAAAAAGGAGATTTGACCCTTGCCTTGAACTTTGGTGTGACCTCTAGAGAGAGGTGGAAGATAGGGGGACAAGTCTAGGAAATGTAATAACTACCCTATATTTTATAGCTAAAGCTAGTGGATAGAATGTACACTCCCCCCCTTCCCATTGGTGGAAATCTTGATTAGCACTAATTTTTTTATTGGTAAAGGATCCATTTTATAGTCAATTTTCTCCCTAATGAATTAATTCTTTCATTCCTCCCTCTATTACTGTTGATTAGCCCTGATATATTTCCTTGAGTGTAAGGTTTGCCATCGATATATAATCTTTGTGATTTGTTATGGGTAATGCCTCTTCCAATGAGACAGGCAGCATTAGTACATAGCCCATATGTGGTTATACTCTTGATGTAGTGAGAAAGCTGATGCCATCATGGACCCCATGAATAGATATGTCCACAAAATGTCATAAGAGTGACCTCTGAGAGTGAACTCAGACATGTAAATCCTGTGCAATAAAAAGACCTCTACCCTTGCCGGCAATTGAAGATGGTGCATAGTGAGCACCCCAAAAGCTGAAAACCTCTCCATCAGCTAGAAGTGATGCACCCTTGAATCAGCCACCATAATGTTTACGATTATATGTCTTTATGAGAGGTAGTAGGTGATTGGGTGTAAGGAATAATTGCTAGACATCTCGGACTAAGAACTAAGAGGTAATTGGTGTGTGCATGCCTCCATTTATAACTGAAGAACAACTTGACTGTGGCGCATGTGAGGAAGCATAGATCGATCAAGCCCATGAAAGTAATTGTCATCATCAAAAAGATGTACAACTAGATTTGGCCATGGTGATTGTACCTAGATGCATGCTATACATCACTTTGTCTATCAAGACCATATAGAATTTGAACGAGTTAATGTAGAATGCTTAGAAAAAGAAAGATCACTTACCATAGGCTGATCTTGTCTCTCTGGTACCAGTGCACCATGGCATCTTCTAAACTCTAGCTCGTGGATACATCATTGCCATCGGTGAGTGCCTCAACAATTCACACACCAACATGGAACTCTCTACTCGTAGTATGTCTGTGCCTCATCAGCTTTATGCTACATGGATCTAGAGGACGTCGTAGAAGATGTCGATGGAGACAAGGACACACCTCCTCGCCCTATCATAGGAGCTCATAGTAGGAGGCGGTGTACCGGAGAATGAGTCGGAATCTTTTTGCCATTGGAACAAAATAAAAATTATAAAAACTATTCGTTAGAGTGAGTTATGTATGAGTTTGCAGTAAAAGTATTCATAGCATGTTCAATTTTTTTTTTGCATCATATGAACCTAGTAAGTATTATTTGTACTTGTAATCTATATTTAGACTCATTGTTTTGTTGTTTGCAACCTATGTCTACGTGATATGAATTCGGTGACAGCTTGATGGGCGAGTGTTTCACAGCTCACAGTTGTTGTGGCTTTATTTTTTATTCTAACTTCTTGGATGTGACTTTGAAATGTGTAGGAGATATTGCACAGTGAATACCCCCCCACTAGTATGCATATCCTGAGTCATGGAGGGCCTTTTGGCGGGAGCTACAACTCAGGATACATTGGGATCAGTACAAGGTATGTAATATTTACTCTCTAGCAATGTACTAATGTATGTATTAAATCTTAGGTCTATATACACATGCTTTTTGATTCCGAACATATGTCTATATGTTTGGAATAAGCTAGGCTACAGGTTGGGCATACATCACGTCTTGGTAGGATGGATAAGAAGGGCTTAATTGCCAATTTTGTATGTTCACATTTTGTTTGGACGTGCATGTAGATGTGTATGTGTATCTTATGTTCTTTATATAAACCGATAACTCATATGGTTTTTAAATAATAGGTGAAGGACTATGGTCGCGAGTCCACTCCTCATAGGAGATAGAGATGGCCACCTATCAGGGTTATAGGTTTCTGAAGACCCAGCTACCTCCACGAGCTACCTTTGTAAGTAATCTAGATTAAATGTCATCCAGCTTCTAATTAAAGTATTCCAACATCAACTAATTACATTTTTGAAACCATAGGAGTTGTGTGGCGATGAGGACATGACAGAGGTAGATCTACAGAGTGCCATTGGGCGTAAATCTATGTCGACACGAAGCAGCCTGCATCAAGGAATGATGATAGGATGACAAGGGTATAGACCATGGAGGCTAGAGGATCCTCCTTCTCCTTTCTCTAGATCCCTAGCTTATTTTGAGCCCCATTTTGTATTTCGAGACGACATTGTACATAGTTTTACGTACTATTACACATAGACATGAGTATAGGATTAGGTACAGACTATGCCGGCCTCACATTCTACCATTTGTACTCATCATATTTTGCCATTTACAGACATTTGATCACTTTATGTTCTTTGTACTCTTGTACGCTTACATATATTTACATGAGCTTTTATTTTTGTTCAACTTTGTGCACAAATGTAATTTTCTTATTGATGTTATAATCCGCCATGTTGAATTGATCTTTTCTCACTTGTTTGCTTGACCTTCAAGAAAGAGAGAGAGTTGTTTAATGTGTGCTCAATCCAATTCGATTCGATTCGAGAGAGTTCTAATTTAATGTGTGAGCTCAATCCAATTCGAGTCAGGAGGGAGAGAGAGAGAGAATGAGTACTTTGATATTGTATGTATGTGTGTGAGAGAGAGAGAAGTATTGTAATGAGAGAGAGAGAGAGAACCGTTGTTCCAATGCATATGCATGCTAGAGAAACAATAGAGAGTGAATTGAGAATTGGAATTTTCAATCGTTAAAATATCCATTGAGCATCGTTTATGTGATGCCCGTCATCGCATACGTGACGCTTTGGATATTTGTGTTTAATAAGCGACACATGTTGTTAAGTGTCGCTCATATGATGCCCGACATGTTGCTACTGGGGTCGCTAAAGCGACGCGCCATATTGACGCCCGTAGCAACGCATACAAACATCGCTATGGGTTGTATTGTAGTGTCCCCAACGTCTAGGGAGAATAGGTACCGCGAGCACCGCAATGAAGCGGACACTTAGGAGTGGCTCAAGAGGCATGGAGTGGTCACTGAAACAGATATCCAACAAGCTCGATAGGGCAACTTGGTGAGTCTCTAAACTTGATTTTTAATTATCACCCAACTTGTTTTGCTTATGGTTAACGTATTTGCATTGTATCACTATCTAACATAGAAAGACGAGGATGCTAAAAGTGACGGTGATGATAAAGGTGGTGGTGAAGGTGCGGGCAAAGATGAACATGAAGATCAACCACAATGAATTAATTTAATTAGCACCTTCATCTTTATTCATTTTTGGGACATCAACACTTTATGTATTTTGTAACTTTGTATATAATTTGCAAGTAATAAAAACCATGATATTGTTGTGTTTTTTTTAAGTGTTTATCATTTAAAAAAAATTTAAATTATGTGATTTTTATTTTTAAAATGGGGACAAAATGGGTGAGATATGTGGGGATATGTGTCCCCACATATCTCACCCATTTTGTCCCGTTTTTTTTTTTTTTTGTAGACAATACATGGCTACAGTCGACTGCTCCGCGGTTATATGCATGGCTACGCATGCTACTGAATGCTCGACTATGTATGTGGCTATAGGTGTTGTTGTAGCCCAGCTATAAGAACGGTTATTAGCACAATTATTTGTGTGGTTGGAGCCACGTTCTGGTAGCCGTATATATACATAGCTACACATATAGCTATGAGAATGTTTTTTTCCATTTTTGCATCCTTTGATATTTCCGTGGCTCTTCACACGGTTGTACTCTTCATTTGTTGTGTTTGTCTATCAATTTTTTGCATCAAAGATCAATTTTGTCAAGGGATTTCGTCTATTGAATTTGTCTATTATCAATTCTTGTCAATCAATGTTATGTATCAGCTCTGTCAATTTCATATGTAAGATACATGCTTGATATTTATGTGCTATATATGTATTATGTAGGTCTTAAACACTTCAAATTTTAATTGAACAAAAATGCACAAATGAAGACATTAACAGAAATGCCAAAAGGATTTACTTATTAGAGGTCTTTGGTCATGCAGATTCCCCCTTATACTTCGCCAAAATACTCTACATGTAATTCATGTTGCAGACACCTATTGACTTTGCCTCCAAACAAGTTAACAAGGCCACACATGATAAAAGGGAGGGAACTATAACATTCACAAGGGAAGACTTGAATATAGCCTTGGAGGGAGCAAATCCATTAGGGAAAAAGGGAGCTCATTTTGGGGCCTTTTACGGTTTGGAAAAATAAGCTCTCAACCAATGAACAGAGGGCCAACGTAACGTTGGAAATTCACAAAAATAAAAGAAAATAGATAAAAGAAATAATATTTTATGTAGGTACAAGCGTGCTACATTAATGTGGAGATTGGTTTTTTATTCTCACAAGATCTTTGGACATGAAGATAGAATCTAGTCTGACATTTTCTCTGACAAGGGCCTTCCCGCTTCCACCTCCCTTTGAACTTTGAATTGTTGTGCTGCCTTTCCTTCGAAAGGTCTACCATTCTACACCACTACCTCATTGTGCAGCTCCCTTGATCCTGTTTGGCTTAGAGTAAGATGTTTCTTGTCAACTATCTGTCTGCCCACTTTCTCTTTCTTGAAACTTCACTTTGTTATCTTGTTTACATTACTTTGCTGTGGTTACAGATTCACAAGGTATCCATGGTGAATAAAAACTATGGTCGTTCTTGTGGAAGACGCTCTGTGGATGATAATGCTATGAAGGCAGAACTATACCACACATCCTTACCCCGTCGACCTGCTTCTTCTATTTCTTTGGTAGAGAATTCAAGTACAGTCAAAACGGAAGGAACTTGGGAAAGGTTTACTGTTTCGAAAGGAGCATGGGTGCTCATGCAACCTAGTAAAAGAAAGAGAACCCAGACAAAAAACATTTTCTTGGCATCATGGAAGGGAAGAGTACGAGATTTTAAAATCACCAGAGGAAAGATATCGGTGAAAGAAGTTTTGATTCAGCATGTGTACATGCATAAAGAACTTGTCTTGCGAGACTATCCAAATGATCTTCCGCAACACAGGCCTAATTGTATATTTTTCTATTGTGGTTTTGTTCTTTATGAGGTGCATGGATTTTTAAGACAAAGCTTTCTTTCTTTGCTTATTGATATTCTTGTGTTATTTTATTTCAGATTTATACCCTTCATCGTATGAGACATGGCAAAACATCGATTGTATTCTGGGATTTATAGATGTTTTGCATGGATCGATAGGAGAACAACAATACCAAGGTCGATGTGCAACAGAGCTAGCTCAATCCGGTATATTTTTTACTGATCATTTTTATCAATTGCTGGACAATGCAAACACACATGGTGTGTTAAGAAAACAAGACCTTCCGGCATGGAATTCAGTGGATTGGCCTCTCCCACATTTTAGTGTTACAGAGGCATATAGAGCCAAGCTTTTCAAAGGAGTACAGAAAGCTCTGAGGCCCAATATTGCCACAAGGATAATAAAAATTTCTTTATGCATGCCTCTCACAGTTTTTGTAGACTTGTTTAATACCTTTCCAGTGAAGGTTTCAACAACAATGTTCACAGTTAAAGCAACAAGTCTGGCATGCATGCCACAATTTTTGGATAAAGGTTGGGATAAGAAGACATGTAGTTCAGTGTTTTGTGAGGTTGTCCAACCTTCTATGCAACTGAAGTACATGGTTGCATCACAAAATTTCATTTTTTCTTTTTATTATAAGCGCAGTCGAATGCTAGGTACAAAACTAGTCCCAATGGATCAAGATGAAGATTCTTTTGGTGCAGAAAATAAACTTCTTGATATTGATGTTGTTGAGAATGGTGATGTGCTAGTCAATATCACATTAAGACAATGTTGCTCCCTAGCTCAATTGCGCAATGACATTCTATTTGAGACAGAAGGTTCCATTTCAAAGGACTTTTTATTTATCTACAACAATAAGAAGGTATACCATGTGACTTATCCTAGTCTCATTAAGCACTGCTATTAGTTTACTTTACCCTATTGTTTCATATTGCTTTTTTGCAGGTGCTCAAAAGAAGAGAGAGATCAATAAAATGCAAAGACATTGAAAATTTAAAAATTGAGATAACACAGACTCCATAAACAAAGGTATTATATTCAATAATGTAAAATTCTGTACAGAAGTGTTTAATTATATATGTAGAACATATTCTTGACAACAATTTTCTATTTATCTACAGGCTGATCTAGAGGCTGCTCTACATGGTCCAAGCTCACCGTATCATCTTTATTTGGAGAATCTACTTTCTGTTGCTCCATCCTGTCGTGTACAGTCTCTTGGTGCTGCTCCATTGTCTCCTCTACTGCCCCTGGAGCATCTGTTTGCTGCTGCTCCATCATTTCCTCAATAACATCAGCAGTAGCAGGTCCTTGTTCTTGTGGCTTCTCCTCATCAGCACTAGGTCCTTGTTCTTGTGGCACCACATCTGCATCATCTGTGTCATCAAGGTGTATGACACCTTCTCGGACTTTAGAGCTCTCACCCAACTCGACAGTAGCTGGTACAATAGGTTTGGGGAAGGCATACTTCAAAAACTTCCAAATTATATCAGCTCTGAAACTATACACATAGCTCGAGTTGAAGCTATCTTCTCTCATCTGCAATGAGATATGATGATTTAGAACACTTTGTACCAATATCAAATTTTTTGAAGCTAAATGAAAATTATTTTTTCTTGCAAGCTCTGGCTGTCCTATCTCAAAATAGCTTGAAAGTATATATTTGGCACTAATCAGCACTCTCCAGCCACAGCTACTTGAATCATCTTGTTGTGGTGTCTGGATAGTTGGAAAGATATGTTAGAAACTGTTAATGTCTGAACAAAATAAAATTATTCAATAAGTTCAAAGGCATAGCATGAAATAGACATCAGTAGAGGGAACAACTTTCTACCTCTAAATCTATTGGCTCTATTGAATCCAAAAGATTGACATTAGGAGGACACTGATCCAATGCATCTAGAAGTCTTCTAATACAACTGCAATACATATAATTCAGTTAGTGTGCATTAAATCCAAATAATGAAGTTTAAAGTTAAAAATAGCACACAAACCACTTACAATTTCACCTCTCTGTGTGTGTTTCTAAGAGAGTTGAATAAAAAGCATTGCTTCTGCTGGATGTCAATAGAAGCAAAGCTCCAGTGGTCACTGCATAAGGAAAAAAGCATTAAGAAATCAAAGGCTACAAGAGTACTCAATCTTGAAGAAAAATCCCAAAAGAAGCAGACACACACATACTTGTTATGGTATGGAAGTAGCAAAATATCAACATGATCAAAATCACAGTGTCTGAACCAATTGGAAATATCCATGGGAGTTTCCTTTGGATCTCTTAACTTGAAGGAAATTGCAGGATCAATAATATAAACTGTATGCTGTACAGCATGGTTCATCCAGCTTCTCATCATGCTACATTGGACAAAACAATAATTAAGGTAAGGTGTAAGGGAGGAGGTACAATAAGGATTGTTTTGCAAACAAATGTAAAATAAAAGACACTTACTAGAGCATTGCAAGAATGATAGTATCTGAGCAATACTCATTCTTATGAGCCAATGCTGCCAAGCATGCTTTTGTCAAGTCAAAATTATTCTCTGAAAAATCATCTTCAATATGGACAACTATGTTAGGGCCCAGCTCCTGCAACCTTCTCTGTATCTGTAGCTCCATCTGTACAGTCTCCACATCTATAGCAGATTTGGATTCTTCTATTTGCTGCTTCAGTAACTCCTCATAAGCAGCTTTCCCTCTCTGGTGCTCATTGAGTGGGTCACTTCAACAACCTTCACCTTGTCTGCCTTCAATTTCCTTGTAGGTGGAATTAATAATATGTCTCTCATTTTTATGTCCTGCCATTCCACAGGATGGACCAGCTTGTCATACCTCCACCTCACTCTGGACAATGTGTTGAAGTCCTTGGCCATCAGAGTTACCCTGTGAGCATGGGCTGCTACAAGCATTGCATCTTCAAAGTACTTCTCCAAGTAATCCTCTGCCATTTCCTGTAAGGAAAGAATGGCAGTCCTGTTCCACCTGAAACCAAGGTGCCAGCTATCACAAATTTCTCTCACTAGCCTCTGAAAAGGTGCCTTGGGGATTGCAAAGCCTATAGCTTTTTGTTGTTTCCTGATCTCCTTTAGCACACCTGCAGAATGTTTTAACCTCTTGGACTTTTGCTGCAGCATGCTCATTGGCTTTCCCTTCCTGCCATGTGCAACTCTTCCTTTTGGAGGCACACTAGATTCCTTGACATCAGCCCTAGCTGCTGCTGCTGCAAGCCCTGGTCCCTTGCCAGACCTCCTTGCAGTTGCCTTGGTTCTTGCCATCACTCTGAAAAGGTCCATACAAAGCAATAGAAAAAGATTACAACCATGGAGAACATGGAATGATAAAAGAAGGTGATGACAAATTGGATAAAGCAAAATTGAACAATTTGTAACAAAACGCGATTATGATAATTTAAAATTTCTAACAGCTCATCATCGCGTTTTTCTGCAAATACTTGAAACAACATGCTATTGCATCCCTACAGTGAATTCTCTGTCTTTTCAACTATAAACAATATGTATTGAGTTTATGCAAGAACTATGTAGCCTTGAATAGCCTAGAAAGTTACAAAATCACAATGAAATGGGTGGATGAAGAAGCATTTTCAAATTTGCAACAAAATGCGATTTGGGCTGTTTGAGATTTCTAAAGCCCTCTCCTCGCGTTTTGCTGCAAATTCTAGAGGCAGCATACTTCAACATACCTTTAGTCATTTTAGTGTGTATGCAGCTTGGTGCAACATGGATTGAGCCGATAGACATCAAGAAGTGATCAAACTCTCACTCAACAGGCCCAAATAAAAAGTCTTCCTGCTTCTACATGCAGTGGAGAAAATCTAAAAAATGCATATAATATTTATCATAATATCTAACCTACATCACATCAATCAGTTCCTTACCCTAATATACTATTAAACAAGAAGAGAAGGAAATAGATTGTCTTACTAACCTGGAAGCTATCTGCAGGTGTGCTGTGCTGATGATGAGTATCCTGTGTTGGGGATGAACCTCTACTGCTGGTCTGGATGCTGATGGTGTAGAGTAGGGAGGTAGAGATGCAAGAGAACTGAGTTAGGAGAGTAGATTATTGCAAAATACAAATAAAGGAGTTATTAAATACCACACGTGTGAAATATAGTCGTTTTTTAACACGTGTGGGTCCCACCCAGATCTTTTGGAATTTGAAATTTGACACGTGTGAAAGTCACTTTTTGCCTTGGAAATTGTGCCAATCATGATTTCATAATTAGATCCATTAACACTTTTCCCTCCCCGTCTTCCATCCCTGCCAGGACCCTCCCATCATCCTTTTCTTTCCCACTCTGATCACTTCCTACCCAACACACTCCATCCACTCTGCAACCTGTCTGAAGACTACTACCATTACCAGATCTCCAGGTTACCAGTGCTATAGCTCAAGTTTGGAAGAGAGCAGGAGAATCTCCAGGGCTACTCCAACAGTATGGAAGAGGAAAAGAAAGGTCAGAGATCTATACCCTTTCCAATGTTTTCTGATATATATTTCTTCCATCTATAGAATTCTTGAATCTCAGTGCCTAGAAATCTAGTAGATCATCCTAGGATTTGATTAGAGATGGATATGAATAGGATTTAGAATTTTGCAACAAAATGCGATTATAGTGCTTTACATTTTCCAAATGCTCCAAATCGCGTTTTCCTGCAAATTCTGATATTTGTTTTAGTTTTTATTTCTTCCTCTTTGTTTTGCTCTCTTTTGCCCTGAGGAATTCCTCCTAGTATCATTTACTGTCCTGAACATTGTGAGATATCCCTAGCATTTGATTGGAGATGGATGTCAATAGAAATTTAGAATTTGCAACAAAATGCGAGGAGAGCACTTGACATTTTTCAAATGGATCTGCATCGCGTTTTGTTGCAAATTCTTGTGTCCCTTCTGGTTTTTACTGTTTCCTCATTGTTCTACTTTCTATGTCCATGGGGATGTCTTTCTTGATGATGAGAAAGGTTTTTGCTTTGGAACAGTTGATTCTCAGGCCCCTCCTTTCAAGAGGAAGCTGGACTTTTCTGCTGCTATACTCAGACCACAGCAATCACCAGGTGATTCATGTGTGCTTATGAAGAGAGTTGTTTGGTGATATCCTATACATTATCTGATTGCATATGTGAGCATATAGAATTCATGTTATATAAATTTTGGTTCAGGCAAAAGCAAGAGACTAGAGCAGAAAGGTGAGTCTTCCCTTTCAAAACAAAGGGAACCAGAAGAGGACAAATCTCCAGATTTGCTCCTATTTGACTTTCTTCACAAGTGCAAGGCTCAGAGGAACTTCCACATATACCACAGTATTTTCAACAGGGAGTTCACTATGAGCTCTCTTTTGGACCATCACAGAGATTTCCTTTCAGACCATTGGGATACCTTCAAACAACTGACAGAGGCAGGAAGGATTGTGGAAGGTGAAAAGGCTTTTGTGCATTTAAATCATATTGTCTCCATTGACAGGCTGAGGTACCATGTGAATAAAAGGTTTGACAGCCTGCCTAAGGAATATAAATTCAGCTGTAACTTGCACACCAGAAAGTGTAGAGTGCTTGAGGAAAACATGGCATTCCTTATGTACATTGTCTTTCAACAGCAATCTCTAGAAGAGCAAGGGCAGGAGACTGAAGAAGAAGATATATCTGTAGCGGAGGTAAAAGAGGATATTCCTATGGCAACAGATATGGCAGAGCAGGAAGAAGATATCAACCTCGAGGATGAGGGGCTGCAAGTGGCTGCTCTTGACCTTGTTCAACTGAGGACTGAAACTCTTAGGGCAACACAGCCAGTTGAAGATTTTGATGTTCAGAGCAGCAACTATGCAGTGCCCATGCTTCCAGGTGTCTTGATTGGTGGTAAAGATTATGTTTTCCTCCATGATATAGAGTGTATGTTCAATTTGAGAGAGGACTATGCCATTTCCCTTATTGCCCAGGCTTCAAGGCTTGACAAGGAGGTTGGCATAGAGGATGACCACTGCTAGCTTTGGAAACAACTTTTGATCCTGCAGAGGCCCTTACTATTTGTTTCAAAGAGGCTGAAAATTTCCAAGAGCCAGATGAAGCTGCCTTCCAGCTCACCCAGGAAGCTATGAATCTCTCAGCACTTCATAAGGAAAAACTTAAAGAAGAGGCTGGACTGGAGGGGAGAGGAATAAATCTTTGGAAAGATGAACTTCTTGTTGCTGATGAAAATGAGAGGGTATGATATTATTACTTCAAATCAAATACTTTATCTTGTGTTTAAATGTTTTGTAGTTATGTATCATTGTCTCACTACAATCTTTTGATACATGGCAGCTACAAATTGAGGATGACACATTCCTCCAAAGAACAAGTGGAAGCAGGTCGGCTGGGTTTGGCAAAATGTCAAGCCTAGCTCATTATATTCATGATCTGGGCAGTGCTAAGATCTTGATTTACCATAGGCAGTTGAGCAACAATGGAGAAGCCATTGTTTACTTCTTTAAATGTTTGTCTAGGGTTTTAGGTGGACATGATCTTCCATGGCAAAAGGAAAAGATCATTTTAATAGAGAGGTTGTCTGCCATAGATATATTTGGGGATTATGTGAATAAGCAGGCCTCTAGGGCCTCTTACTTTTTGTCTTACACTTCTTATGCATTAGCATGTGGTGTTAAGGAGCCCAAATGTCTAGAGGGCTATGGAAAACACAAGCTCATAAGGTTTCGAGAGCCACCCATGATTGCATCAGGTCACACAATCCAACAAGAAGAACACGTGGAGATAGCTGAAGACAAGGATACCCCTCTCAGACAAGCAACAGAGGCAAGCATTGATAAACAGAAAGTCGACATCAAGCCAATAAGGAAGAAAAAGAGTCCAATCAAGTTCAAAAAGAGAGTTCCGACTCGCAAGCCTTGGGAGTAATAGGATTTAGTCATCAAATATAGCACAAACATTATGTTGAAGTTGAACTGATTTGTACAAAGTCTTTGATCCTCATCAGTTCCTTGTCCGTACGGACGATCAGTACCCTTTTGCATTTGTCCCATCACCGTACGACACTTCAGTACTCTTCCCACACTCAAAAGCTTCTAAAAGCGTTTGACACTCAGTACTTTATTGGTAAGGATCAACAGTATGTCTAGCATAATTAAGTAGTATTGATTGAATTTTTTGTGTGTTAATATATGGATGTATTGATGCTTGTTAATATAGATCACATGTTTCACAAAAGAAATACTTTTGATGGAGTCTCAAAACATATAGGCATAACACCAAGAGTCACTTGTTCCACAGAATAAAAATCTATTGATTGAGTTTGAAAACATGTGGACATAACACCAATAAGTTACAAACTGCTATTCATGTTTACTTGTCCATTTATGGTTTCTAAATATCTTCGAATCCCTCCACTGTCTATGTCTCTCTGCTGCCATTGAATTGTCCAAAGTTTGTCTTCGTCTTTGCTTTTGGGCTAGAATAAAAGCAAGCTTGACTTTGGAACTAGCAACTTTTCTTTTAGCATGCAGCCTTTGTAGAATGCCTCGGTAAAACCATTGGAAGACTTCCTTCAGACTATTTGCCTTTTGACTCCCTCCATAGTGTTGTGTGTGTCTGAAAAATGCATTACGTGCCATGTAGTGAGACTTCTCCATGCCTTGGGTAGACCAAATTGCTGGGCATCCATACTTTTTGACAAAATAGGGAAGGTGGTTGTAGATGATATGCTGTTTTCACAAAGACATAAGAATGCATAGTAAGTTATAAAAGAAAAGAGGATCACACTTAAGTAAAAGAAGAAGACATCACTTTACCATGTAGTGAGTTATATTGCAGGCTGTCCATGCGTCTTTCATTGACTTCCCAAAATGTTTAATTGCCTCTTCAAAGTTCTTGTAATCACTCTTTGTCCATGTTACATTGTCACAGAACATGAAGAGTTGATCAAGAGACCTCCACACCTCTGCCTTCACATTTCGTGCTTCCCCATCTGCCTCATGATCTTTCACGGCATTATGGACTTGCTTCCACAATCCATAACTAATCCTTGAAACTGTTCTACCTTGCCTTACTTGCTTACTATTGTGTTTGGGTTGAGACAAGAATCTTCTTGCCTTAACACCACCAATAGAGGGCTTGATTGGTACCTCCTTGCCATTGGTAGACTTTTTAAAATCCTTTGTGATATGAACATCACCTCCATGCAGACCTATATCGGATAACACTTTTTCCAATGCATGAAGAGCATCCTTTCTATTTCTTTCGGGACGGAGTTTCCAAGAAAATCCAATATACAAAAATACCAATTTCTCAATAATTCGACATAGAGCATGCAATGTGCATATGTGAACATTACATAGTGGAATGTCAAGAATGGCCTTGAAGTCAGGGTCAACTTTATCTCTATTAGGTGCTCTCTTCCACCATTTGGAATCCATTACTTGAGCTGATTCTTTGCAGTAAAGACAAGGAGACTTTGAGTTACCTCCTTTACTAACATTATACATGCACTTAAGTGTTTTAAGATCCCCCGCCATATGCCACTCTACTTGAAAATCACCTTTTCCTGCAACATGGAGATTCTCTCCTTGCACTTGTCTTTTAATTATTCTTGGTATTTCCGTGTGGTGAAACACCCAATCTAGTGTTTCATGGTCTTCTGTCTTTACCTGTGATTATACAAAACAAAAGTCTTACTATAAAAGATTTGAAAACATTGACTAAAATCAAGTACGAAATAAAAAATGATCATACCTGGAATGAGCCCAACCACCATATGTGTTTCTCCGACTGCACACTAAAATACTTCGAACTCGCTTCATTCAATGATGTATCAAGTGCTCCATTCATCAATGTGATAGTAATCCTTTCCATTTTCTTTTCCTTTACAACCTCACACTCATCCAGTTTGATAACAAATTTCAAAATGCCTTTGCACTCTTCAAATGTTATTCCATAAAACTCGACCATTCTTCTTTGAAGTTGTTGTAGATCTACAAATATATTGTTCCAAGGGTCATACACAGTGGTTCCTTTAGCACCATGAAATATTTCTTCAATATGGATATATGTTCCAATAAACTCATCTATACTTTCATTCAAATGACCTCTTATCTTCCACACTGTTGCTAGATTTGGCAGTAAAACTCGTTTAATCCTTTGATCTCTCAAAGTTGAGGATATCGCATGGAAAATCGAACTATATCCCTTCTTGCTAACTCCACTAACATCAAGAGCCTCTTGGATTGTAGTACCATCAACTTGATTATTGGATATAAAGTCCTCTACAACATTGCGTTTGATTGTTTTGTATTTTTTTTCTTCAATCAAACCTTTTCCTACACCACAAGAAAGCAATCCTTTCATTTGTTTAACTGGAAGAAGGTTGGGATCCATATTTTCTTTTGCAGGCTCCAATAATTTCCTATAGTAACAATATAGTAACAACACAATATGCCTATATTATTCAACACTTCCAATCCTGTTTTGCATTAATGGACAAAATAGATATAGTCATTTGAGAGCATTTTTGAGTTTAAAAAATAAAAAATTGCAAACTAACCTTGCTTCCTGAATTCTTCGCTTGCATCCACCAGTCCCAGCCTTCAAATTTGCAATGTTTTTAATCTTCCTGCTTCGTTGTCTGTCTCCAAGCATGGTTCTCTTCCTTCTTGATCTTGTTAACTCTTTTTTACTCTTTGAATGCTCCTCAATTTCATTCTGCAACTGCTGCTCCAATTTTGCACGAATAGCTATCTCTTGAATCCTGGCTCCCTTTTCTTGTAGGTACATTGTTTTATATGTTTCTGCAAATGCAGACTGTGCTGGAATATAACCAAGAAGTCCATTTTGTCCATCGCCCGCAAACCTCAGTAGTGTGGTTGGATTGACAAATGGAGGTGTAGAGTTTTTTACTAGACATTTTGGATATATACTTCCATCACACCATAAGTCAATATGTTGGAGCCCTTCTCTTCTCATATTTTCCCGTTGTTGAGCATTTAGCACCGTATCCTTTCGTCTTTTTTGTGCTGGAGCATATTGTTCTTCTAAGTCGATGTGAAGATGGTATAATCGCTTCTTCTGAGATTGTAACTCACTAGTATCGGCCATTTTTTGTGCTTCTGAGGTTGCAAAGTTGGCTTGTCAATCTCATAGTCTTTTTGTAACATGAATTGTGGAAGTGTGGCGGTATCCATACAATCATTAAGTTCAGTGATGGATTCTTTATGAGAGGCCTGCACACGTCGTCAAAAGAGATGTGAAATCTTCGAGAAACAAAAAAAATTAAGGAGATATTTAATGCAAAATCGTGTTAGTTAGACAAAAGATTATCTTATTCTTTTCTGAACTGACAGTTCACTGGTCCTTACTGACAGTTCTGAGCCACGTTTCCATATTTTATTATTTTTGAGATCTTTTAGGAGAGAAATAAATCGAAAAATAGTGAATTTCTTACAGGGCCCCAAAATGAGCTCCGTTTTTCCCTAATGTAGAGCTCTCAATAGTGAAGGAATAGCTACAAAAGAGACTACATGATAAGGACCTAGAGACACACAGAATAATTGAAGTCGCTCAAACACCACCTCAACAAGGAGCTAGGATGGAAGCTCACATCCAATAGCAGCAATGATGTGTAGAGTTTAACATAGAAGCTACATCCATCGACTCCTCCCCCCCAATGCCATCATCTAATATGATTATTACAACACCCTAAATGTATTCAAGCATAAGAGGCTAGCAGCAGCCAAGTGTCATCATGTCCTGTTTGTGTTGCAAATGCTTGGAGTGGCTTAACATGCTTAGTTGTGGCCATTTCTATCACATAGTTTGTGTATTGTGGATGCTGATTATCGAAACTATTTGAAGTTATAAATACATTATGATAAATATGATTTGTAATAATAATATAATAATTCATATTGTATATATTATATAAAGTAAATATTTAAAAATCATATTATTTATTTTAAATTTTATATATGCATACACATATATATAATAATAATTTATAATAAATCTTAATTATATAATATATAAAGGTATAATAGTTTATTTAAAAAATAATTCATATATATTAAAGATTGTGCATGTGTGTGTGTGTGTGTGTGTATACACACACACACACATGTATATGTACATCTATACACACACACATGTATATGTACATCTATACATGTACGCATGCATATGTATACCTATATATATATATATATATGTATGTATGTATGTATGTATGTATGTGTATACACATATGTCTCAGGGTGTTCACCTAAAATTATGTAAGTATAGCACGTTAGTTCAAATGAAGGGGTTTTTTAATTCAATATTTTACGGTAAATTTATAGAAATACATTTACAAAAGGAATTTTTTAATCAATTTTAAAAAAAATGTAAGACTCTTTAAATTTTATCAATCACTTGAACAACATCACCAAGCACATGTGCATACTATGTTTAAAATTTCAATGAAAGTATATTAAATTGTCATTAATTGTTCTGTGTTTCAAGTTCCTCATCAGTGTTGATAAGTGCATGCAACCTTACAAGCCTATTGAGAGATGTGCTTTAATTTCAGTCATCTCAACTTGAATATTGCTTTCTACCTCTTCTTCTATAGTAAAAGTTTGACCAACATTAAAGAGCATATTGTCCTGCTAGTCTTTGCAATCATACATCCATTGTGGCATATCCTTTTTGTAGTCGCTGCTTTCAAGTTTTTGTAGAATTATTTGCATCTCTTTCGAGATTCTTCCAATAACCATGTAGCTACTGCATTGGATCTAGGATGTGTACATTTACGACATGACTTCTTTGCACTACCAAAGACAAGCCTCATATAAGTGCATCTCTACTTTCTCTTTTTTAAATCCAAGTATAATCTTATGATATGGTTATTCATTATAATAAATATATTTCGTTTGGTTTTGGTGGTAGTATAAAGTATACAATGCCATGTGGTCCGAAGGAAGGCATTTCCACACTCAATGTATAGATACAAAGAGAAATACTCAAGATTGTGGAGTTATGACAAAATTTGAGCAAGAGAGTGGAGCACTACTAGATTATTGTGGCATGATTCAAAATATTCTAATTTTTTATACTGGATCAAGGATATGGTGTGTGGAGGCGTTCAAGAAACCGTGAAAAGGCATCCAAATGGGTTTATGGTGATCGATTCCACAAAATTTTGGCAAAGAGAGAGACACATTTGTGCTACCTCACCATTGTGAGCAAGTAAATTCTAACCACAAGCTTTTGCTTTGTCATCCTTATGTATCTTTAATTTGCACTCCATGTGTTTCTTTTTATAAGGTTGTGTTTCACGTGGATATAAATAACAAGAAATGGTGGTATGTCATACAAGTCGCTTCTCGCCTCAAAGAGTATTTTTCAAGACAGGGATGTTGAAGAGCTCATGAATGAAGTGGCCGCCATAAATGAACATGCGGAGGGTCAAGTATAAGATGAAGAACACAAGATACCACCAACTAATCAAGATGAAAGTGTCCCTATCCAAGATGATGAGGAAGCAATTGAATCTAAGAATAATGATGATGGTGTCGAGTCCACTAGCAGTAGCTGTGCACGACTATGCTCCCCTTCTCTTGTTGTGGAAATTTGAGACTCTAAATTCCATTTGTTGTAGCATGGTTGTGGACATGGTTATGCACGCATGCACTTGTAGTGTTGGTCTTTCCAATCTCCAACCACAAACCCACCAAGAGGTATTTTACTTTGTCCTTTTGCCTTTTTAAAGTTTTTATGCACACTTGAGTGTCATGGAGTTTATTTATATTTATTATTTTTTATGCATGCATACATAGAGCTATGTATGCTCTATTTATGCATACATAAAGCATAGATAGTCCTATGTGTGCTCTATTTATATATACATAGAGCTATGTATGCTCTATTTATGCATATATAGATCATACATAGCTATATGTACGCGTACATAGAGCATAGTTATATGTATGCATACAGAGAGCTATATATGCTATATGTATGCCCTATTTATGCTCTAATAAGCATATTATGAGTTATTTATCTTCTTAATGTGTTCTGAATGATATGTAGTTATAAATGTGCCAGTTTATAAATGTAATTATAATTATGATTACAAACATGGTTATAAATGCGGTCAAAACATGGCCTAGCTGCAAACCTAGAGGCGTGTTTACCGACCACATTTATAATGACGAAACATGTTTTTTTTCAATCTCTAGATCCTTTGATTTCTAGGCAGATAGAAATATGGCTATATCCTTCGAGGGGGTTACTCATAAATATGTAAGCGTAGCACGTGGGTTCAACATAAGGGATTTTTAAAATAAATTTTTAACACATTTTTTACATACATAATGGTACCATTTAAAGGGGGTATTCACAGGTTGAATAGAAAAATTTACAGACAAGGGGTTTTTTAAGTAACTTGCCTTGAACACATGTGATATAGAGGATTTACATATAGTGAACCCCCGATCTATATCCCCTATTTCTTGTAGTGAAGAGCATGGAAGCAAGAGAATAACAACATCACAATTGGCCATCCAAGGCAACATTATTAAACAGTTTCTTTGGGCATGGTTAAAAGGTTCATTGAAGGGAGGGAGGAGAGGCAACATTATTAAATCATTACTTAGGGCATGGCTAAAAGTTTGTCTGGAGCATCTAAAGTACTTTCTTACTTTAAGAGTGTAAGATTCCTCCCCCAACCCCTTTTTGATGTCTAGTATATTCCCCTGTAATCAATTCCTTTTCTGAAATATAAGAGATCTTATTTGTGGCTGTTTTAACCTAGAGAGAGAAAATATGCTAGAGAGAGAATATTCAGATTATGAATATTTTTGGATAGAAAATTAACTCATCTTATTAAAATAAGTTCCCCTGAAATAGAAATTCAAAAAGAATTTTCCAATGTGCAATTGGAATTAAATGGAAATAAGTATAAAGAACCTTAGTCTAAGGGTCTAGATTTTCAGAAATTTTTAGATTATGGTCCAATTAAGGTTCCTATGGGCCAATAGCATCAATCCATGTGTAGGGAGGAGATAAATCCAATTTGTAAAAGAAGATACCCAAAAATGAGTAAATGCTCACATAAGATGAAGAGTTGAAAATGTACAAGATTTATTAGTAAAAAAACTATGAGCAATATTAAAAATATGAGATATTTTGGGTATCCAAAAATGAGTAAATGCTCACATAAGATGAAGAGTTGAAAATGTACAAGGTTTATTAGTAAATAAACACATATGTAAGGAAGGGGAGTTCTTTAAAGGAGGTGCATATTTCACATAAGATGAAGAGTTGAAAATGTACAAGGTTTCTTAGTAAATAAACACATATGTAAGGAAGGGGAGTTCTTTAAAGGAGGTGCATATTTCACATAAGATGAAGAGTTGAAAATGTACAAGGTTTATTAGTAAAAAAACTATGACACATATGTAAGGAAGAGGAGTTCTTTAAAGGAGGTGCATATTTCACATAAGATGAAGAGTTGAAAATGTACAAGGTTTATTAGTAAAAAACTATGAGCAATAAAATTTTGACACATATGTAAGGAAGGGGAATTCTTTAAAGGAGGTGCATATTTCACATGCTTGAATGAGTTTTAAACTCAAAAATAATGTGATATTTTTATCTCTCACCTCTCTTGAACCAAACCAAATCAAAATGGAACCAAACCGAATCAAAAAGTAACCAAACTAGGTCCAAATCTAGTCCAAATTCAACCAAACTGACTTGGAAAATTCTAGAATCAGTTTGTTTGGTTAGGAGCTCAATTTTTCCTATAAATAGAAGCCTCCCCTTGTTGAAAAAATATAGTGTCTTATGCTTTGTTACTCTACTCCACCTAAGCCAAAATATATAGTCTCTTATGCCTTGTTACTCTACTCTACCTAAGCCAAATTAGATAGTGTCTTATGCTTTGTTACTCTACTCCACCTAAGCCAAAATATATAGTGCCTTATGCTTTATTACTCTACTCCACCTAAGCCAAAATATAGAGTGTCTTAGGCATTGTTACTCTACTCTACCTAAGCCAAGAACTGTGAATTCTTTAATAATTCACTAGTTTTTGATACTTCTCTCTTTCTTCAATCCCCATTGGTGGCTCCATCAACATACTAAACCAATTGATTGGTTGGGGGCCTCTACCGTGAATAAAGAATCAAGCAAATCATAAGGTAAGTATATTGAATTTTGATCTTTTCTATGATTTCTCAATGATTCTCTCTTCTCAACCCCTCTCAAGCTTGAGAAGTTTAATTGGTATGGTTTTTTTAAATGCTATTGAAGTTAATTGGTGAATAGTAGTGAAGAGTTACATAATTTAATAAATGCTATAGAAGTTAATTTCCACTTATATTTAAATTCTAATGGTTTTTATAATTTCTCTCTCTCACTCAAGAAATGGTCATACTCATGACCCATTCTCAATCCAAATGAAGCTTTTCATAAAGCTTTTCCTTAATCCAAGATTAAGCTATGCTTGAGGCCAAATTAATGGCTTTTTGCTATGCTTTTAGTTTATGCACATTGATGATTCAATCCATTATGGATTGATGACCCAATTAGAGACCATTCTAATTGTTTTCTTAATGATCCAATTAGAGACCATTATGGATTGATGATCCAATTAGAGACCATTATGGATTGATGACCCAATTAGAGACCATTCTAATTGTTTTCTTAATGATCCAATTAGAGACCATTATGGATTGATGATCCAATTAGAGACCATTCTAATTGTTTTCTTAATGATCCAATTAGAGACCATTATGGATTGATGATCCAATTAGAGACCATTATGGATTGATGATCCAATTAGAGACCATTCTAATTATTTCTTTAATAATGAGCTTTATCCCTTAGAAAAAAAATTGAGATTTATCAGTCATAGTAGCAGAGCTATGGCAAAATTTTTATAAAAATTACGCATAAAATAAATTCATTCAAAGTATAAAAAGAGGAATTCCTACCATATTCTAGGAACTATCATCCTAGATTAATTAAAAGAATTTTATTATGCATGGAGATGTGGATGTTGCATGTATATGTAGATGTATGGATGTGAGTGTGAATGTGGAGGTGTATGTATGCATGGGACGTGGATGTATGCATGTAGAAATAGATGTGTAGATGAGGATGTAAATGGAGATGTGGATGGATGTATGTAGATGTAGAGGTATAGATGTAGATGTGAATGGAGATGTGGATGTATACATGTAGATGTAGATGTATAGATATAGATGTGGATGTGGAGGTGGATGGATGCATGTAGATGTAGATGTATAGATGTAGATGGGAATGGAGATATGGATGTATGCATGTAGATGTAGTTGTGAATGGAGATGTATATGTATACATGTAGATGTAGATGTATAGATGTAGATGTGGATGTGGATGGGGATGTATGCATGTAGATGTAGGTGTATAGACGTAGATGTGGATGTAGAGGTGGATGTATACATGTAGATGTAGGTGTATAGACGTAGATGTGGATGTAGAGGTGGATGTATGCATGTAGATGTAGATGTATAGATGTGGATGTGAATGTGGAGTGGATGTATGCATGTAGATGTAGATGTATGGAGGTGAATGTGAATGTGGATGTGGATGTATGCATAGGGATGTAGATGTATGCATGTAGATGTGAATGTACGCATATAGTTGTGGATGTATGGATGTGAATATACGATTGTGATGTGAGGGAATCTGAAGTGATGAGATGGAAATGATGTGATGGGATGAGTATACATATAAATGGAATATGGGATAAGTAATGTAGATTGAGGAGGGATAATGTGGAAAAATGAAAGTTAAAATAGAAATTGTATTGTAAACTGTTTGTAAATGCTGTTTGTAAATGCTGTCTGTAAATGATTGTTTTATGTCAAGAATGCTGGGGGGAGCATTTTGACCGTCTTGTGATTAAGGTCGTGATGAGAAAGTTGCAACTGCTGACGGGGAGTCAATGAAGGACGTCTCGCGTAGCAAGGTCGGCCGAGGTCTTGACCAGCCTCGGTGCGATTAAAATGGTGAGCTTCCGGTACGGTGGATGAGGGGCCAAGGAAGCGGCCTATGCGTGAAGCGCTAGGTTACCTGCGAAGGATCCTAGAGGGTGCTGACCATACGGTGCTCGGGCTCTGGGTTGCCTAGGATACCCACGCGTGCGTCGAGGAAGATATTGGAACAGAGTTGGAGTTGTTTTCTGAAATCGAGCATGGATCTGGTTGATTGACCTTGCTGGTCTTCAATGGATGAGTCCATGGCTCCTTATATGGATCTGTTGGTTGATCTTGCTGATCTTCAACGAGAGTCCATCTTGTTAAGTGATTATATTGCCAAGTATTATGGGCTAGGAACTATCGAAACGGCTCCTGAGCGTTCTAGTTGCCAATGATGCCATAGATACTCTGATGAAGGAATGATGGGAAATTAAGAATCAATTGGATAAATTGGAAGATGGTGATCAATGATACTATGGTTTTATTAAAGGATTGTTTTAAACTGGTTGAATCTGGTTGAAAAAGGCAATTTCATATTGGGTGTGTGAGTGGTGTGACTAGTTTTATTTTGCATGAACATCCGGCTAGGGGGCCTTGGAACTCTTTTCCTTGGTACCCGGGACAAAACCTAACCAAATTTTTAATTGGATCCCATCACTACAGTGGTTGGGCGGTTGGCTAACCCATGGGACTGGATGGGGTTAGGCTGGACTGATGGATCCATAAATCGAGACTCAAACTTTTGTTTTTACGATAGAAAAAAATAAAATAAAAATCCCGGACAGTAACTGTTCTACGGATAGGAATCAACGGCTGTGCCTCTTGAATGGGGAAAAAAGCGTTGATCCCAATGATCCAAGTGCAAGTTTCTTCCTTGAACTGACTAAGTATCTTATAGACGTAATTGGATCATCTCGATCCGAAATGATCTTGACTACGTTAGAGTAAAAAGTTATCCTGGTGGAATCGCCCGTGCTTCCGGTTAAGAAAGTTTTTCCGAGTTCGGTTTTGGAACAACCGACGGATTAGTCTCTTATCCGGATATCCGTGGGCGAGGCCCCGAGTGTGGGACCCCTGTCCCGCGCGAGAAGCGCTACTTCCGCTGCCAGTAACCCGAATCCGTTGCTCGGTGGGAACAGGGATCTTACAGTTGGTATCAGAGCATTTGGTTAATAAAGATCAACTGAGAAGACAAATATGTCAAAAATTTATCAAGAAACACAAAAAGGTTATAATTGTGTGATATAATTCATACAATTTGATATTCAAACTGAAACTCGTAATTTTGGTAATTGGGTCTTCAGATGGAAGTACCGCAATTATATAGAAACCCTGACTTGCTTGAGGCCTAGACGATAGTATTTACCTTATAATTCCAAGGGCCGTGACTACGCGTATATACCGAGAGTATACTGCAGCTCTTTACTGACAGTATATACGAGTGAATCTAAGACTTGAAATTATAAGCGTTAATGCTATCTAGATGATGATTTTGAATGTGATTGATATGATTTTTAATTCTGTTTGAAAATGGATGAATTGATTTGGATGCTGATTGAAAATGCTGATTGGAAAATGTTGATTTCTAAAAATTAGTTGAAATATAATGAAACCTCAATGAGGGGGAATGGGACGAGTCCTTGTGATGATATTCATAACTAGAATGATGATAACAAATTCAGCAAATCACTATGAGATTAGTGGGTTGGGCTGTCAGATTGCTACTGTTAATACTTGATCGGTAGATCAAGTTAAGTGATGTCAAATTGAGAACTTGCTTGACTGAAATTTTCGTGGAGGAATGTTCGGAAGGAAACTTTTCGGTCTAATGGAACATTATCATGTTAAAGATATGAATGATATAATCTGAATGAATTGTTATTTAATGATGAGTTCTATATAAGGGATATTTATTCCAGTGTTCTATTGGGTTGACCAGAATATAAGGAACCCCAGAATAAAATTGGATCTTAAGAATAAGAGCTGTCCTCTACCTTGCGAGATGAGGACATCTCGCACTTTTCAAGTGGGGTAGAATGTAAGATTCCTCCCCAACCTTCGAGGTATACAGGAGTAAGAATCTCCCTTTCTGATCTTATAATTATTCCCTCTCTAAAATAAAAGAAGTTCTTTATCTCTTGGGGAGTATAAGAAATTATCCTCCAGATATTGTGACCTTATATCTGAATTCAATGAAAGTAGGTGACTTAGCCTACAAGTTTCTTTTATCTCCTCATCTCAAAATTCTTAATGCCTTCTATAGAAAAAGGTGTCAAACTCAAATCATGGAAAGACGGTAAAACTTCAGTGGCAAGTTACCGTTGGCTTCTAGGTTACGCTAGCTCCTTCCTTTATATAAGTCGTAACTTTTACTTGTCGCTCACAGTAATCTTACTCCCATCAATCTCCTTTCTTTCTTAATCTCCTTCATGGCTTGGCAACAAGAACTAGTTTTATCCATGATGATTTCTCACCTTCAAGACGCAAGAGAGTCTGTGAAGAAAGACTTTATAGAACAATATGAGCGCTCACTTTTTCCTCACCTAGGAACTTCTGTAGCGCAGACCAAATGGCGGACCTATCAAAACATAACTAGGGTAACACCCTGGGGTCAGCAGCACTTTCGTAACAATGACCGCTTGGCCATGGTTATTGAAGCTTTGGGTTTGGGTCCCCGATACTACTGCGTCATGAGATCAAGGCATCTTGGGTTTTCTGAGCGGGTCTTCTTACTGGCGTGTTTTCTTCCTCAAGAGAAGATATGCCTTTATCCCGTTTTTGGCTTGCCTCTCAGAGGTCCTTTTGTTAGATCACCTCATACCACTGAGATAGGTGCGGCAATAACCAGCAGAATCATTCCCATAGATGAGTTACCCTATACTGTACAGCTTGTGAGGACTGCTTTTGTGACCATATGATGGACGGGCTTATGGAAGTGTAAAGAGTTCTTTTATCTTTACTGTATAAGTCCCGTGAATGAATAAAGTTTAAATCTTGTTCTTATTTTGAATCTTGCTCTCTTTAAGACTTTTCTTGGTGGTTAATCGTGATTAAAATTTTTCTCTAAGTCGCATATTCGTGCATCTTGCGAAATTATTCCAAGTTGCGAGATGAGGTCATCTCGCGTTTTTTAAGTGGGGTAGAATGTAAGATTCCTCCCCCAACCCCTTTTTGATGTCTAGTATATTCCCCTGTAATCAATTCCTTTTCTGAAATATAAGAGATCTTATTTGTGGCTGTTTTAACCTAGAGAGAGAAAATATGCTAGAGAGAGAATATTCAGATTATGAATATTTTTGGATAGAAAATTAACTCATCTTATTAAAATAAGTTCCCCTGAAATAGAAATTCAAAAAGAATTTTCCAATGTGCAATTGGAATTAAATGGAAATAAGTATAAAGAACCTTAGTCTAAGGGTCTAGATTTTCAGAAATTTTTAGATTATGGTCCAATTAAGGTTCCTATGGGCCAATAGCATCAATCCATGTGTAGGGAGGAGATAAATCCAATTTGTAAAAGAAGATACCCAAAAATGAGTAAATGCTCACATAAGATGAAGAGTTGAAAATGTACAAGATTTATTAGTAAAAAAACTATGAGCAATATTAAAAATATGAGATATTTTGGGTATCCAAAAATGAGTAAATGCTCACATAAGATGAAGAGTTGAAAATGTACAAGGTTTATTAGTAAATAAACACATATGTAAGGAAGGGGAGTTCTTTAAAGGAGGTGCATATTTCACATAAGATGAAGAGTTGAAAATGTACAAGGTTTCTTAGTAAATAAACACATATGTAAGGAAGGGGAGTTCTTTAAAGGAGGTGCATATTTCACATAAGATGAAGAGTTGAAAATGTACAAGGTTTATTAGTAAAAAAACTATGACACATATGTAAGGAAGAGGAGTTCTTTAAAGGAGGTGCATATTTCACATAAGATGAAGAGTTGAAAATGTACAAGGTTTATTAGTAAAAAACTATGAGCAATAAAATTTTGACACATATGTAAGGAAGGGGAATTCTTTAAAGGAGGTGCATATTTCACATGCTTGAATGAGTTTTAAACTCAAAAATAATGTGATATTTTTATCTCTCACCTCTCTTGAACCAAACCAAATCAAAATGGAACCAAACCGAATCAAAAAGTAACCAAACTAGGTCCAAATCTAGTCCAAATTCAACCAAACTGACTTGGAAAATTCTAGAATCAGTTTGTTTGGTTAGGAGCTCAATTTTTCCTATAAATAGAAGCCTCCCCTTGTTGAAAAAATATAGTGTCTTATGCTTTGTTACTCTACTCCACCTAAGCCAAAATATATAGTCTCTTATGCCTTGTTACTCTACTCTACCTAAGCCAAATTAGATAGTGTCTTATGCTTTGTTACTCTACTCCACCTAAGCCAAAATATATAGTGCCTTATGCTTTATTACTCTACTCCACCTAAGCCAAAATATAGAGTGTCTTAGGCATTGTTACTCTACTCTACCTAAGCCAAGAACTGTGAATTCTTTAATAATTCACTAGTTTTTGATACTTCTCTCTTTCTTCAATCCCCATTGGTGGCTCCATCAACATACTAAACCAATTGATTGGTTGGGGGCCTCTACCGTGAATAAAGAATCAAGCAAATCATAAGGTAAGTATATTGAATTTTGATCTTTTCTATGATTTCTCAATGATTCTCTCTTCTCAACCCCTCTCAAGCTTGAGAAGTTTAATTGGTATGGTTTTTTTAAATGCTATTGAAGTTAATTGGTGAATAGTAGTGAAGAGTTACATAATTTAATAAATGCTATAGAAGTTAATTTCCACTTATATTTAAATTCTAATGGTTTTTATAATTTCTCTCTCTCACTCAAGAAATGGTCATACTCATGACCCATTCTCAATCCAAATGAAGCTTTTCATAAAGCTTTTCCTTAATCCAAGATTAAGCTATGCTTGAGGCCAAATTAATGGCTTTTTGCTATGCTTTTAGTTTATGCACATTGATGATTCAATCCATTATGGATTGATGACCCAATTAGAGACCATTCTAATTGTTTTCTTAATGATCCAATTAGAGACCATTATGGATTGATGATCCAATTAGAGACCATTATGGATTGATGACCCAATTAGAGACCATTCTAATTGTTTTCTTAATGATCCAATTAGAGACCATTATGGATTGATGATCCAATTAGAGACCATTCTAATTGTTTTCTTAATGATCCAATTAGAGACCATTATGGATTGATGATCCAATTAGAGACCATTATGGATTGATGATCCAATTAGAGACCATTCTAATTATTTCTTTAATAATGAGCTTTATCCCTTAGAAAAAAAATTGAGATTTATCAGTCATAGTAGCAGAGCTATGGCAAAATTTTTATAAAAATTACGCATAAAATAAATTCATTCAAAGTATAAAAAGAGGAATTCCTACCATATTCTAGGAACTATCATCCTAGATTAATTAAAAGAATTTTATTATGCATGGAGATGTGGATGTTGCATGTATATGTAGATGTATGGATGTGAGTGTGAATGTGGAGGTGTATGTATGCATGGGACGTGGATGTATGCATGTAGAAATAGATGTGTAGATGAGGATGTAAATGGAGATGTGGATGGATGTATGTAGATGTAGAGGTATAGATGTAGATGTGAATGGAGATGTGGATGTATACATGTAGATGTAGATGTATAGATATAGATGTGGATGTGGAGGTGGATGGATGCATGTAGATGTAGATGTATAGATGTAGATGGGAATGGAGATATGGATGTATGCATGTAGATGTAGTTGTGAATGGAGATGTATATGTATACATGTAGATGTAGATGTATAGATGTAGATGTGGATGTGGATGGGGATGTATGCATGTAGATGTAGGTGTATAGACGTAGATGTGGATGTAGAGGTGGATGTATACATGTAGATGTAGGTGTATAGACGTAGATGTGGATGTAGAGGTGGATGTATGCATGTAGATGTAGATGTATAGATGTGGATGTGAATGTGGAGTGGATGTATGCATGTAGATGTAGATGTATGGAGGTGAATGTGAATGTGGATGTGGATGTATGCATAGGGATGTAGATGTATGCATGTAGATGTGAATGTACGCATATAGTTGTGGATGTATGGATGTGAATATACGATTGTGATGTGAGGGAATCTGAAGTGATGAGATGGAAATGATGTGATGGGATGAGTATACATATAAATGGAATATGGGATAAGTAATGTAGATTGAGGAGGGATAATGTGGAAAAATGAAAGTTAAAATAGAAATTGTATTGTAAACTGTTTGTAAATGCTGTTTGTAAATGCTGTCTGTAAATGATTGTTTTATGTCAAGAATGCTGGGGGGAGCATTTTGACCGTCTTGTGATTAAGGTCGTGATGAGAAAGTTGCAACTGCTGACGGGGAGTCAATGAAGGACGTCTCGCGTAGCAAGGTCGGCCGAGGTCTTGACCAGCCTCGGTGCGATTAAAATGGTGAGCTTCCGGTACGGTGGATGAGGGGCCAAGGAAGCGGCCTATGCGTGAAGCGCTAGGTTACCTGCGAAGGATCCTAGAGGGTGCTGACCATACGGTGCTCGGGCTCTGGGTTGCCTAGGATACCCACGCGTGCGTCGAGGAAGATATTGGAACAGAGTTGGAGTTGTTTTCTGAAATCGAGCATGGATCTGGTTGATTGACCTTGCTGGTCTTCAATGGATGAGTCCATGGCTCCTTATATGGATCTGTTGGTTGATCTTGCTGATCTTCAACGAGAGTCCATCTTGTTAAGTGATTATATTGCCAAGTATTATGGGCTAGGAACTATCGAAACGGCTCCTGAGCGTTCTAGTTGCCAATGATGCCATAGATACTCTGATGAAGGAATGATGGGAAATTAAGAATCAATTGGATAAATTGGAAGATGGTGATCAATGATACTATGGTTTTATTAAAGGATTGTTTTAAACTGGTTGAATCTGGTTGAAAAAGGCAATTTCATATTGGGTGTGTGAGTGGTGTGACTAGTTTTATTTTGCATGAACATCCGGCTAGGGGGCCTTGGAACTCTTTTCCTTGGTACCCGGGACAAAACCTAACCAAATTTTTAATTGGATCCCATCACTACAGTGGTTGGGCGGTTGGCTAACCCATGGGACTGGATGGGGTTAGGCTGGACTGATGGATCCATAAATCGAGACTCAAACTTTTGTTTTTACGATAGAAAAAAATAAAATAAAAATCCCGGACAGTAACTGTTCTACGGATAGGAATCAACGGCTGTGCCTCTTGAATGGGAAAAAAAGCGTTGATCCCAATGATCCAAGTGCAAGTTTCTTCCTTGAACTGACTAAGTATCTTATAGACGTAATTGGATCATCTCGATCCGAAATGATCTTGACTACGTTAGAGTAAAAAGTTATCCTGGTGGAATCGCCCGTGCTTCCGGTTAAGAAAGTTTTTCCGAGTTCGGTTTTGGAACAACCGACGGATTAGTCTCTTATCCGGATATCCGTGGGCGAGGCCCCGAGTGTGGGACCCCTGTCCCGCGCGAGAAGCGCTACTTCCGCTGCCAGTAACCCGAATCCGTTGCTCGGTGGGAACAGGGATCTTACAGTTGGTATCAGAGCATTTGGTTAATAAAGATCAACTGAGAAGACAAATATGTCAAAAATTTATCAAGAAACACAAAAAGGTTATAATTGTGTGATATAATTCATACAATTTGATATTCAAACTGAAACTCGTAATTTTGGTAATTGGGTCTTTAGATGGAAGTACCGCAATTATATAGAAACCCTGACTTGCTTGAGGCCTAGACGATAGTATTTACCTTATAATTCCAAGGGCCGTGACTACGCGTATATACCGAGAGTATACTGCAGCTCTTTACTGATAGTATATACGAGTGAATCTAAGACTTGAAATTATAAGCGTTAATGCTATCTAGATGATGATTTTGAATGTGATTGATATGATTTTTAATTCTGTTTGAAAATGGATGAATTGATTTGGATGCTGATTGAAAATGCTGATTGGAAAATGTTGATTTCTAAAAATTAGTTGAAATATAATGAAACCTCAATGAGGGGGAATGGGACGAGTCCTTGTGATGATATTCATAACTAGAATGATGATAACAAATTCAGCAAATCACTATGAGATTAGTGGGTTGGGCTGTCAGATTGCTACTGTTAATACTTGATCGGTAGATCAAGTTAAGTGATGTCAAATTGAGAACTTGCTTGACTGAAATTTTCGTGGAGGAATGTTCGGAAGGAAACTTTTCGGTCTAATGGAACATTATCATGTTAAAGATATGAATGATATAATCTGAATGAATTGTTATTTAATGATGAGTTCTATATAAGGGATATTTATTCCAGTGTTCTATTGGGTTGACCAGAATATAAGGAACCCCAGAATAAAATTGGATCTTAAGAATAAGAGCTGTCCTCTACCTTGCGAGATGAGGACATCTCGCACTTTTCAAGTGGGGTAGAATGTAAGATTCCTCCCCAACCTTCGAGGTATACAGGAGTAAGAATCTCCCTTTCTGATCTTATAATTATTCCCTCTCTAAAATAAAAGAAGTTCTTTATCTCTTGGGGAGTATAAGAAATTATCCTCCAGATATTGTGACCTTATATCTGAATTCAATGAAAGTAGGTGACTTAGCCTACAAGTTTCTTTTATCTCCTCATCTCAAAATTCTTAATGCCTTCTATAGAAAAAGGTGTCAAACTCAAATCATGGAAAGACGGTAAAACTTCAGTGGCAAGTTACCGTTGGCTTCTAGGTTACGCTAGCTCCTTCCTTTATATAAGTCGTAACTTTTACTTGTCGCTCACAGTAATCTTACTCCCATCAATCTCCTTTCTTTCTTAATCTCCTTCATGGCTTGGCAACAAGAACTAGTTTTATCCATGATGATTTCTCACCTTCAAGACGCAAGAGAGTCTGTGAAGAAAGACTTTATAGAACAATATGAGCGCTCACTTTTTCCTCACCTAGGAACTTCTGTAGCGCAGACCAAATGGCGGACCTATCAAAACATAACTAGGGTAACACCCTGGGGTCAGCAGCACTTTCGTAACAATGACCGCTTGGCCATGGTTATTGAAGCTTTGGGTTTGGGTCCCCGATACTACTGCGTCATGAGATCAAGGCATCTTGGGTTTTCTGAGCGGGTCTTCTTACTGGCGTGTTTTCTTCCTCAAGAGAAGATATGCCTTTATCCCGTTTTTGGCTTGCCTCTCAGAGGTCCTTTTGTTAGATCACCTCATACCACTGAGATAGGTGCGGCAATAACCAGCAGAATCATTCCCATAGATGAGTTACCCTATACTGTACAGCTTGTGAGGACTGCTTTTGTGACCATATGATGGACGGGCTTATGGAAGTGTAAAGAGTTCTTTTATCTTTACTGTATAAGTCCCGTGAATGAATAAAGTTTAAATCTTGTTCTTATTTTGAATCTTGCTCTCTTTAAGACTTTTCTTGGTGGTTAATCGTGATTAAAATTTTTCTCTAAGTCGCATATTCGTGCATCTTGCGAAATTATTCCAAGTTGCGAGATGAGGTCATCTCGCGTTTTTTAAGTGGGGTAGAATGTAAGATTCCTCCCCCAACCCCTTTTTGATGTCTAGTATATTCCCCTGTAATCAATTCCTTTTCTGAAATATAAGAGATCTTATTTGTGGCTGTTTTAACCTAGAGAGAGAAAATATGCTAGAGAGAGAATATTCAGATTATGAATATTTTTGGATAGAAAATTAACTCATCTTATTAAAATAAGTTCCCCTGAAATAGAAATTCAAAAAGAATTTTCCAATGTGCAATTGGAATTAAATGGAAATAAGTATAAAGAACCTTAGTCTAAGGGTCTAGATTTTCAGAAATTTTTAGATTATGGTCCAATTAAGGTTCCTATGGGCCAATAGCATCAATCCATGTGTAGGGAGGAGATAAATCCAATTTGTAAAAGAAGATACCCAAAAATGAGTAAATGCTCACATAAGATGAAGAGTTGAAAATGTACAAGATTTATTAGTAAAAAAACTATGAGCAATATTAAAAATATGAGATATTTTGGGTATCCAAAAATGAGTAAATGCTCACATAAGATGAAGAGTTGAAAATGTACAAGGTTTATTAGTAAATAAACACATATGTAAGGAAGGGGAGTTCTTTAAAGGAGGTGCATATTTCACATAAGATGAAGAGTTGAAAATGTACAAGGTTTCTTAGTAAATAAACACATATGTAAGGAAGGGGAGTTCTTTAAAGGAGGTGCATATTTCACATAAGATGAAGAGTTGAAAATGTACAAGGTTTATTAGTAAAAAAACTATGACACATATGTAAGGAAGAGGAGTTCTTTAAAGGAGGTGCATATTTCACATAAGATGAAGAGTTGAAAATGTACAAGGTTTATTAGTAAAAAACTATGAGCAATAAAATTTTGACACATATGTAAGGAAGGGGAATTCTTTAAAGGAGGTGCATATTTCACATGCTTGAATGAGTTTTAAACTCAAAAATAATGTGATATTTTTATCTCTCACCTCTCTTGAACCAAACCAAATCAAAATGGAACCAAACCGAATCAAAAAGTAACCAAACTAGGTCCAAATCTAGTCCAAATTCAACCAAACTGACTTGGAAAATTCTAGAATCAGTTTGTTTGGTTAGGAGCTCAATTTTTCCTATAAATAGAAGCCTCCCCTTGTTGAAAAAATATAGTGTCTTATGCTTTGTTACTCTACTCCACCTAAGCCAAAATATATAGTCTCTTATGCCTTGTTACTCTACTCTACCTAAGCCAAATTAGATAGTGTCTTATGCTTTGTTACTCTACTCCACCTAAGCCAAAATATATAGTGCCTTATGCTTTATTACTCTACTCCACCTAAGCCAAAATATAGAGTGTCTTAGGCATTGTTACTCTACTCTACCTAAGCCAAGAACTGTGAATTCTTTAATAATTCACTAGTTTTTGATACTTCTCTCTTTCTTCAATCCCCATTGGTGGCTCCATCAACATACTAAACCAATTGATTGGTTGGGGGCCTCTACCGTGAATAAAGAATCAAGCAAATCATAAGGTAAGTATATTGAATTTTGATCTTTTCTATGATTTCTCAATGATTCTCTCTTCTCAACCCCTCTCAAGCTTGAGAAGTTTAATTGGTATGGTTTTTTTAAATGCTATTGAAGTTAATTGGTGAATAGTAGTGAAGAGTTACATAATTTAATAAATGCTATAGAAGTTAATTTCCACTTATATTTAAATTCTAATGGTTTTTATAATTTCTCTCTCTCACTCAAGAAATGGTCATACTCATGACCCATTCTCAATCCAAATGAAGCTTTTCATAAAGCTTTTCCTTAATCCAAGATTAAGCTATGCTTGAGGCCAAATTAATGGCTTTTTGCTATGCTTTTAGTTTATGCACATTGATGATTCAATCCATTATGGATTGATGACCCAATTAGAGACCATTCTAATTGTTTTCTTAATGATCCAATTAGAGACCATTATGGATTGATGATCCAATTAGAGACCATTATGGATTGATGACCCAATTAGAGACCATTCTAATTGTTTTCTTAATGATCCAATTAGAGACCATTATGGATTGATGATCCAATTAGAGACCATTCTAATTGTTTTCTTAATGATCCAATTAGAGACCATTATGGATTGATGATCCAATTAGAGACCATTATGGATTGATGATCCAATTAGAGACCATTCTAATTATTTCTTTAATAATGAGCTTTATCCCTTAGAAAAAAAATTGAGATTTATCAGTCATAGTAGCAGAGCTATGGCAAAATTTTTATAAAAATTACGCATAAAATAAATTCATTCAAAGTATAAAAAGAGGAATTCCTACCATATTCTAGGAACTATCATCCTAGATTAATTAAAAGAATTTTATTATGCATGGAGATGTGGATGTTGCATGTATATGTAGATGTATGGATGTGAGTGTGAATGTGGAGGTGTATGTATGCATGGGACGTGGATGTATGCATGTAGAAATAGATGTGTAGATGAGGATGTAAATGGAGATGTGGATGGATGTATGTAGATGTAGAGGTATAGATGTAGATGTGAATGGAGATGTGGATGTATACATGTAGATGTAGATGTATAGATATAGATGTGGATGTGGAGGTGGATGGATGCATGTAGATGTAGATGTATAGATGTAGATGGGAATGGAGATATGGATGTATGCATGTAGATGTAGTTGTGAATGGAGATGTATATGTATACATGTAGATGTAGATGTATAGATGTAGATGTGGATGTGGATGGGGATGTATGCATGTAGATGTAGGTGTATAGACGTAGATGTGGATGTAGAGGTGGATGTATACATGTAGATGTAGGTGTATAGACGTAGATGTGGATGTAGAGGTGGATGTATGCATGTAGATGTAGATGTATAGATGTGGATGTGAATGTGGAGTGGATGTATGCATGTAGATGTAGATGTATGGAGGTGAATGTGAATGTGGATGTGGATGTATGCATAGGGATGTAGATGTATGCATGTAGATGTGAATGTACGCATATAGTTGTGGATGTATGGATGTGAATATACGATTGTGATGTGAGGGAATCTGAAGTGATGAGATGGAAATGATGTGATGGGATGAGTATACATATAAATGGAATATGGGATAAGTAATGTAGATTGAGGAGGGATAATGTGGAAAAATGAAAGTTAAAATAGAAATTGTATTGTAAACTGTTTGTAAATGCTGTTTGTAAATGCTGTCTGTAAATGATTGTTTTATGTCAAGAATGCTGGGGGGAGCATTTTGACCGTCTTGTGATTAAGGTCGTGATGAGAAAGTTGCAACTGCTGACGGGGAGTCAATGAAGGACGTCTCGCGTAGCAAGGTCGGCCGAGGTCTTGACCAGCCTCGGTGCGATTAAAATGGTGAGCTTCCGGTACGGTGGATGAGGGGCCAAGGAAGCGGCCTATGCGTGAAGCGCTAGGTTACCTGCGAAGGATCCTAGAGGGTGCTGACCATACGGTGCTCGGGCTCTGGGTTGCCTAGGATACCCACGCGTGCGTCGAGGAAGATATTGGAACAGAGTTGGAGTTGTTTTCTGAAATCGAGCATGGATCTGGTTGATTGACCTTGCTGGTCTTCAATGGATGAGTCCATGGCTCCTTATATGGATCTGTTGGTTGATCTTGCTGATCTTCAACGAGAGTCCATCTTGTTAAGTGATTATATTGCCAAGTATTATGGGCTAGGAACTATCGAAACGGCTCCTGAGCGTTCTAGTTGCCAATGATGCCATAGATACTCTGATGAAGGAATGATGGGAAATTAAGAATCAATTGGATAAATTGGAAGATGGTGATCAATGATACTATGGTTTTATTAAAGGATTGTTTTAAACTGGTTGAATCTGGTTGAAAAAGGCAATTTCATATTGGGTGTGTGAGTGGTGTGACTAGTTTTATTTTGCATGAACATCCGGCTAGGGGGCCTTGGAACTCTTTTCCTTGGTACCCGGGACAAAACCTAACCAAATTTTTAATTGGATCCCATCACTACAGTGGTTGGGCGGTTGGCTAACCCATGGGACTGGATGGGGTTAGGCTGGACTGATGGATCCATAAATCGAGACTCAAACTTTTGTTTTTACGATAGAAAAAAATAAAATAAAAATCCCGGACAGTAACTGTTCTACGGATAGGAATCAACGGCTGTGCCTCTTGAATGGGGAAAAAAGCGTTGATCCCAATGATCCAAGTGCAAGTTTCTTCCTTGAACTGACTAAGTATCTTATAGACGTAATTGGATCATCTCGATCCGAAATGATCTTGACTACGTTAGAGTAAAAAGTTATCCTGGTGGAATCGCCCGTGCTTCCGGTTAAGAAAGTTTTTCCGAGTTCGGTTTTGGAACAACCGACGGATTAGTCTCTTATCCGGATATCCGTGGGCGAGGCCCCGAGTGTGGGACCCCTGTCCCGCGCGAGAAGCGCTACTTCCGCTGCCAGTAACCCGAATCCGTTGCTCGGTGGGAACAGGGATCTTACAAAGAGGTAGAAAAAAGAGCTCGAGAGGTTCACTATGAAGAAATCCTATGTATCATGTGCGTTCAAGGAGTATTTAAAAAGCCCCTTACACTTACATACTTTTGTGAATAAAATGACCCTTTTTCTTCATAAACTTACGATTTTTTTTTCCAAAATTGCTTTAAAAAATCCTAATGTAAATGTAAGTTTGGAACTTTTTTAAATTAATATGCCCCTCTTGATGAACTCATGTGGTATACTTACATATTTTTACATGAACCCCCCAAAAAAAAAAAGATCTTCTTGGAAGATGGTTAGGAGGAGTGAGGTTTTCCCACCTCTAAGAATATCCTCTATGATCTTTTGTTCCTTCAAAGATCAAGAAAGTTATCACTTTGACTATACATGTGAAAGCACATGCTTGTGCTAGTTTTCTCTCATCTTGGGACAGAAGACGTGTTAAGAGGGTACATGTGCACTGTGTAAGCACTCTGCACTCTGAGTAGAGGGAATTTTGTACACGCTTTTAGTGGAGAAAATGTTTTGAAGGGAGAGATAGAAAACTAATTAGTGGGACATGGGTTAATCAGGTAGTGAAGTTTAATTAACTAGGGCGTGGAGAGAGGTGGGTCTGAGGTATGGGTGTACTGCATGTGTGTAGACTGTAGACTGTAGTAGCATATTTACACGAAGCATGTAGCATATTTACACGAAGCATGTAGCATATTTACATGAATCACTGAGTGTATACAGAGGCCGTGCAAGTGCAGTTGCAGAAGCTGCTTCTGCTTTAAACTATTTCGTTGTTCTGAGCTCTGTGCAATGGATAGTAAAGAAGAAGGTCATGGTGTCTACGGACTCGCAGCCGGCTTTTGTGCGTCGCAGGCGTCTGCTCAATATCTTCGTCTCGCGGATGACCCAGAGTCCAGTCGAGGCTCTGAGCTCTAGCCCTTCTTTATTACCAACATGCATGGACTTCTTTCCGATAGTCCTTCTCATACCCTCCCCTCTCAGATTTGAGTTCCAATGCACCGACTATCGAGCTATCTGTGGCGTGTATTAAAGGTCAACCACATGTCACTTCATCTTCATCCTGTATCACCAAACGTAGCCATTTGCAATTCACCAAAACACAAATCAACGCCGCCCACGCAAACTATTAAACCCTAACCTTAATTAGTATACATTTACGTAACCTTATTAAGGATCAGGGACTGCGGTTTAACCGTTAACATGCATATGTGTAGTAAGTAGCATACCTTGCAATGTGAGCTCCAACTAATGTAATGTACTTAGGAGTCCTGATAAAATACAGCACCCTCGACAGTCCACTTACCATGCTTTCATGTACTTAATTTTAAATGCAGCAACATGGTAACCAATAATTCTCAATGCTCCTTGCTCATTATCTATATTCATAATTCGAACATGATTCCTGACGCGCTAAGGCGTTTGATACACAAACGTAAATGGGCCATAGTTACCCATCTCCATAGACTAATTAGGCGTTAATTTACAAACGCTAATAGGATTACCTAATCCATCTCCATCCATATATCAAACGTTGAATTAATAAGGCTTTGGGCAAAGTTCTGAACGTTGTGTATTCTAATGGAAAAAGCTAGGGTTTATCTATGGCTCATCCCAAAGGGAAATGTTCCATTCCAGCTCGCTGTCATCATACTGATTTGCTGCATTTTGTGTGATCTGGGGCGGTGGTAGAAGCATAGCATTGGCCATATCTGTGAGCAAACCTGGTGTGGTCATGCGAAAATACTCATCTGCAATGGTGTCAATTTTACCTTCATCAGCTTCTTGTGCTTCATTGCGCACACGAGGAGCTTCTCCACCTTGAAGCGCCTCATCATTAGCAGAAAATAATGATGAATTAGAATCCACCTTACCAATCAAGTTGCGATTAATCAAACTGCTATCCGCATCGACTTTATCCTCTGGGCATGCAGCAGTACACACTCTTGTCCTCTTACGACCTTCGTCCACACCAACATCAGGCTCCATTTTCACATCTGCAGTAAGCTTGATTTCCTCCTTAATTAGCTGCTGAGATAAGGGGTTTTTTCAGTAGGCCTTGAACACATGTGATATAGAGGATTTACATATAGTGAACCCCCCGAGCTATATCCCCCTATTTCTTGTAGTGAAGAGCATGGAAGCAAGAGAACAAGAGAACAACAACATCACAACAGCATGGAAGCAAGAGAACAACAGCATCACAATTGGCCATCCAAGGCAACATTATTAAACGGTTTCTTTGGGCATGGTTAAAAGGTTTATTGAAGGGAGGGAGGAGAGGCAACATTATTAAATCATTACTTAGGGCATGGCTAAAAGTTTTTTTGGAGCATCTAAAGTACTTTCTTACTTTAAGAGGTAGAAAAAAGAGCTCGAGGGGTTCACTATGAAGAAATCCTATGTATTATGTGCGTTCAAGGAGTATTTAAAAAGCCCCTTACACTTACATACTTTTGTGAATAAAATGACCCCTTTTTCTTCATAAACTTACGATTTTTATCCCAAAATTGCTTTAAAAAACCCTAATGTAAATGTAAGTTTGTAATTTTTTTTGAATTAATATGCCCCTCTTGAAGAACTCATGTAGTATACTTACATATTTTTAGGTCAACCCCACCCCCCCCCCAAAAAAAAGATCTTCTTGGAAGATGGTTAGGAGGAGTGAGGTTTTCCCACCTCTAAGAATATCCTCTATGATCTTTTCTTCCTCCAAAGATCAAGAAAGTTATCACTTTGACTATACATGTGAAAGCACATGCTTGTGCTAGTTTTCTCTCATCTTGGGACAGAAGATGTGTTAAGTGGGTACATGTGCAATGTATAAGCACTCTGCACTCTGAGTAGAGGGAATTTTGTACACGCTTTTAGTGGAGAAAATGTTTTGAAGGGAGGGATAGCAAACTAATTAGTGGGACATGGGTTAATCAGGTAGTGAAGTTTAATTAACTAGGGCGTGGAGAGATGTGGGTCTGAGGTATGGGTGTACTGCATGTGTGTAGACTGTAGACTGTAGTAACATATTTACACGAAGCATGTAGCATATTTACATGAGTCACTGAGTGTATACAGAGGCCGTGCAAGTGCAGATGCAGTTGCAGAAGCTGCTTCTGCTTTAAACTATTTCGTTGTTCTGAGCTCTGTGCAATGGATAGTAAAGAAGAAGGTCATGGTGTCTACGGACTCGCAGCCGGCTTTTGTGCGTCGCAGGCGTCTGCTCAATATCTTCGTCTCGCGGATGACCCAGAGTCCAGTCGAGGCTCTGAGCTCTAGCCCTTCTTTATTACCAACATGCATGGACTTCTTTCCGATAGTCCTTCTCATACACTCCCCTCTCAGATTTGAGTTCCAATGCACCGACTATCGAGCTATCTGTGGCGTGTATTAAAGGTCAACCACATGTCACTTCATCTTCATCCTGTATCACCAAACGTAGCCATTTGCAATTCACCAAAACACAAATCAACGCCGCCCACGCAAACTATTAAACCCTAACCTTAATTAGTACACATTTACGTAACCTTATTAAGGATCAGGGACTGCGGTTTAACCGTTAACATGCATATGTGTAGTAAGTAGCATACCTCGCAATGTGAGCTGCAACTAATTTAATGTACTTAGGAGTCCTGATAAAATACAGCACCCTCGACAGTCCACTTACCATGCTTTCATGTACTTAATTTTAAATGCAGCAACATGGTAACCTATAATTCTCAATGCTCCTTGCTCATTATCTATATTCATAATTCGAACATGATTCCTGACGCGCTAAGGCGTTTGATACACAAACGTAAATGGGCCATAGTTACCCATCTCCATAGACTAATTAGGCGTTAATTTACAAACGCTGATAGGATTACCTAATCCATCTCCATCCATACATCAAACGTTGAATTAATAAGGCTTTGGGCAAAGTTCTGAACGTTGTGGATAAGTGTATTCTAATGGAAAAAGCTAGTTTATCTATGGCTCATCCCAAAGGGAAATGTTCCATTCCAGCTCGCTGTCATCATACTGATTTGCTGCATTTTGTGTGAGCTGGGGCGGTGGTAGAAGCATAGCATTGGCCATATCTGTGAGCAAACCTGGTGTGATCATGCGAAAATACTCATCTGCAATGGTGTCAATTTTACCTTTATCAGCTTCTTGTGCTTCATTGCGCACACAAGTAGCTTCTCCACCTTGAAGCGCCTCATCATTAGCAGAAAATAATGATGAATTAGAATCCACCTTACCAATCAAGTTGCGATTAGTCAAACTGCTATCCGCATCGACTTTATCCTCTGGGCATGCAGCAGTAGAGACTTCTGTCCTCTTACGACCTTCGTCCACACCAACATCAGGCTCCATTTTCACATCTGCAGTAAGCTTGATTTCCTCCTTAATTAGCTGCTGAGATTCAAAAGGGATATTGAACCTCGTTGTGCTAATACAAGGTTTTCCGGTTGATTGATCAGGATCAGACGAGTTGACATCATCCGAGGATTCATCACCTTTGCAGCTTGTGTCGTCCTCTGAGGAGCTGCAATTAGACTCTTTTTTAATCAAGGGGGGGCTCCTGATCATGCTGATTAAAGGGCGGCTGCGTGAAGGGGTAGAGGCAGTGGCGAAAGCGGCGGCGGCAGCTGCAGCAGCCGTTTGGATATCTCGAGGAGAGAGGGTGAGGGGCCGGGGCAAAGTGTGTGCAATATCAGGGAAATTGAGAGATGCAGTGTCCGGTTTCAAATTCACAGCTCCCACGTCATAGGCCCTTGCTGCCATCTCCGGCGTAGAGAAAGACCCCAGCCATATCCTCGTCTTCTTCTTGGGCTCCCTTATCTCTGAAACCCACTTGCCCCAGCTCCGCTGCCTCACGCCTTTGTACACTGGGTGTCTCCTGTCAGGCGCAATTGTGAGCTCTTGGCCGCCCACATCAACTTTCTTTCTTTTCTTCTTCGCATTGTAATCTGCTCTACTGGCTCCATGATCTCCTTGAGAAGATCCACACACCTGTGGTTGCTGCTGTGATGGTGATGGTGGTGGTGGTGAAGGAGCTGCATCTAACTGTTGGGCTGTCTCTTGTGGCAATGACAGACCTTCAAAACCTTCAATTTTGCGTTTGTTTCTGTGTAGTTCACTTGCTCCAATAGAAAAATTCGAGGCTGCAGCTATGGACTGAAGAGAGGAAGAGCGAAGAGAGCTATGGTAATCATCAGAAACTGGGCGTATATGATAAGAGCCAGAAGGCGAGGGCTCATTACCTCCTGCAGCGCTAGAGATTAGAAGCAAGTTTGGATCATTATGTGATGAAAAATTAGAAGAAATTAGGTGAAAGGAAGTAGGGGAGCAGCGAGAGCTGGTAGAGTTAGAAGGGGGATTGGTAGGGTAAGAAAGGAGATCAGTTAGAAAGAGTGGCGAATTTGCGTGCACCATAGGAGGCGGCCGAGGGGGAGGGACCAGATTCAACACGTACTGCTGCATGTGGAATGGATAGAAATAATATAGCATCGGCCTTTAGAACACTATTTGTATTGGGCGAAAGGGATTGTGTGTAAGCTTAGCACTCGTGCGCGTGGTGGTAATATATGCTGCTTTGCTGCCATCTACATAATTAGAAAAGTATAGCGACATATTTAAGATTAATCCTGATCCTTGATTGCACAACCCTAAGCTTAGCTCAACATTACTATTGCTGGCAATTGATCATGTGATCCAACTGATGGGCACAAAATCTATGCTTAATAAATATATTGCACAAGACCTAAGCATAATAATGTTGCAATTGATCAGATGCTGCATGTGATGAAGATTAATGCAATTGTGGTGAGCTGCATAAGGGTATTTATTAAGATGAGCGTAAGCTATATTGGATAATTGTAAACACGCACACAGGGAGGTATACGCGCAAAATAATTGTCTCTAACTGATAGATGATCAACTGGCACCAGCCAAGAGTTTTGCAGCAGTATAATCACCAGACTAATACGATAAAATAATTATAGGAGCTGAGCTAAGCTAAGCTAAGTGGTTTCTGTGGAAGGCGTGCTGTTGATTCTGATGGGTGACCCTCCACTATAGCGCTTTGTCTTCTCGCTTCCTGATGAGTAGCAAGAGGGTTTTCGTCCCCGACGATCTTCTTTGCGTCGGTGTGTATGTTTGTGTGTGTGTGTGTGTGTGCGTGTGTGTGTGCGCGTGTGTGTGTGGAGGTAGGTGGGGTTGATTGACCCCACTTTACATGCGAAAATCCTTTGTTTTGTTTGCTACGAGAGGGGCCGGGAAATCACTGTAGTAAAACCAGCCGAGCCCCAGCTAGATGACAGAGCTGAAACACACACTCCCCACCACGGCCACCAGCTGACCCCCCCTTACCTAATGCATTAGCTAATAATTGATTAATGGACTTGCAACTGCAAAAATGCTGGTGGCAGCATGCAGCCCTACTGAGCACTGACCCAACAGCATGAAGGACTAGGACACTTGCGGATTGATTTAGATTGCAATGAAGGCGATGTTGTTGCTCAAAATTACTCATGGTAACTAGATTATGGTTCTTATACCTGTTTATTTTCTCTGTGAAAAAAGCTTTAGATACTCGGCCAGTCTTCCTTTCTGTTGTGTTACCAGTTGCTTCTTTCGCTTTTGCAATTATCCCACGGAAAGGAATTTGTTGAGATTGTCCTTATGGCAAAGTCATTTGTACGAAACTCTCTGCCTTCTCTGTCTTAATACTCTCTCTCTAAATAATTTAAGCACTCTACTCTCTCTCTCTATCCATTCCATCCGGAATCCATACTTTGGTGCCCTTCTAATTCTTTGACTTTGGTGCCCTTTTCTAATCCTTTGACTTGCTTAAGGATGCCCACTATTTTTACATATGGTAGATTGCATAATTCATGTATTGTTACTCTTGACCCCTTCCAAGCGATTGTTTGTAATGATGAAACCAATCTATCCTCCACATCGAGCCCTCATTGCTTCCATCCTTCTGGCCCCTTCCAATGGATTGTTTGCAATGATGAAACCAATCTACCCTACATATCAAGCCCACATTGCTTCCATCCTTTTGGTAACCTTCCCACTCTGACCTTGAGGGCAAATGACTCCCTCCGATTGTTTTCCTCGATCTTAGTGTTGATCATTGCCTTGATAAGGTAGCCTCTTGCAATCTTTCCTTCACCTCTTCCATAAGAAGCACTTTTTTCTATGGAAAAGCTCTCAGGTAGAATTTTCTCAAGCCAAAACAAATTCTTCCCAAATCTGATAACAACTACTGACAAAACCTCACTAGCAATAGATCACCTACCATCTAATTTAGCTATCATGTCTACTACTGGCATAATAGATGATGATCCCGAAGGATTTTTCTTATCTCTTTAGCTTAGTTTATTGTTTTGGGTTGCAAATTTGGCATAGACCATTATGGTCTTTATCTTTATGCCTTGGGTCTCATAGGTCATTTAAACTATTGGTACAATTTTAGTTCTTTCTTTCTCTTGCTCTCTCTTTCTCTAATAGTAGCCGCTCTCTACATGTGGACACCTCTCTCTCTATGATATGTCTTTCTTTTCATAACCACACACGCTCTCTCCCTGTCCCTAAACTCGTCGTACACATGCTCCCTCTCCCTAAACTCACCATACACATGCTCTCTCTCTCTCTCTCTCTCTCTCTCTATATATATATATATATATATATATATATATCTCTCTCTCTCTCTCTCTCTCTCTCTCTCTCTCTCTCTCTCTTGTATGTGTCTTGATCAAATTAATCTCCCTCTACATACACTCTTTACCTCTCTCTCTCTCTCTCTCTCTCTCTCTCTCTCTCTCTCTCTTATAGAACTTCCTTTACATACACACTCTCTATGTAATCTCTCTTGAAATGCTTTATTTCTCATAGTTATCTCTTGTTAAAACACGATTACATGCTTTGTCTTTTAGTAGTCTCTCTCTATATACATATGCTTTCTCTCTCTAAAACCAAATTTCTCTATTTTATAGGGTCTACTTACATTTAGGGCTTCCCTCTCCTAGGGCCTATTCATGCCATCGGAAATCAAGGGTATCCAATATTTAGGAGTTTTTTTTTGTTTACTTAAGAATGGAAGAGGATTAAAGGGTTTTACATCTTCAAATTTGATGCCTCCAATATTCAGGAGTTTTTTTTTGTTTACTTAAGAATGGAAGAGGATTAAAGGGTTTTACATCTTCAAATTTGATGCAAAAAATGTTGAAATTCGAAGAACAAATATAAAAGTAGCGCATACATAAAGAATGACTAGGCCAATGATTTTCAAGCCTTAGATGTGAACACCGATTGCCCATTGGGATCCCATTCAGTCTTGACATGTGAACATGTCCTTGTAGGGGTGTCTCTACCTACACTTCTAGTCCTTGTAGGGTACACTTCTAGTCTATGCTCTTTATCTCTCTTTCTAACATTCTTTCTCTCTCTTTCTCTAGTTCACTCTCTCTAAACTCTCTCAAGTACATACAATTCTAGTCTAAGCTCTTCCTCTCTTTCTAATAGTGTTTCTGCCATTTTCTCTCGTTCACTCTCCTTAAACTCTCTCAAGTGCTCAAAAAATACTCAGATCATTTAATGTAGCTCCACCTTCTAATTATCTTTGAAAGTAGCCTCAAATTTTGAAACCAAAAGTTTAAAAGTTTGATGATTTTTTAAGGGAGGTTAGTTATAAATTTCCACATTTAGTTGCTAATTAAGCAATTTTACCTTTGCTCTCTTTTTCTTTTTAAGCAAGGCTAGGGTACAGGGGCTAGTTAAAGATCGAGGTATGTGCTACTTCCCCCCTTCCCCCCTTTTTGTTACATGCAAGAGCTACTTGTAGAGTAGGTTTGCCAAGGTGGGTTATTCTATTTCTATTTGCTATTTTTTTCACTTTGTCATGTGCTAGTCCTGTTCTTATGTTAGCCCCTATAGGATAGCCAAATCCACTAACAATCAACAAGCACTTGCTTGAGGGGCTCATCTCAACCCATGACCAAGAGGTCATGGATTTGGCTTCTGTGAAAAAAAAAATCAACCAATAAAAGTGGTGGAAAAATCTACACGTGTTAAAATCTATGGTGGTCTTTCTGTTGTGGGGGAAGAAAAATTAGGGTTTCGGAGAGATAGAGGCTACTCTCTACAGTCCATGAGTAGAAAAAGTCTATTTCGAGCCCTGGGCTGACACAATCTCTCTCTATCCAACTTTTTCGTGGCAGCTGGCTTCTGCAGCTGCAGTCTATGACGTTGCTGCTTATCAAAACCTCGACGGCGACACAATTGTTTCTATAGGACCCTTTTACGACCTTAGACGGCGACTCATTGTTCCTTTAGGACTTTTCACGACCTCTATATATATATATATATATATATGTATGTATATGTATATGTATATGTATATGTATATGTATATGTGTATATATAATTTGTCCCCTCTCCTCCATAAGTTGAGACTACCCTATAGATCACCAACGATTTGTACCATTTCTTGTCTCCATAATTGCTTTTTTAAAATAATAAAAAGTATTTGCCTCATAAAATTCAAAACATTTGAAAATGCAACAACCTTTTGAATTCTTATTAATGCTCATCAATTTCTCCTCTTGCATTATGGAGACACTTTTTTAAAAAAACATTTATTACTCGGAGATGTTCAGTTCATCCATGCACCTTCTTCTTTTTATAGGCCCTAACTCATTTCTGTGTTTCATCCACTCCAAATCTTTCAGTAACAGAGTTGGAGTCAATTCTGACATAGTGGCCACTTGGGTCCCTTTAAGAATGTCTCCTAATTTATAGCCAAGTGAAATCGCCAAATATTTGGAGAGTGGTACTCCAAAGCTTGAGTGCTCATGAACTTGGATAATTGAATGACCTCTAGCCAATAAAAAAAACAACAAATATTTGAGAAAGTTCTTGAAACATTTGGGTAGGCGAGAGATGTTTCATTGGCTATCAAGTCACTTGAAGCATTTGTCTTGTGTTGCGGAAGTGAGAAATAGTTTCTCTACTAACTACGTCTTGACTTAAAGCATTTGTCTCATGTTGTATATTAAGGGAAGGATTGAGTGTGTTCGCATGTTCGTTGTGCACGTTTCACACCCAAGGAGCTTAGAAACTAATTGGTCATTGAGGTGACCTTAGACTAGTTTCTGTGTAAATGTGTGGTCATTTAGGTGCATGTATTGCATCTAGAGTACTTTAGTGTGCAATTATGGCTCATAGAAGCATAGACATATTGTAGTGAGTGTGTGGATGTGAATAGTCGCCAACAAACAATGATCGATTCACTAGTCACTCATCACTTAGGGGATTTATTTGTTCACTTGGAGCATTCTCCGAGCGAATAAAATTGGCAAATATTTGGGAGGATAGGGGCGTGATAGTTAGCATAGCAAAAGAGTCTTCATGCTCTGTTGAGAAGGTACTAAGTTGGAAACTCAAACCCTCCCTTCACTTCCTTAGGGATACGATTAAAAAAACGAACTTATCTCACACACACACACACACACACACACATATATATATACATCTCTCTCTCTCTCTCTCTCTCTCTCTCTCTCTTGCTTTTCTTTCTTTCTTTATATTTATATCTATATCTATGTCTATATCTATATCTATATATATGTATTCTTTCTTTTTTGATCTTGGCTTGAAAGGAGAAAGTACACACATCTATATCTATATCTTTATATATATATATATATATATATATAATGTATGTATGTCATGAATGATTGATTTAGTTATTGGGCAAGAGTCATCAATATGCTATGATGTTCCACAACTGTGTAGAGACTGGTTGTAGAACATCAGTGTGTAGACTGGATTTACCGATATGGAGGCCTCGGATTTGAAAGGTGACCCTATTTTTTCATTGGAAGGGTAAAGTATGAGTCAAGATTTCTTTAATCTTTGATTATATCAAATGCAGGCTTTGAAGGGTTAAATTTTATGTCCCCCTTATGTGAAGGGTAAATCCGGATAACTTCCAAACTTGCAGATATGGTCCACATCGCTGACTGGACATCCCCGAAAGTTTAGGAGGGATTGATTGGTAGATTAGCAAGGGTCCCACCTTTGTGTAATATTATAAGCTCACGCCACCTGTCCATATAAGAAGTCTATTCAAAGTCCATTGTGAGACAAGCGCCCACAAACAGTAGCGACAAGGTGGCCCCGTCACACACATGACGCACGAAAGGTCAGCTTGAGAAGATCCTGAGATTTTTTTGCATAACATATTGATTACAATTTATCAAAAAAAAGCTCAAATGATTTTATTCCAATGTGTAAATTTTTAAATTTTTTTTATATTGTGAGGATATTTTTATTTATTTATTTTTAGTGAGGAAAGGGACATACCACATGCCATTTACGTATGTGGAAGGGGAGGCCGGCATTGAACCCAAGCCATGGCACCATAGGGCAATAGCCCTTACATAATTTTCAACCAATCAAAATAATGACAACTTTTAAAATTTATCCCCTTGCTGTTTCTGAATGCCAGTTTTGTAACTAAAATATATGAAAAATCATTCCTTAAAATAAGGACTACTAAAAATTTCAACCATTTTAAATCTATGTGATTTTTGTTTTCAAAATATCTACTATATGCTAGATTTATAACTAAAATATATGAAAAACCATTCCTTAAAATAAGGGCTACTTCAAATTTCAAGCATTTTTTCTTAATTTTGGCTAGTACAAATACATTAGAGTGCTGTTTTTTTTAAAGCATTGGTGTGTATATATATACATATATTATACAGTATATATATATATATATATATATAATCTATGTATATGTAATGTATGCACATTATACTTTGCTGCAAAGTGTAATCTATGTATATATGTATATATATAATCTATGTATATGTATGTATATTATACTTTGCTACAGTCCTAGTCAAAAACAGTCTCCCATCTTCTTTAATGAATCCTCTCGCTATTAAACAATAGTAATGAATCCTCTCGCTATTAAATAATAGTAATGAAAAATAAACAGTCTCACCCGGTGTACATTCTCTTTTTTCAAACTGATCCAGCGACCTTTTGCCCTTGTCGCTTGCAATTTACAGCTCCGTAACAAAAGTCGAAGTGTACAAGTAGAGGTTGTGCATGGGGGCAGTTTGTAGTACAGAAGGTAGTTGGCTAGTCTTGTGTGTATACAGAGAGCCCAGGCCCCAGATGAAAGCAAAGATGGCATGGACGTGATGTAACTCAAAGGGGCTGATTTTTTATTGCAATCCTTTCAACATCTAATTACCCACATAATTTAATTCATAAGAAGTACCCAGAAGCTTCTAGTCGAAATTTATGAAATCAATGGGGGTTGTAGTAGTATACTTTGTATACACCTTTCTTAAAGAGCTTAGGCAGGTTTTAACCCCCCAAATATATACTAATTTTAGGCAAAATAAGCAAGAGGTTTCTTCATTTGAGCTTGTTTTATCTTTAGGGCTAGTTATAGAAGGTTTTTTTTTTCCTTTTTTGGCATTCTAAATAGCAAAAGGATAGATATAGAAGGAGGAAGTAATGTAAACAAACCACCGCCACCACCACCTCTCTTTTTCTCTCTCTCTCTCACACATACACACTCTCTCTGTGTCTTTTTCTCTCTCACTCTCTCTCTCACACACACTCGCACACATACACAAACCACACCTTTTTCTCTCTCTCTAGATCAATAAATCGACGTTAAGCAGCTCTTGTCGTCGTCGTCTCTCTCTCTCACACACCCACACAAACCACCACCTCTCTCTTTACACACACACACAACCACCACCTCTCTCTCTCTCTCTCTCTCTCACACACACACACACACACACACACAAACCACCTCTCTCTCTCTCTACACATACACACACACAAGCTACCACCTCTCTCTCTCTCTCTCTCTCTCTACACACACACACACACACACACACAAGCAAGCCCTCTTCTTTCTTCCTTACAACTGTCGTTGATAGCCTGCCTTGATTCATCTTTTACCAGCCTTATTGTCCCCCATCCCTATCATGCAAATTTTTAATACCGGCATGAGGTCGCTTCTTGCATTCTCCACGCCACCCTGCCCCCTTCTCACCCTTCATGAGCGCCCCAGTCTGTTATGGCGCGCCACGGGTACTCCCTTGAAAGTGAATCCATTACTTCCATGTAAGATTGCCGATACGCGTCCTACGGATCGCAATCTATTAATTCATCAAAGCCCTCAATTTCTTCCGTAACCTTAGGTTGTGAATTAAATGCTAGAGAATGTGAGGTACGATGCGAACTTGCGTTTTTTTTCTCAAAAGAAAAGGCTATTATATTAAGAAATTAGGAAGGAGTTAGTTTTTTATTTTTTTTTAAGGGCAGTAAGAAAATAAAAATTTATCAACGATCTAATTTGTGAAGCCACTTAGTAGCAAAATTCAACCATCAGATCATCAATACAGTTAGATCGTGTGGATATTGTGTTACTTTTCAAATACAACTTGAATTGCTCAAGAGAGACGTTGACAACTACCATTCTCTTGGCAATGCAATCTTTTGAATAGACAATTACACATGGTAGGAGTAGGCATATATTACCTATCTAATTACACATGGTAGGAGCAGGCATCTATTACCTATCTAATTCATGGCCCTCGAGAACGAAAGGTCGACAACCTTATGGATGTCGTTGTTGACCTACCAAACCTTGCCATCCCTCCCCAACCACCCTCTGGCCTCCTTGCACTGTAGGACCCTCCAGCTCAACCTCCTCCAACATAACATTTTCTCAGCGATGACGAGATTCCCACCTCCACCTTCTCTACCATCCTCTCCAAAGTCTCTTATGCCTTCCACATCACCCTTGCCATGTTCTTCTTCCAAAACACCACCTCCTTCATTGAGCCTTCCATACCATGTTCTCTCCCTCAAGCTCCAATCTTGGTGCCGAGTCCTTACCTTCTTTGACCTCCCTAGATGAAGATGACTTCATCGACCTTTTTGTTCCCACTCAGTTATGCCCGTACCCCACTTCCACGAATATCATCAGGAGGGCCATTCAGTGGATGCGCACACATGGTTGGCTATTATAAAAATAAAAATTATTAAAATTATTGAAATGGTATTTTTGTGATGTGTTTCATTTATCATGGATATTTATTTGCCGCATGGTTAGGGACTTACCACAAGGTACTGGTCAAATCGTGCTGTTGGGTAGATAGTCATTGGATAAACTATTTGACATGTGTTTTTGATAGTAGATCAGTGTAGGGCTAGTGCATGCGACTCGATGAGGGTTGCACATGTGTGCACATTTTCGGTGACATTATATTTATGCGACATTATAGTTTTGTAGTAGCCTTTGTTACAGTTTGTCCGTTCGTCCCTCTATGGTTAATTAGGGACTCCTAATTACCATTATGGTCGTAGCATGGCACTTGGGTGTATTCCATGTGTAGGACATATAGATTTAGGGATGGCTGGAACTAAGTGTTAGATTTAATGCTTATGTGTTGTTGTGTAATTTTAGCATGTGTTGCTAATGTATAATGTGTTTGAATGGACACCTTGTAGGTTGGTGAGATTGACAAGCTTTGTGCTCATAAGCCGATATGGTTGGGATATGATGGTGGTGATTTGGCATGAGCAATTACTAGGAAGGTTTTGCTTTTAGTATTTTGGCTTTGGTGGGATAGCCAATGATTTTAGTGTTTTGGCCGTGGTATTTACTACGAGATATTCTTGTATTTTGTGATTCTCCCACTTTTGTTATACATGGGCGTGGACTATTAATTTGGTTGCACGTGAACTAGCCCTTGTTGGGAGTTTATATGTATTTTTCTTAGTGATTTGGATAGGAAAGATTTATTTAAGCTTTTAGGTAAAAGAAACTCCTATTTTTGTAAAGGGCAAGCCCATGCAAGAGCGTGCAACTATTTTTGGCATGTGGGATATTTTTGTGAATAAAAGACATAAATATCCAAGAAGTGGGAGTATGCCAACACTTCTAGGGAGGGGGGATAGATTGCATCCAATACTCTCTCATGTGATTTTTTTTAATTATTGTTTTATGTTATCTTTCTTAAGAGAATTATTGAAGTCTATTTAACTTGATCGGTTTGATAGTTATCTTTCTTAAGAGAATTATTGAAGTCTATTTAACTTGATCAGTTTGATAGTTATTTTAGTAGTGATGTGTCTCGCCAAAGATCCAATTTCTTGTCATAGATTTATGGTGGCCGTTATTATTTTGGATTTATGGCTGTCTATTTTGGATTTATGGGCATCATTATTTATGGATTTATGGCTGTCATTGCTTATGGATTTATGGCCATTATTATTTTGGATTTATGATCAGCATTATATTATTTTGGATTTATGATCATCATTATATTATTTTGTAGCCAATTGACGGCCACACATTTGTTCATATGGCTTATTTACACTTAGTGAAAGGATGCAGGGGAGAAGAGAGCTTGAGCTCTTGCAAGCACACACACTCACACAAACCCTAGAAGAGCACACACAAGGTGAGAGGCTGAAAATTCTTCTTCTTCTTCACACAACAAAAGAGGTCTACAAAGAAGATAAAGTGACTAACACACAATAGAGTATAAACAAGTGGTCCCTAATGTGAACATGCTAAGAGGAGTGAGTAGATGTGGACTAGTCGGTTTATGAATATTGTTGTCTCTTCTATAATGTTGTCTCTTTTATAATTCTATATGTGGGTTGTTTCCTTCTTGTATCCATGTCTATGTTGAAACTTGAAAGAGGAATGTAGAGGAATAATAGCAAAATGAAACTTGAAATATATCATCGGAGTAAAAAAGAGGAGTGTTCTGTTACAAATGGCTATAAGGATAACTTGCACCTTTTAGGTTTTGAGGTTCGACCAACTAAATCATTGGCTTCTTTTAGCCGTTCTCATTCTCACATGATGCTTTCTCATCTCTAACTTTGAATTCTTTGTTTTCTCACCCTCTACAAACCCAGATGCTGCAGTTGTTTGCTAATTTCTCAAGGCAGCAGAACATCTTTTTTTCGAGTGCACACCCCTTGACGGCAGCAGAACATCAGTCTTTCTCTTCTACTTCTTCCTCTTCGTCGTTAGTTGGTGCAAGGTCACCTCCGGCAAAGCTTCTTCAACTACAAGAATAAGAAAATATAAGTGGCTAGAACTAGGGATAGTAGTTAGGTCTTTTCAGATGACTCATAAATAATCCTCACCTTGATCATCAGAACTCTTCCAAGCTTAGTACAAGCTTGCCCGTTTGGAGAGCTTCCTTCTTGCCTGATGGAGGGTGATAGTTGAACATTTAGAACACCTTTATCATCAAAACCCTTTTTCTTTGGCATCCTAGAATGAGTCACACGATTAGTGTTGGGGGTTAAAGGCCCATGTGGCCGGGACCCCGTGTACAGTTGGATGTACCATACATTATATAGTGAATAACCTGAAGATAAGGGTGATTGAACACCCACCAAACAAATGGTTCTCTCTCTCTCTCTCTCTCTCTCTCTCCATTACATCTTCAATCCTTCAACTCATATCAGAGCTTTGGAGATCACCAGGGAGGGTTTCTCAAGGGGCATCATTGAGAAAGGGCCAAGGTACTTGGGGCGGTCAGGACCAGTGACCAGATTCTCTCGTGGGGGCACTCTTCACAGCCCTCCTCATGGTCACATTGGCTTCCACATTGCCTGCCCTTTTAGAGAGCCATGTGAATGTAGAGCTACTCAACTCAGAGGCATAGAGGACAACTGCCACGTCTATAGCCCTGCAAATGTAGAGCTACTCAACGCAGATGTAGAGGGTATAACCGCCATGTCTACAGCCGCAATGCTCCTCAGCGCCATAGACAAGGACCAGGTTTCTTTTAATTTTCTGTTTGAAAACTTAATAATTGCAATTAACAAGCTTGATTAAGATGTTGAGGTTTGGATTAGCGCTAGCTACACATGCAGTTGCGCAGGATGCCCAACTTCCTTGTCTATGGTATACAATCTACAGAATGCCCAAAATGAGTGCACATGATGCCCAAAATTGACTTGCATAGAATGCCCCCTTTGCTTAACAAACTCAATTTGAAAACCAACTTCATGTATGTAGCAGGCCTTAACATCAAGCTATAAAAATGAGAGCAGCCAACAGAGCTTCTGTGATGCTGCAGAGGATTGACAACATTTGGGTACATTCACAGCTGACATGCAGGAAGGTTTACTTCACGAAGTAGGGGAACCTGAATTGCAGGCAGACTATCAGTGGGAAGAATAGTTTGTATTGTTGTAGGGATTTGCACAAGAAGTTCACTTTGTCAAGCATTGAGCTGCTTTGAAAAGATGCAGCGCACTCTTTGAGATGCAATGACATGTGCTAGATGTGTATGCTTGTTAGCAGTGATAGAGTTAGACTTCTATGCATGTATATGCATACATCCACTTAGTTCCTCATGCAGAAGAATCTTTGGCGGTTGTGGAATGATCATCGTGCTAGAGTTCTCTAACTTCACACCCATGAAAGCTCTACTAGCACACCTGATTTCTCCACATCCTCATTCTTGTGGTCTAAATGAACATGGCATGTACTTTCTTCATATGTAGAAAACACATATACATACCTTTGCTTTTTCTAGAGCTTACCTAGTGACACAAAGTTTATCTTAAAGCTGCTGCTTTGCTTGTTCTTGTGCATCAGGGGACATGTTATTTGATGGATGGATGCATCATGGTGTGGTATTAAATTGCACCTTCAATGCAATGCAAGCTGCACTTTGCCTCCTCTACTTTCGCTTCGCGTTGTACGAAGAGCCAGTAATGCAGCTTCTTTGTTGCACTCAGTATTCAATAGAATGTCATCCACCAATGTCTACACCTAACCTAAGACCTCCAACTTTGCCTCATATAGGCTACCTTGTGCCAATGGAGTGCATGCGTCCTGAGATAGTGTTACACCACAGCTCATAGATTACATCGATTGTACACCTACCTTGCACATCCATTGAGTTATTTTTTTTGTGCCATTACCATCGACACTTGTCTTCTTAATATCCTTCTCAGCAGATATGGCCCACTGCACAGGCCGGTGCACACCTGGTAGAGGTAGCCTCGGGAAAAGTGAAGGCCCACAAAATAGTTTGAGGGTGTAGTTTGGTAAACCTATTTATATAATGTATACAAGGGTAGGTAGTGCTCATGCTTTGCTATTTGCAACATCACCTTCTTGTCTTTCTTGGGGAGCTTTGAAAACACTCTTAGTAAATTCTTTTGGTGGCACCTCATTGGGGAGTCAGATGCCTTGCATCCTCCCCCTCAATATTAAGACCATACACTCTGGAAGAATCCTCTGAAGTCCTACATAATTATTTTAATGGTTCGATCTCTAACTTCGGGTGGAAAACTTGGTGGGTGCCGACTTCTGGCATGCAAAAAACATTGGTTAGACAAGCAAACACACTCTCCTTATCTCTCATATATTGAGCTCAAGACCACTAACATCTGTGGAGCTTGATTACCAGGTTGATGAGTGATCATAGAGAGAGAGAGAGAGAGAGAAGGGCTACCTTTGTGTCTTCACCCTGTTGCCCTTTGATTTAGCCATCGCCGCCGAAAATGTAGACATGTTCTCAAGTAGCTATCAGTGGGGGAGAGGAAGTGAGGGAGAGGAAGAGATCTATTGACTTTGAGTTTTTCAAATGAGATAGTGCACGTAGAGAACGCATACAAAAATAATAATTATCCGGCCACTTTCAATTATCCCCCCCACTATCTTTTCAGTTATGTATATTTTCTTTTCTTAGTTTTCAAAATATTTTTCTTTTCTTCATTAGGGCCAAAAACGGCTAGAAAAGGGCTGTTTGTTAATCCAAGGATTAAGAAATTGTCCAATTGTGAATTGACACGTATACAAAAGTATGGCATTCTTGTCTCCTCCAAATGTCTTCTTAACGGTTCTATTTTAGTGGCGAACGGCTAAAACGGCTAAATTTAGACGTTTACGATGGCTAACATTAAAGTTTGGGTCCAAAATAGTGACATCTTGTTCCATTTTTTATTTCAAAAAATCAAGCATTAAGATACGAAATCCTCTTTTCAGGCCTTGAAAACAACGCTATTAATGACAAAACATCAGACGTCTACTTTCCGCCTTCCTTTCATTTTGGCATATGGTTTATTCTTTCTTCTTTACACTTTCAAAAGATTCACTATTCAAAAGATTCACTATTCAAAAGATTTACTATTTTTCTCTTATCTGTGAGCTTCTATGGCGTCCTCACGTCGTCCTTCTCATAATATTACTTCTTGTGATTTTCATAACACGAGAGAAGATGGTGTTTGGAAACCCATGTCTTTTCATGTGAATGATTGGATAACAATGCTTCCCTCTTGCAAAGGTGCCCACAGGGTGAAAAGAACCAAGCGAAATGAAGTGAAATCCCATTGGAAAGGTCGTGTTCTTGCATTCAAAGTGACCGACAATGGCTGGCTTGCAAAAGTTCATGTCTACATGGCCAAAGACATGGTGTTGAACTTGGATGAACATCCAATTCTCCATTCTTACTGTAATTCAACAAACCTTTATCTATTTGACACAACACAATATTTCTCTTTCTGATATATTTGTTGTTTGTTTCATTTCAGTTATCTTTCCGTCAACAGCTGTGGAGTGGCAGCCTGTTGAGAGCTTAAGTGGCACATTCAAGGCAATTCACAAGGGGATTGCAGATGTCATGTACGCAGACAAACCACCTTCATTTTACAAATCAGTGGATTTATTTGTGTATTTTGCAGAATACAGGGTTCCATCAAGAGAAGGTGTTCATGGAGAATTGTATGACATACCTATTCCCACAATAATGTCACAGAATGGGAAGTTCCTGATCCAAATACCATAACAAGCTTCAAATCCAAAATCAAAGATGATATTCTTAAAGCAATGTCTCCTGGAAGGATTTCAAGAAGGATTAAACTTCAATGGTTCTTGCCTATACATGTCTTTGTGGCATGTTTCAAAACAATGGAATTGGAGAGGACAAGAACGATGTGGCTTAATAGAAGACTATCTCTGACTGATCTGGACACTGTACTTGGAGAAGGATGGAGTACCAAGGAAACTTTTCATATGGGGGACAATATCAGTTGTAGAGTAAGCCCAAATTCTTTGTCCATCTCATACCAACTGTGTCGCCAATCCTTAGTTTTGGGCTATGACTATAGGAGATGGAAAAGCAAGCTTGGTAGTTGGGTCCCTTTGGACTCTGAAGAGAATTGTCCAGAGTTTGAATTTAACATCATAGTCCATCCATTCATAGATCCTAGGAAACTCATAGTAACATCAAACTGGCGACTACAACATGTTAGAGAGTCGCTTGAGTTTCTGGATGAAATATCACCTGAATATAGATTCAAAGTAGATGATATTGTTATCCGTACAAGGATGGAGAGTGTAACCTCATGCATCACATGTCTCCCCCCAAAAAAAGTTGTATTTGAGCCACTTGCAAGGGCAAGTTTGTATAGTTGAAAATGATAATGTAATCAATATATTCTGCTAGATTTCGTCTCGTCTTCTTCACAAAATTGGTTAACAAATTGTTCGCGACACAAAACAAGGTTTAACAGATTGATATCAAATTATTGATACAGAATTTTACAGAAAATTAACCCAAAAAGGGTGTGTTCATATGGACAAAATGAACAAAACAAAATCCAATATGTGGAATCACTCTGCAAAATCAACTTTCCTTTTGGCATGAGATGACCCTGCATCTTTTGAGAATCTTTCTCTCTTCTGTTTGCTTCGATCAAATTTTGCTGATTGAGGTTCAAGTTCTGGAGTTTTCAGCACTTCAGGTGTTGGAGAGGAAGACTTTAGAGTGGATTCCCCTAATGGTGGTAAGTTGGGCTCCTCTTTGAGACCTTCACGTGTTGGCGAGGGAGATTTGGCAGTGGGGTCTGGTTTTGGAGAAGATTCTTTGGAGGTTCGCCTTGGAGACTTGGCAGTCTTCTTGGGGAACATGAACAAGAAATTAAATGGAGAGCCAACATTTGCCCTCTTACTACCTTTGTTGGACAAACGACGCTTCTGAATTTTAAATTTCACTGGTGAGTGAAAAGGAAGACCTTTAGCAGCACTCCTCTCTTTGACAGGGGTCTTCTCTTTGATAGGTGTCTTCTCTTGAGCTGGAGAAGAGCTCTTCTCTTTGGTATGAGGACTAGGGAGCTTCTCTTTGATAGGTGTCTTCCCTTGAGCTGGTGAAGAGCTCATCTCTTTGGCAGGAGGGCTAGGGGTCTTCTCTTTAGCAAGTGGGCTAGGGCTCTTCTCTTTAACAGGAGGGGTAGGGATCTTCTCTGTAGCCTGAGGGATCTTTAATTTAGAATGGCTCTTCTCTTTAGAATGGCTCTTTTTCCCCTTGGAAGACTTGCTCTTGGAAGGGCTCTTCTTTCTCTTCTTCTTCTCTTTGGCAGAGGTCTTTTCCTTCTTGAATGAGTCATCCTTGTCTTTGCTTTCCTTCTTCTCCCTTTTCCTTTTCTTTGAAGTTGTATCCTTGGCTCCAGGTGGAAAGGGAGAATCAGGATCATATGGATTGATGGATCTGCTCAAAACCATGGACACTGCCTTCTCCCTTACCCAACTTACCCAAGAATCTGAATACTCATGCAACTAAGACAAAAGAAAATAAGAAAGTAAGAAAACAGGTCACTCAATGTATTCACTAAATCAATCAATGGTTTTTATTCATGAACTTACAGGAAGTGTTGTCATTCTGAATCTTGACTCAAGAAATCTCCAAGCATTTGCAAGAACCATCCATCCACATGATGTTGAGTCTTTCTGCAAGGGAACTTCCTGATTGAAGTACTTAAAATCTTCAAGTTTGTAGTCTACATAGGTAGAGGCTAGAAAACTCAAGATAAGTTTGGCAGCACTGCAAACATAAAATTTTGAGGGTCAACCAAATAATTGAAATCATGCAAGAAATTTGAGGGTCAACACATGGCAAAATTGATTCTTACATTTTACTTCTCCCATGGATGGATGCCAAAGAGTTCATAAAGATCACATCTCTATCCAATAGATTGATAATAATAAGACTCCAATGGCCTCTGTATGAGTACTGAAATTAGTAATGAATACTGTCATGTCTATAATAGGCAAAAGGTAATTGAGAATGAGTCTTACACTTCAACATAAGGGTACACAATGTAATTGCAGGTAAGCATATCAAAGTTTTTGAGAAAACTTGCAAGATCCCCTTGCCTATTGAAAAGGCACTGTGTAACAAGGGGATCAAGAATTGTCACTTGCACAGCCATTGATTCATGAAGATCCCTCATAAGACATCTGGATACACAAACAAAACATGTCAACAAAATATGGTTCCTGGGAAATTCATCAAGAAAACAAAAGCAAATCCCTACAAACCTCAGGCAGATGAAGAGGACTGTGTCAGATATCTCAATATTAGGATTCACAAGCATGCTTGTGTCCTCAGGGGCAATGTCACAATACACCTCATCCTCTCCAGGCATGGACACATCCACTATCATTTGACCTGTCACATTCTTATAAAGCTCTGAATTGGATGAATGGAGAATCTCAGCTTGCTGAGAAAGAAGTGCATCCTCTGAAATTTTCTCTTGCTCTCTCTCTTTTTCAACTTCTTCTTTGATATCCTGAGCTTTTCTTGTATCATAAGGATGAGAAATGTCTTCAATAACAACAGACTGCTTGGGTTGCCTTGCTGGAGGGATATTAAGAATTTCAAAAGCTCTCATATCTTGACTTGGAATAGGCTCCAAAGCTTTGTCAAACTTATATCTAAGTCTGGACACCAGCACAAAATCTTTGCTCATAAGAGTGATCCTATGAGCAAATGCAGCAGCAATGTAGCCATCATTCATAAAGTCGATTAAAAAATCTTCAGCAGCCTCTTGAAGACACATGAGGGCCTGGGTTTCCCATCGAACTTTCTGAAGATATGTGTTTCTCATTTTAGAAACCAACCTTTCTGATATGTCCCTGACAACCCGTGTAAATGGCAGTCGAGGGATGAGGAGACTTGTAGATTTCTGTGCTGCTCTTATCTCTCTTAAGGACTTCACCTGATAATTCAATCTCTTTCTTGCTGTCGCCCTCGCACGAGGCTTTGGAAGGGGTTTTTCCTGTTCGGAAGGTCCTGGCTTGTCTTCAGCTTTTTCAGTCTCCAATGGTGGGTAAACTTTCCTTGCAGTCTGCTTCGTCCTTGCCATTGAAGCTAGAAAAGGAGACCAGATCAAGCAATTTGTATTATAGGACAAAAAAATGAAGTAGCCCGAACGAAGCGATATAGGGATTCCAAAGATTATGGAAGGTGATAATCACTTGATTCGGGCACGAAATAAAAAAAAGAAAAATCCCGAACGAAGCGATAAAGAGAATCCGAGAGGTTCGGATGTGTGTTATCGCTTGACGCGGGCAGGATTTAATGAAAAATTGAAGACCCGAACGAAGCGATGAGGAGAATCCTAGAGGTTCGGATATATGTTATCGCTTGATGCGGGTAGGATTTAATGAAAACTTGAAGACCCGAACGAAGCGATGAGGGAAATCCTAGTGAATCGGATGTGTGTAATCGCTTGATGCGGGCAGGAACGAAGCGATGCGGAGAATGCAAGGATCTCGGATGTTCGTTATCGCTTGATTCGGGTAGGGAATTGAGAAAACGCTTGATATGGGAAAAGTGGGGTTGAGAAACAAAAGGTAGCCTGGTTTCGCTTGATACAGTGACGGAGAAAAAAATGAATATTTTTAACAATATTAAGTTTTTATACCTCGGATATGTCGTACAAAGTACCGTTGAGTACACGTGGTATGTAATCATTATTGCCACGTGGCATAAACGGTCACTATTTAATGTCTTTTAGTCACGCGCTTTTAAATTTTTTTCCCATTTTTGGACCACCCATTTGCGTCAGATCAAGCTGTGCACCGTTTTCTCTTCCAAACCCTATTTTTCAAAAATCAAAATTAATTTGGAGACCTTGGAATTGTCAAATCCCACACCAAGCGATAGAGTCATTCCAATTTTTTTGGACCTTTCATTTTCGCTTGGTTCTGGCATATCAGAATTTTTCAGGCATTTTTCTCAAATATCTCAATGAGTAAAGGTGTTGCGGGTCGACATGAGCTTGTTGAAGAAAGCCCAAGTGAGAAACTCTTGAATGCTATTTTGCAAGATGGTCATGATATGAAGGTATACTTTGATGCAGTGGAGATTTTCAATCCAAAGTTTTCTCTTTCAGATGTTTTGTTGAAGCTCAAGGACATTCTTGAAGATGAGTACAACCAATTTGAAATGTCAATTCAAGCTCATTGTTTTCGTATCGGAGACCATGATTTTTGTCACCTTACAGATTTTACACAGCTATCTGTGGAGAAAGCCAAAGTAACAAAGAGGTTCAGTAGATTTTCAAATAGAACTTCTTTCACATGCCCTTCATCCATTTCTTGTCCTATCCATAAAAAACATTGCAACCTTGTCCCCAAGGATGTCTCCTTTCTTTTCTTCCTATTTTTGAAAGCAGAAATACAGGATAAAGAGCAACAACCAGAAATTGATGCAGAGAATGAGGAAGAAAACTTAATTGTCACCACAGTTTCAAAGTTAGAGAAATGTGAAATTTTAGAAGAGGAAGAAATTGATGTTCAAGCTGAGGAGAGAGAAAGTGCAAATCTTGATGTTGCAGAATTTAGGGCTTCCACTATTACTGAAGAGCCTTCAGAGGTAGCAAGTATATCTGAATCCTCTGTTACTCTTCCAAACCTTCCTTTCTTTTATATCAATGAGAAAGATTTTATTCCTCTTTCCTATCTTCAATGTCTCTTCAATATCAGAGAAGACTACTGTATTGCAGCAATTTCAGAAGCTTGTGAAGTGGCCAAAGACTTTATTGATACAGAAGTAGAGCCAAAGGAAGAGTTTTTGGCACTTGATTTGCAAACATCTGACAACTCATTTATCCCTGCTACTGATGCACTTGCCTTGTGCCTTAAAAAAATGGAAGAGGGGAAACCTTCCTTGAGTGATGAGGATTTTGAGGACAGGCTAATTGAGTTAGGTATTGAGTCTTTTGGCAGAGATTTCAAGCTTCAGGCAGATTCTGATAAAGTGGAAAGGGTTGGCTCTTGCAACTTGATGAAAGACAAAGTAGTAATTGAGGATGAGTTGCAGAAGGTAGCTTCCATTTAATCCTTTGTTAAATGTTATTGTGATTGTAATTTTTTTTAATTGAGGTTTTTGTCTTGCAGATTGAATTGCTTGATAAGGATGATTTTCTGGGAAGAGCTAGAGGCACCAGAGTGAAATCTACAGAAACAAGGTCAAGAAGGCCTTCATTTGCTCTCATGCACTACTTGCCTACATTGGATAAGGCTGTGTTCTGTGCATTCCACATGAACTTCTCTGAAGATGCTGAGTTGCCAATATTTGCCTTCAAGGTGTTGTCAAGGTTTATGGGATATACTCCCCTTCAAATAAATGCTAACAAGGTTTTGCTTCTAGAGAGAGCTGCTGCTCTTAGAATCTTTGGATATGCTGCAGGTTTCAATGCCTCAAGAGCAGGATACTTTCTTTGCTACTCTAGCTATGCAGCTGCAGCTGAGGTGTCAGATATCAATCTCCTTGGAGGTTATAGAAGGAGAAAATTTTTGAGATACAGAGGTGACATGCCAAGTAGTCCCAAGAGAATCAAATACTAATGTACACAATATTTTGCAAGGACCAACTTTATTTCAGCAAAACTTTTTGTTAGAGGTACAAATGTGTTAGTAATCATTAGTCTCTTTCTTGAGGTGTTGGTGTAGTTTCAGATTGCTGGGTCTTTGATCTCATCCTTTGTAATTGCCTCCTGTAGAACCAATTGAATAATTCGTTTAGTGCATTGCTTCTTCTTTGTCCACCTCCTCCTCTTCGGGTACATCTAAAAAAGGAAGTTCTCGCTTGATAATGAGACTTTTCCATTCCTTGTGTATTCCATGTTGCAAGTGGTCCTTCTGTAGCAAAATATGGTCCATGCAAGTAAAGAATATGCTACAAAGAAAATTTTTGTTAGTACATTTAAGAAATTTCAAGTAATAAGTCTGGACACACCAATTTATAACTGTTTTGATAAGTCTGAATACTCACCAAGTAATAAGTTATGTCTTTTTCTCCCCAAGCATCTGTGATAGCTTTGATCAAAAGCTTTATTGCGTTTTTGAAATCATCTGCATAAGTATTTGAACCAACTTGTCGTCTAAGGACTTTGAAAAAATTGTCGAGTTTTTTCCAAACTTCCATACGTTTGTTGGCTACATCTGGTCTACTTTTGACATTTGTGGTGATGACACACAGCTGTTTCCAACAGTTCCACATTGCGTTGACTTGTTTGGTGTCATGGTTGCTCAAAAATCTTCTCGCTTTTGCTCCTCCCATTGAAACATCTTGCAGAACATCACCTGTACCTCCAGAAAGAACAGGATCTTTTTTAAGATGCACTTCCCCACCATGAAAACCCATTTGAGAGAGCAAGGCTTCGCACTTTTCTATGCACTCATCTGCAAGTTTAGTCGGCTTAATAGAATATGCATAGTCCAGATGAAGTCTGAGCAATTTGTCCAAGATTCTTATCTCTGCATGCAGTGTACATATATGCACATTTTTCAAATGTATTGGTAGAATTGGATCCCATATTTTAACAGAAGTTGGATAATCGACAACATTCACATTATTTCTGGATGGTGGTTTTCCAATCTCATTTTCTGCAAGCCATTCTTTTGTCCCTGTGCTTGCCATGCAATAAAGACATGGATATTTGGTATTTGCTCCTCCACATACACCAAACATACACTTCAACGCCTTGAGGTCGGCACTCAAATGCCATTCCACAATGAAATCACCTATGTCATCAACATGAAGGTGTTCACCTGTATTCTGGCTCTGAATAACTGAAGGAATGTCTGTTTTTGAGAAGAGCCACTTTAATGTTTCATGACTCTCTACTGGTACCTGAGCTGATCCAATCCACCATAGCTCCATTTCTGATTGAGTTTTGTGGTATGGAGAATCAAGCTTACCCTGACTATAGTCCAATGCTTTATTCATTAGGGATATAGATATTCTTTCCATTTTTTGACACTTTTGGATTTGAGCTTCATCTAATTTTAAAACAAATACAAGTTTTCCTTCACAATCTATTTCTCTTATGTTGTAATATCTCACCATAAAAGATTGGACTTTTCTAATGTTCATCCAAATATTATTATAAACGTTGTATTCAAAAGATGATTTTTTTTTTTGTCTCTCATATGGCATTGTTCCCTCAATATGGAAATACTCTCCGAAATGTTTAGAAATTTCCTCATTTAACATAGTTCTATATTTTCCAACATTGTGAGGTCTAGGCAACCCAAAAGCTTTGATTTTGTAATACTTAAGGACCCTGAACCAGGTTTTAGAGATGGCTCTGTATCCCTTTCTACTCACTCCCACTGTGTCACAAACTTCTTGCATTTGGGAAGGCTGGACTAATAAGTCCATATCTTTTAATAGATGTTGAAAGACCAGTTTTTTTTTAGTTTGATTTTCAGGAAGTTCTAAAAGTTTCAAGATATCCGACCTATTCATAAGCTCATTCAAAAATCTCACCCTTTCCTGAGCATTAGACATGTCAAATCCTAGAAGGTTAGTAACATGATCTCTTACAAGTTTTAACCTTTTTTTTCTTTGTCCAGATCTCTCTGTTAAGTTAACTACATCCCGCATTCGTTTTACTCGTGCTCTTAATCCTATTGGAGTTTCTTTTAAGGATTTCAATTGATCATTTTCTTGTTTCAAAGACACTATTTCGTTTTCAAGTTCTAAAATTTTTGTGGCATTCAAAGATGAAGTATTTTGAAGATATGTAGTATATTCTGCATAATTAATATGTGATTGAGATAGTCTTGAACTATAACCAAGTAAGCCATCCTCCCCATCACCAACAAATCTAATCAAATCATGTGGTGTGTGAAAAGAAGGATACCTTCCTGTTTTGGGATCCGGTGGATATAGACTTCCATCTGTCCATAGGTCAATATGCTTCTTTCCTTCGTTGCGAAGATGTTGAGCTTCATTTGCACATGATAGGGATCTTTGGTAGACACTCCGTGTAGTTGCATACTCTTGGTTGAGCTTGATGTTCAAGTGAAACTTTCGATTAGATGTATCACTCATTACTAACCGAGCAAAAAGTATAAGCAGAGCTATTAGATCATGAGAGACACAGAAGAATGAGAATGAGATGTAGCTTGTGAAATTTTTAGAGAAGCAGAGGAGTGAAATTTTTTTGGAGAATGGATAAGAGCGCGTTTGGAGAGAATGGTCATTTTGCCGCATAGTCACTAAAAGAGGACAAATTTCGAGACGAGCCATTAAAGAGTAGCATGAAAACGATCTATTTTTTAAGATTTTAAAATATGCACTTAGATACGTATTCAGTCAGATAGATACGCTTTAAATACCCAAAACGGCTAAATTTGGAGCCGTTTTGACCGTCAACATTCTACTAATTAGCAAGTTAGCGAAATTCCTTACACAGCCCATTTTGAGACGTTTTTGGCCCTAATGTTTCCAATTCAAAGTTCATTTCCAAGCTGCAAACCACAACCCAAAAACAACTATTTTTACTGGTCCAAAGTGTACCATCTTAACATGCACCCACCCATACATTCTTAATTGTAGATCACCAAAATAATTAAATTCTCTCGTTCACCACAATCAAGATGTACTAGGAGTCCCTTTCCACATAACACCTCTTCTGATAGTTTACTTGATTCTTCAATTGTCCAAACATGGGGAGCTTCCTCTCATCAACATTAGGAGAAATATGGACTCTCCATTTTGCCCCTTAAGGAGTGAATAAAAAAAGATTGGCCTGACCAATGAGAGAGCTAGGATGCTAGATCCATGAACATGGATCTTTTTGTCATATCTTTGCCCAAATCTCTTAAGACAATAAAATAATAGAGCCCATATCTTAAAAAAATAGAGAAATGTCAGATTCCATATCTTTCATGTTAGATGTACCTTGTGGTCAGCACATGGAAGTTTGAAAACCGAATTTCATTTTCCCTTTTTTTATGTTTAACAAATTTACTTTCCCTCCTTTTGCATTTCACTACCTTTTCATTTCCCCCCCTGTTTTTAGCGGAATTCAATTTGCAAATCTTTTACAACTCTAGTTCTTTCTTCACGAAATTTTACAGGTATGTTGTTCTCCACCATAGCTCTCTCCTCATAAAATTTCATCTCATTTGGATAAAACCTCTATGAGTTATGTACATTTTCTCACATGAACTTTCTCTTCTTTGCGCCACAAATAACTATTTTGATCTGAAGTGGCATCAAATTATTATGAGTAATGATCATATGTTTAGGGTTTGTCTATGTTTTGTCTTGATGTAAGATAGGTTTGCTTATGTTTTGTCTTGATGTGTTGTTTATTTTCACAGGAGCAAGGTTGTGAGCAACAAGATTGTGCAAATCAAAGCAGTAAGTTGTTGTTTATTTCGTGTTGTTTTAATCTTTATTTGTTGCTTATAATCTTCTCTACACCACAAATAACTATCTTGATTTTGAGTGGCATAAAATACTTGTGTAATGATCATAGGTTTAGCGTTTGTTTATGTTTTGTCTTGATGTGTTTATGTTCATTTTCATAGGTTGTAAAGCAACAAGGTTATGTGCATCAAAGCAGTAGGTTGCTGTGTATTTCTTGTTGTTATAATGTTTATTTGTTGCTTACAATCTTAACATAGATATTCATTAATCATGTAGTCTAACTTTGTTAATTTGGTGCTTTGTTTTTTACTGCAGATGTCTTCAAGGAGGAGAAATATCAGTAATATTCACATAGTGGAGGTGTTTAATAGGAGAAATGATGAAGGTAATTGGATCCCTAATCAATATAGTAAGTTAAATTGGATTTTAATGAGACCAAGTACTCATGAGAGTTTCAAGGTCAAGCTCAAAGATGTAATAGACTCTAACAAACAATGGAGAGGTAGAATCATAGAGTTTAGGAGATGCACCAATGGTATAATAATAGAGGCTTTCATTCAGCATGTTTATATGCACAAAGAGATTCGAGTACATCATGACAACTTCAGTGCGCGAGACATAAGCCTAACAATAAGTTTATATCTTTTTGCTTTGTGTTCTTGTGCTTTGAGTCCATGGTTATTAGATAGAGTTTTAATACAAGCATGTTTGTTGCTTGTAGCTTTATATCCATCAACTTTGCAGCATGAATGGCAAAATGTAGAGTGCTTAAGTGTGGAAAGCTAAATGTTTTACATATAGCGATAGGTGCCTTGATCTATGACAACAAGAGTGAAAGAAAATTGGCATTCAGAATGTTTACTTTTATGATTCCACATATGTTGTGGAGAGATATAGTTTGGAGTACACTCCACTACCACCGTTGTCTAGCCAGGAATGGTATAATCCTAGCTTAGACATGTCAAAAGCATGTAGGGTAAAGATAAAAACTGATGTTCATGATCCCATGAAACCCTCCACAGGCTCTAGAGATGTGCATCTAAGTTGGTTTGTTCCAGTTAGTTTGTTTGCACATTTTTTTGGATCCTGTGAAGTAGTAAAGAAAACTAAGATAACGTATCAATGCAAGTGCCCATTTGAGGATTGGATGACTTAGTTACTAGGTGAGTCATGGAATATCAAGAGAACTCACCATGATGATATCATTGAGTGCAAAATCACTGTGTCAGATGTTACCTTTAGGTAAGATTACACTACTGTTGATTGTTTATAGTTTTTATTAAGTACTTCATTGCAAGACACCGATCGTTGATTGTTGTTGTTGTTGTTGTTTTTATGTTTTTTTGATGATTATTGATTGTTGTTTTTATGTTTTTATGTTGGTTGTTTGTTTTTTAAGACATGTACTTCATTGCGAAACAAACTTTGTGCATTCATTTCAAGTATAGGAGGTGGCGACTTCTACGAGGGGAGTGGCTCAACTTGGACCAAGACATGCGAGATGGCACACATTCAACACTCATTGATGTGAATATTATTTGGGAGGGTCATGAATCTTTTAGCGTTAATGTAGAAAGTCATTGGCCCCTTAGTTTTCTGAGGCAAGAAATCCAACTCATGTTCAATGACCCCCCTTGTAATTTTTATTTCAAGTTGGATGGTAGAAAGTTTGGGAGTCGAAGTGAACATTACAAAACATGCAAGTAGTGTATTGCTCCACACATCCTTGAAATTGTAGAGTCCATGTAATTCTTATTCTTCCAAGTGAATATTTAAAATTGTTTCTCTAAAAGTGTTGTAAATTTAATTTTATTTCATTTTCATAAATTGTAGTGGTTTTTTTTTAAGTCTATTGTGTTTCGGACCCATTAATATGTAAGAAAATAAAGATAAGTATAAGTAAGTACAATTGTAAATATAAGTATAAATATATATTTAAGTGTAAATAATAATATAATAAATTATCCTAGAAATATAAATATGATTTATGATTTCTTATATTTATAACTTTAAGTATATAATAATATAAGTAACTTTATAAATAATATAACAATAATATAATAATAATAATAATATGTAACAAGAAATAGAAGTATGATTTATTATTGACCGTATTTTATTGAAGTGTCTTTTATTTACTAAAGTATAAACATAAGGTATTAAAATAAATATAAGTTTATAGATATTTTAAGTATAATAATAAAGATAAGTATAAATTGCATCCATCCAGCCTCAGGAAACCCAAAGTCATGACCTACCACTAGCTTCATTGGAGTGCCATCACCATTGAAGGGGTGGAGTACCTCCTCATGCAGGATGTGTTGGAGATCTTGGAGTTTTAATGAAATAAATATTACTCCATTAAAATTTTCATAAAATATATATTACTTTATTAAAGTTTTAATGAAATAATATATAAATTTATATTTATAATTATAAGTAGGGGTTATTTTCATTCACTTCTATTGCATTCTCTATCTGTCACTTTTTATCCACCTTGCTTGTTGCTCCCTTTACGCCTTTACCATGGCTTCTCATTCATGATGCGTTCGCATAGTGGATGAGTGAAACTCGTTAACGGTCAGATGTGGGACCAGATTTACCCTAGGTTTTGTTAAAGTGTTGAGCTAGAGAATATATTTAGGACTCTAGAACCCGATAGCTGAGTGCTTGCATATTTTTGCATGAGATGTGATGATATCACATTTTTTATCGCTAACTTCACTGCTCGTCGATGGATACCCCTAGAGTTCCTCTTCTCCCATGAAGAGTGGTGAAAACCATAGAAATGTTGTGCAAAGAGAACGTGCAAAGAGAACTTGCACATGTTCCCCCCCTTCTGATCTACCTCTATGCCCCTCACTTTTGAGGAGGCAGACCCGATCGATCTCATCGAGCGGGATATTACCTTTGCTATTTGTATATTATGCTATGATTTTGAAGAGGAGAATGATGAGGAGCCAGTGGTGCCTCTTCTCACCTATGAAGAGAAGGAGCCAGAGGAGACAGTCCTGGACAAGCAAGAGGAGGAGGCACGTAGCTTTTCTTTGGACGTGTCGACTATCCACCAGGAGGTAGCCCATCCTACTGAGAATGCAAAACTCACATCATTGAGTTCCATCACTATAGATGGTGTTGAGTACTTGCTCATGCAAGATGTCCTTGAGGTCTTGTATTTGAGGGAGGAAGAGTTGTATTGCCACCTTGTTTGGGATGTTGATGAAGACCTCATTGACTTTAACACTGTGGATGTCCCTCCACAAGTAACTGAGATAGGCCGATACAATGGCACGAGCATGGATGATGTCTCTGCAATCATCCACATCCAAAGAAGTGTTGTAGAAGCTGCTTCCTGACTATGATATCTCAGATGCAGAATTTGAGAGGTTGCAAGAGGAGCTCTTTGGACCTCAACCATGCATTGACCTCTCAGACCCTCTACATGATGGTGATAGAGCGATCACTGGGGCAGACCTGGATGCATTGGGAAATAGAATGATGAGGCTGAGAAGGTACGTAAATTTTTTTTAAATCTTCTTGAAAATTTGTGTGCGAGGCCTCAGGGGCCTGGGGACCCCACACATGTAATCTGACATGCATTGGGGCCCTCGAGGCATGCCAGCCGAAGGCTAGCAAGGATATCAGGGCCATCCTTGTTGCCAGCCTTCGATTGGCCTGCTGGAGGGCCCTGATGCATGCCAGATTACATGTGTGTAGAATTAGGGCCATCCTTGCCCAGCCTTTGGGCTGGCATGCTTGGAGGGCCCTGATGCATGCCAGATTACATGTGTGGGGTCCCTAGGCCCTTGAGGCCCCGCACAGACAATTTCAACTCATTTGAAAATATTATTTTTCATGAAATTGTATTTTGGAATAATTTTTGATATTTTATTTTTGCATGCAAATATTTTCTTTAGGAAATTGTCTATGTCGATGAGTTTGCAGCAAGAGCTGGTGGAACAAGGGGTGGCGGAGGAAGAGTCCAGGATGCGGCTTTGAAGGAATATATTGGCAAGATCTTCAAAGACATCATTGTCTTTCACAAAGTATGCTCCCATGTGATGGACAAGTCTCTCTCATGAAGATCATGGCTTTAACAAAGGGTGCTACATTCAAGTCCATGCCTATGAAATCAAGCTTAGAGAAAGTTGTGCTTGTGAAGTGCTCCAAGCTCCTATATTTGTTCGAAGCTCAGTGTGGAGGGAAGATTCATTCACTTGTTGGCCTAGGCCTTGCTACTGGGAAGATTGATCTTCATGCTATCCAACTCGAGCTCGATAGAAATTTTGTTGTAATTCCTTCGCTTAAAGCTCCTACTAACTCTGTTGAGCCTGGTACTAAGAGGTGTAGAGTTTAGGGTTTTTGTACTTGCTTCTATGTCATGATGTAACAGTTTCTATATTAATAAAAATATATTTTTAAAGTTTTGTTGTATTCGTGCGATCAACAAATAATATTTAATCATTAATTTGAAATTGAAATCACAATACAATTATGATTGCCAGATATAATCAAGTAGACACTTGGCAGCAAAAGGATTTAAAAAAACATTTTCATTAAGTAAAGCATTTACATCATGATCACATGAGATTACATTGTGGCGGCATAACATGAGATTACAAGATCTCCCTAAATTTAAGGCTCATCACCATAATCTTCTCTCCACTTCCGCATGCGTAGAACTAGCCGCATATCTTTGTCAGTGATGGTGACTCTCTTGGCAACATGGACTGTTACGTACACTGTGTCACCATACATGTCTACCAAAAAAGCTTCAGCAGCATCTTGAAGAGCTTCCAAACTACTGATGTCCATCGTGTGGGAGCCTCACTATTGCCGACTCGACAATGCCATTGAGATATCCATCTCGCGTTAAAATCATCCATGATCTCCCTAAACGAGGTGATGAAAAGGTCTCATTGGGAGATCAGAAGGTCTGTTGTCTTCTGATACCTCACTAGTGCATGCAAAGTGCAAAAGTGTACTCTTGTCAAGGGGATGTCAAGAATAGGATCCCACTTAGGATTTACTCGTACCATTTGGCCCCCATCGCAAACAAATTGATCACATGTAGGACACCAGTCTTTGCTAGTTTCTTCCCATTCTTACCTTTCTTTCTAGAAGACCGCATACAATATATGAAAGGAAACTCTGCATTTGTTGCATTTGACACACCAAACATGCACTTCAAAGTTTTGAGATCTCCAACAAGGCTCCACGTGCAAACTTTCACCATGATTTTGACGTTGCACTGTATTAGGTATCTCTGTCAAGTTAAAGAAAATTTTCAAAATCTCATGATCTTTCTTTGGTACTTGAAGTGAAGCAAGCCACCAAATTTCATTCTCAGACTATACACTAAAGTAATCAGGATGACCAGGCAAGATGTTAGGATCCAGTTCTCTATTAATAAGAGTTAGACTAACACATTCTAACTTTTGACCTTTGATAACCTCACTTTCATCAAGCTTCAAAACAAATTTTAGCTTGCCGCCACATTCTGCAAAACAGATATACTGTAAAATTTTACCATTAGAGATTGTAACTTTTATACATCTAATACAAAATTGTTATTTGTGTGCAAGATAAATGGCACTTCCTTTAACCCATACTTGCATACATGTCTATGACATAAGTGCATTGGCTCACCAATTAATTGTTCCACCTTACTGTTTAACTTTTATACATCTAATACAAAATTGTTATTTGTGTGCAAGACAAATGGCACTTCCTTTGACCCATACTTGCATACATGTCTGTGACATAAGTGCATTGGCTCACCAATTAATTGTTCCGTCTTACTGTTTAATGATTGTCATGCTTGCACCACATGAAATGGTTTAGGAAGAGGCAATACCCTTTTATTTTGTTTGCAACACTTTTTTAAACCTTGTATCTAAATGTTTGTATATCATGCCATAAGACTGAGAACTTATTCCTACCTTATCACATATTCCCTGCATATCATTTGATGTGAAGGAATCACTTACCTCTTGTAAGCATTGTATGATAACTTCATCACCAATTGACTTAAACTTTGGGTATTGAAGCGCGGACTTCACCATATCTTTAGTGAGTACCTTTTCAATTCCTTGATTCACTTCATTTTCTAGATTGCTAAACATCTTTTGCATGTTATCATGTTGTGCATACATCCTTTGCCTATATTGTCCACCTATCTTTGCCAACATGTGCATAGGTTTATATGACCTTTGGCGTTCACGTACCTCCCGTGTCGTTGTGGGCCCATAAGTGACAGTCTTCTAGACTAGCATTGTCTTCGTCTTCTTATTGCTAGCCTATAAATCATTAGCCTGGTTATTCAAACTGGCATTTTGCATTACCATATCATGCATAGCATCTTGCAAAACATTTTTCTCTTCTTGTTTTGCCAATAATGATCTATTAAGTTTCATGATCTATTGTGCAGAAACATGGGCTTGGATTGCAAGTCTCCAAGTATAACCCTGTAACCCTGCATTACCCCCACAAACATACTTGACGAATGATGTTAGTCCTGAGAATTGGGGAGATTGTTGTGTAATAGGATCAGGTGGATATATAAACCCATCAACCCAAAGATCTATATGTTTCTTCCTTGCTATTCTGTGTAATTGCATCACCCGATGATTCATTGAAACCTCAATTCTCTTGTACAATGGGGCATACTCTTCATCTAGCTGGAAGTGAATACTTTTCTTATTAGATCTTCTTGCTTCCTAAAACATCAAAAAACTAGAAACACTTAGATACATCACTATCTCCATTGAGTATGATCAATGCCTACAAGAAAACTTACATAAAATTTCATGATTATTAACACATATGTGTAACTTAACACAAACTTTAGCACATATTTTTATTATTATTAACCAATAGTAATGCAAATATTATTATTATTAACTAATAGTAAAACATATCTTACTATTAACTTTATTATTTATGAATAGTAATGCACATAACCCAACAGGAAAACATAACTTATAGAACTCAATTGAACATAACCAACATCAAAACATTGCTAACCTCCATTTTTGTTCTCTGTTACTTCTCTGTGTTGTCTCTTTGTTGCTTCTTTCCTTGATAACAAGATTAATGAGAAGGGAAATGGTTTGTTGGCTCTAAGAAAATGGCACCAAAAAATCAAATCACTCTTCATTCTCTAGCTTTGTAGTAAACAGGTACAATAGAACAGGAGGGAAATACAGGGAAATACAAACTGTTCAGAGATGGAGAGAAATACAAACTGTTTGGAGATGGAGGGAAATACAAACTGTTTGGAGATGCAAATTTGAAAGTAGAAGAAGAAATGAGCTATGGAAAGAAGAAATGACCTAAAGAGAAGAAGAATCTCTATCACAAAAAAGGAAAATTCGTGATGCACTATTCTCTAAAATAATAAATCTATACACATTCTTAAAATCTTAAAAAATGTCTATTCTCTTCAAATCTCTATAAAAAAACATAAAAACGCACCAAAATGTAGATAAAGCACGGATCTACGTAGTTGTAAAAAGAAATTATGAAATACAAAGTACAAATCAAGATATTCCATTTTAAAGATAAAATCCTTCTAGAATCATGGAATGATTGTTTCTTCAGTCATAAATGAATCTGGGCATTTAAGAATGTCATAGCTTTTGAGATATTCGAAACCAGCTCAAATAAAAAAATAGTTTTTGAGATATTCGAGTTCGGAGTAGGTTTGGTACAGTTCTTGGACAGTCAATAAAATAATGAGTGAATCTATTATAAAACTAATATTTTGAGATGTACAAGATTAAAAAAGAGAAGAGAGAGGAGCAATATTATAACATTATTTTTGCACTTTTCCTTGATTCATGAGAGAGAGAAAGCCCTTAGAGGGTCAGTTTGTGAGTCCAAATTTTTCCTAATGGCTGCAAGTACTCAAAGAGATAGTACATGCACTCATGATGATGCAACCATCCCTCTGCCTAGATCCTTCGGGCCTTGCCCTTTGATGCTGTGCTTACAACTCTAGCAAGCTCCACCGGCTCAATGAGTGGGATAAGAAAATGGACTTGGATGTCAAAAAAGGACGTAGGCAACTCTTTTTCCATCAAGCATAGGAGCTCTATGAACTTCAACTTTTTTGTGGAATCTCTCGAGTATCTATTTCCTTTGTCGTGATCCACCTGGAAAATGATAAAACACCAATCAATAGCTAAATTTAATTGTAGACACATTTTTGAAGGAGCAGTACCTTGTAAGCAACCCCAAATTATATATGATATCTTGGATGCCATATCGGTTAAGCATCCATCAATTACAAGTGGCAAGATATGCTGATGTTATGGGCTACCACACCTCCAAGAGGGAAATCAATGCATTCACCTTAGAGAAGAGCAATAGAACACAACTGTCATAGGGCACTTACCAATGCTTCGAGCTTGTGTCCCTTGAAGTCTCCAAGCTCACTTGAGAAGCTCCAATCCTCCAAGCTCCACCTCCATGCTGTCATCGTAGAGTCGCTCGCACCACCACATAAGGCAATCACTCTCTCTCACTCCCCAACACAAGCATGAAATACAAGTATAGAGGAGGCACAAGTGCTAGAATTCTCCCTGTCAATCTCTCTCTTCTCAAAACAAAAGCAAAGCTCTCAATAGCACAAAGGGGAATTGTGTCCATTCATTATGAGAAAATGTCTTATATACAATTCGCCCTTATTCACACTTCGGTTCCCAAAACTTACTTAACTAAGGCCTTGGGTGGCCAATATCTCATAATGTACAACTTTTATAGTGCCTTTGCATGACACTTATTAATGTCCTTAAATGGAGGAGATATTTGTTAATCCAAAATGAGATTAACATTCCCCCCTACATGTAGGTTCTATCCTCAAAACCTATTATCGAGGTTAAAAGACCTGGTCTCCGAACTCATGAACGATAGAAGTTACGGCATGACTGAAGCTTGGGTTCTTCTGAATGTCGAGTGTGATCTCTAGAACCCGGTGTCGATCATGTTTTCGAATGTGACATGCATATAGGTGAAAGACACCTTAGGCGATGATAATACAACATCCTGCCTCTAGCGCAAGGTCCTTGATTCATGTTGAACTGCAGTTGCTCAGCATTATATCCATCATACCTTGCCTTGGGTTGATCTATTAGGACCACGAGCAATTTGAGGAATAGAACACTGGCCACTATTGCTAGGTCTAGGATACGGCGCCATGCCTGTATCCAATTCAGCATCCGCATCCTTTGCTCTCCTATATCTGTAAATGTGGCTGGCATGAAGATGGGGAAGTTATAACATACATGTGAATCACGTTGCTTGCCCTCTTGAAACTCCAAAGGTTTCCATCTTCTCTTCAGTGGCATGTACAAGGGATCCACTCTTTGAGTTGGTGGTGCACACATATCTTCATGGCTATATTTCAGGATTGTGAGATACTCTTTTCTCCAATCTGGCTGTATGCCGAAATCCTCTAGCTTGGGGTTTGCATCATCTGTGATAATTGTTATATACCCCCCCTCTTGTGGATGAGTCTTTTTCCATATGCGGAAGCAGTAAACTGATCATAAATGTCACAATTTTGATTTCCAACAACAGATTGGCCAATTGTGGATTTGCTAACTTGGTGTATCGTGCCATGTTAGACCATAAAATGCCCTCTCCAGCCAAAGGCATGAGCTTTTTTAATTCCGATCGAGGTGCTTGTAGAGGGTACGGTACATAGGGTTGCTTTGTTGGTGTGTGACATCTGAGTATGCTTTTGGTAAAATCCGTCGAGTTGGTTTAAATGGTGTTATTTGCATTAGCACCTTGAACATAAGTTTTGATTTTAGTAGTGGATTCCCAGCTCTTATGAATCCTTTGTACTCTGTAGTAGACAAGGACTCAAGAATAGTATCATCAGTAAATGGTATCTTTGTTGAAATATACAAGTGAATAGGGTGTGTGCGGGAACAAGCCCTTGGCAAGAGGCTATAAGAGCTTCACAAAATCTTGGAGCTCAGTTATATCCTCAAGATTTATGTTAGGATACTCAATATGTGTTTTATCAAAAGTGTAAAGGATGTTGGGGTTAACATTGCTTCTAGATGATTGTAGATATTATGATATAGTTTTAGAATACCAAAAGGATAATATAAAGAGGATTCACATAGGTTTAAGTGCTGGTGAGTATTGTATACCTCTAGCCACCCATAGCTTATGATCCATTGATAACTTTGGGCTACAACCTCGTAGTTGGCCGGTGTGTCAGGAATATCATTTGGAACAAACATGTCTAATTTATTGATGCTGTTGTCTAGAATTTCAGAGTTTTGGAGCATTCGACACCAATTATGAAGGTTTAGCACAATCGGGTGCAAGGAATAAAAGTAAATATCCTGAGGATCAATTAGTACTACGTCCCCCTGAAAAATTCCCATGATGATAGTGGGATTGGCATCACGTTTGGTATTTTTTTAATAGGTCCTCAGACAGGTTTATATCATATTGAAGTAATGAGATGGTTAGTGTAGACAAAAAGAGACTAAGAGTTTGAGGAGGGGCCCGAGGAGTTACTAGCAAACTGACCTATCTCCGAGGCTTGCTCAAGGAGTAGGCGTATCTCATCTGTGGGTTCTTGTTGTTGACTTCATTCTTGGATGGCCAGTTGACATTCCAACTCTTACATGCATGAGTCCTTGGTGCTGAGAAGGTTTGAAATAGCTATTTCTTTGACCATCCTAGCAGCATCTAGCTCCTTAAAGCACCTTGTTGCTTCTTCTTGCGCTCGTCTGGCAGTAGCCTCTCTTCCCTGAGCCTCAGTAATCCTTTGAAGTCTTTTTGCAACCAATTTTTGACTATCTTGTAGCTGTTGTGTGACTTGAACCATCACTTCTTGTTGTGCAATCATCATTCTTTGCATCTTACTGTGCTGATGGTGTCATTGAGCGCTCTAATCTTCTCGAAATTTGCTTTGTCGATTTGTTCTCTTTCTTGTTGCAATTAGGTCACTCAATTTTTTGCTTCTTTGAGAGATAAGGATAGCGTATCGATTTGGCCTTGTAGCTCTTCTTCCTTGGCTAGGGAAGTGTGCTTGAGCTCCTGTACCTGTTGGGCATGGATAGATGCTTGCTCCTGGTTATGTGTGACTTCCTTCTGAAGTTGCTCTTTGGCTTACTCTAGATGCGCTTTCAAATCTATATTTTCTTTAATCCTTTGCACAATTGTTTGGCTTAGAACCAGATTATTGTTTTCCAGTGCTTGGTACCTAGATTCCTTCTCCTCAGTTGCCTTTAGGCTCTTTAGGATCACATCGTTATGGGTTGCTCTCCCTGTGAGGTGTTCTTGCAATCTCTCTACATTCTTGCAATCTCTGTACTTGGTGGGTTGCCTCTTGAACTTGCTTCCTCTAGAGTGTGGCACTGCGATCATGAAGCATGTGGGTCGTGTGAGGAGATGGCACCACCATACCCATTGTTCTTGCTCCCAAAGTGAAGCACTTGTGGCCATGGCCCCTTCCAATCTAGCTGGTGGAAAATTCAGGAGTTCATCCAATCCCTCCATGGTTTCTTGAAAAAATCTTTCATAATCCAAATTATGTAAGACGGAAGTTTCTGGTATCACCTCCTCGTCCTCCAGATGTCTCCTTTTGTTTGGACTCGATGTATCTTCAGCCTGCGGCCTTTTTCATGTATCCAGTGGCTCTTGTGAGTTGCAGTTGATTTAGCTTCTTCAAGTCCTTGGGGTTGTGCTACTGGCAATGCTTCTGGTTCAGGCTCTGGCTACAACCTCTTAGGTGTCTCTGACATTGTGGAATTCTTTAGAGAGTAGACATATTTTTGAAGATTAATTGGGCCGGGCTTTGAGGAGGAGTCATGTGTTGTACTTCCGTCCTCTCTTGACTCCTTGCCTCGTTTTGATACTGGATTCCTACTGCCCTAGTACTTATTGGTAAAACTTTATTTCCTAAGGTGGTTAGCTCTGATTTCAAACACACGGTAAGATAAATTATGTATGAATCTAATAAATATAATTGATAATACTACTAGAATTCCACTAATCCTATTTCTTGTGTGTAGCATATAGTCTCTATAGATGCTTGGGCTCAATGTAAAGGTGGCACACGCGAGGGTTTTGGAAGAGATGCTGCGTTGGCACATTACATGGGTTGTATTGCACCTCAACACCTTGTTGTGGTGCACAATGCATTCAGCCCCATGGTAAGTTTCTACATGCTAGCCCTCAAAGTACTTAATAGCAAGGTCCTATGCTTGTCAACGATTCCAAGAAATGCTGACAAGATAGTGCTCAATCATCACCACAAGGCTGCAGTGTCATACGATGTCTTCCAAGGGGGTTACGCTTCTGAAAGTGCTCATACACACTGCATTTGCGAGAAGAGTATTGGTGAGAAGGACCCAGATTGTGTCGTCAATGCCATATCGTTGAGGACACTTCCACTTAGCAAGAAGAGGCGCAAGACTGTAGCTAGGCGTCTCAAGAACATTATGAGTTATCTTGAAAATCTATCGTAGATACTCTGTTTGACAATCAATGTAAATCCTTTTTATTAATACAAGTGGGTTTTTTTTATACATAATGTCTACATAAAGTTTGAATAATGTAAGTTTTCATGATATGAGAGAGAGAGAGAGAGAGAGAGAGAGAGTGAGAGAGTGAGAACCATTGTGGATAACACTGGATTGCATGCATGATTAGTTTGTGGTATCAATAAATTAATTTGGACCAACTTCCCATGATGTCCCCCCATGTCCTCTCTGACCACAATGAGTGTGTAGTTCTGTCTAATTTAGCCAACACCCAGCTCTAATTGATAGCAAGGCCTATGTGTATGTGAATGTGGCTACTTGTTAATGCTTGTACATGACAATTGGAGGCCACAAATTCAAAAATAGCCCCAACTTGAATAGAGTGACTTTTTCCTAGACAGGCTTGCTGTCTGGGCAAAAGTTGCCCTGTTCAAGTTGGTGCTCCTTTTGTATTTCTTAGCCTTCAGTTGTCATGTATAAGCACTCATATAAGATTTTCTATAAACTAGGTGCTTAAAATTAAAGATATAGTAATATTAAGATCATAAAAGATACTCTTTTACATGATGAGAGAGTTCTTACACATGGAAGGAGAGAGTTCTTACATGAGTATAGTTTTATCTAATTTAGCCCCAATACTCAGCTTTAATTGATAGTAACGCCTATGTATATGTGAATATGAATACATATAAATGTTTGTATATGACAATTAGAGGCCACCAAATACAAAAATAGCCCCAACCTGAACAGGGCGACTTCTTTTGCCCAAACAGGCTTGCTGTCTAGGCAAAAGATGCCCTGTTCAGGTTAGGGCTCTATTTGCATTTTCAGCCTTCAATTGTCATGTATAAGCATTTATATAGACCTTATTATAAATTAGGTACTTAAAATTAAAGATATATATTTCCTTACAAAGAAGTATTAAGATCATAAAAGATGTGGTGCCTTCACACTGAGCCTGATATCACCTAGTTATCATACATTGCAAGTTTTGGTATCACCAAGCAATTTACAACTAAATAATAATAAAACAAAAAAAATATTAATACATATGGTTGAGAGGAAGGTTTACAAAGGCAAAAAGACCCCCAACTTGAACAGGGCAACTTTTGCCCAAACAGGCTTCCTTCTGGGCAAAAGTCACCCTGTTTAGGTTGGGGGTTTTGTTTACTTTTTAAAGCCTTCAGACTATACATACTAACAAGTGAAATATATAAATCACCTTTGTAAATGAAATATACAAATCAAATACATTTAAATTTTTTTGATACAGTACACATGCAATCAAGGCCTTGATGGACAACTTGAGAAGCACTAAAAAGAGAATATATTAACTGAAGTTTTACATTGTCCAATCATGTACATCATAAGGGAAAATATTCAGAGGTTATCACGTCAAATGGTGCGTGCCAGCTTCATGTCTTTACACATAATTGTGAACCGCTTTGCATGGATTGCACACAAGTTAGAATCTTCAAACATGGTGACCAGCACATTTACGCCAAGAGGATGATGGAGATCCTTCTGCTGCTGCTCTGCTCCTTCTGTTGCTACTGCTTCCGTTGTTGCTGATGATGCCACCTCTTCTCGTGTTGGCAACAACAGACCCATACCTTAATGCAAGCTCTTCCTCCCAGTTGTGTAATGTATTTGGGGGATAGGAATATCAGCCCATCGCACTCCATTAGGGTCAACTTCACTCCCTATCTCTCGACCAGGGTCAGTGGTGGTGGCCGGGTCAGTGGTGTCTGGATGGGGGAGGGCGGTGGAGGACGTGCATTGTTTTTCATGTGAGCCATGGCAAAAAGTGAAGTCAAAATATAGAAATGAGAATGAATGAGACTATTACACCTTTATATAAACTCATTTATAATGAGTTTAGATAGTATGAAACCAGCTAAAAATTACAAAACCACCAAATTAGACACGTTTAACCCAACGTCTGCCATGTCTTGCCATTGTGGCATGCCATGCGACATGGCTTGCTCTTGAACTTCCATTCCACTTCTCTATGTTTTCCTCCTTCCTTTTGAGTCGTGCGGCTTCAGCAATTGCTGACATTCGAGCCTTTTCCCAGTAACATTTCTTGCAAGATTGTTTGCGCGATAGAACCAATAAAACATCAAAACATCTCCACAAGATAATTGCTACATGTCTTCCCTCCACCATGTCGAGTATTCTTGAAGTACACTCCTTTGGCTGCGTAATGTGATTTTTCTATGCCTTGGGTGCTGAACATATCCAAGGACCCATATTTTTGTAGAAAATACGGTCCATGTGCATATACAATGTGCTATAAAAAAATATCCAAGTAAGAAATTGTGAAGATAAATGTTTATGGAATTTTAGTAAGCAATTACAATGGTAATTAATGAATAGTGATAATTAATATGAGAATATCTTACCATGTAATATGTAATGGAGGTATCTCCCCAACTCTCACTAACAAGCTTGATGAATTCTGTCACATCTATTTTGAACACACTTTGTTCTTCTTGAGTTGTTGTGCTCTTTAACATAGTTGTCACAACCTTGTCAAAGTAAGCCCACACCTTATTTCGTTTATTTTGTAGAGTTAGATCCTTGTCGACATATGTGGTGCACTTGCAAAGAATCGCCTCGCCTTTGCACCGCTCAATCATTGACACTTGTGGAGCAACAATATGATGTGCCCCAGACTTCTTAAGATCTTTCACAATCTTTACATTCCTGCCATGCACTCCCAAAGAGTTAAGGAGCTTCTCCACTTGCTTTATTGCTTGGGATGAATCCATAGTCAATGTGAAGCTTAAGCAATCTATCAAAAATCCTCATCATGGCATGTCCATCTAGATTATCTTATGTGATTATATGAGCTTAGGAACTATTGAAAAGGCCCTTGAATAAACAGGTGGTGAGCGTTCTGGTTGCCAATGATGCCATAGGTACAGCGATGAAGGAATGATTGGAAATTAGAATTCAAGCTGGATATTTTGGAGGATTATGATCACTGATAGTATGGTTTCATTAAAAGATTGTTTTAAAGACAGCTGAATCTGTGAAACAGGAAATTTCATATTGGGTGTGTAAGTGGTGTGACTATCATGACGCTTCCTTGCTTGAAGTGCCAGCTAGGGGGCCTGGGAACTCTTTTCCCTAGTACGGGTAGATGTGAATGGATGAGATGTGATGTGATGTGATGTGGATCAGGATAGATGTGAATGGATGAGATGTGATGTGAATGGATGTGATGTGGATATGGGTAGATGTGAATGTATGAGATGTGACGAGGATAGATGTGGATAGATATGATGAGATGTAATATGATGTGATTGGATTAGAATGGATGAAGATGATGGGAATACATATGACTGGATGTGGAATAAGCAATGTGACTTGATGTAGAAGAATATGGAATAACGAGAAATGATGTGCAATAATGTGGAAAGATGAGAGTTCGTTAGAAATTGTATTTATGAAACCTGTTTTTAAATGACTGTTTTATGTCAAGAATTCTAAGAAAGTATTTTGACCATCTTGTGAATGAGGTCGTGAAGACCTAAGTGATAATGTTGCAATAGCTGAAAGAGAGTCAATGGAGGACGCGTAGCAAGGTCAGTCGAGGTCTTGACTAGCCTCGGTTCGATTTAAATGGTTAGCTTCTGGTACGGTGGATGAGGGACCAAGGAAGCGGCCTATCAGTGAAGCGCTAGGTGACCTGCAAAGGAGGCTAGAGGGTGCTGGACCATACGGTGCTTGGGCTCTGGGTCACCGAAGATACCCACGCGTGCGTCGGGGAAGAAAATGGAAGAAGGTGTTAGAGTTGTTTTCTGAACTCGGACATGGATCTGGTTGGTTGGCCTTGCTGGTCCTCAATGGATGAGTCCATGGCTCTTTTATATGGATCTGTTGGTTGATCTTGGTGATCTTGAGAATGGAGAGTCCATCTGGATTTTCTTATGTGATTATATTGCCAGGTTCTATGACCTAGGAACTGTTGAAAAGGCCCCTGAGTGAACAGGTGGTGAACATTCTGGTTGCCAATGATGCCATAGGTACACCGATGAAGGAATGATTGGAAATTAGAATTCAAGCTGAATATTTTGGAGGATTATGATCAGTGATAGTATGGTTTCATTAAAAGATTGTTTTAAAGCCAGCTAAATCTGTGAAACATGCAATTTCATATTCGGTGTGTAAGTGGTGTGACTATCTTGAAGTTTGCTTGAAGCGCCAGCTAGGGGACCTGGGAACTCTTTTCCCTGGTACCCGAGACAGAACATAACCAAATTTCTAAATGGATCCTATCACTATAGTGGTTGGGCGGTTGGCTCACCCATGAGATTGGATGGCATTAGGGTAGATTGATGGATCCCTAAAATAAGATCTGTTAAATTACTATAGCTGAAGTAAATCTCGGATAACCCTTGTTCTATGGAAAAGAATCAACGGATGTGCCTCTTGATGAGGAAAAAAGAGTTGGACTCTATGAAAAAAGAGTTGGACTCTATGATCCAAGTGCAAGTCTTTTCCTTGATCTAACCATATGACTTACCGGTTCAGTCGGATCAGTTTGGTTAGTGATGACCTTGACTACGTTAGAATAAAATTATCATGGACGAATCGGCTATGTGTGCTAGGCGAGGAAAGTTTTTTCGGGTTTGGTTTTGGAAGAACCTAGGGATTAGTCTCTTGTCTAGATATCCGTGGGCAAGGCCCCGAGTGAGAGGCTCTGCCTTGCGCAAGAAGTGCTACTTCTGCTACTAGCACCCTTGAATTCATTGCACGGAGGGTGTAGGGATCTTTCAGCTGGTATCAGAGTGAATTAGCTAGAGTGGAACAACCGAGAAGCTAGAAATGTCAAAAATTTATGAAGTACCAGTATAAGATTGTAATTGTGTGATGAAATTCATACAAATTGATATTCAGAATGAAGATTCATAAATTGGCAATTGGGTCTTCAGATGGAAGTACCGCAATTGTATGGAATCCCTGACTTGCTTGAGGCCTAGATATGATGGTATTTATCTTATAGCTCCAAGGACCGTGACTACCCGTATATACCGTGGGTATTTATTGACAATATATAGGAGTAAATCTAAGACCTTGAAATTATAAGCAAAAATGCTATCTAGATGATAAATTCGAATGGTGGTTGATATGATTTTAGAATTTTGGTTAAGAATTGATGAGTTGATTTGGGTTCTGATTGAAAGATGATCATTCCTGAATTGTGGTTGAAGGAAGATAAGTTGAACAAAGCCACAATGAGGATGAATGGGACAAATCCCAGTGATGATGTTAGTAACTAGAATGATAATTATGACTTCAGCAAATCATTATGAGATTAGTGGATTGTGCTAACAGATTGCTGCTGTTAACCTTTGACCCAGTGGATCTAATTAAGGGATGACAAATTGAGAACCTGCATAACTGAAATTCTCATGGAGGAATATTTAGATGAAATTTTTGGTATGATGGACCATTATTGTGTTAAGGATATGAATGATATATTCTGAATGAATTGTTCTCTGATAATGAGTTTTGTGTGTTCTTCTTGTAGAAGGGATCTTTATCCTAGGATTCTGCATGGGTTGACCAGGCTATAAGGAACCCCAGAATCAGTTGGATCTTAAGGTGAAAGAGTTTTTCCTCTTGCTCTGCGAGATGAGGACATCTCGCGTTTTTTAAATGGGGTAGGATGTAAGATTCTTCCCTCCAGCTTTTGAGGTGTAAAGGTGTAAGAACCTCCCCTTCTGTTCTTGAAATTATTCCCCTCTCTGAAATAGGAGAAAGATCTTGTTTTACCCTGTTTTGGCCTAGAGAGAGATAATGCAAAATTGAGATATTTTTGGATATAAAAATCCTCCTAGTGTCTAAAATGGATGCCCCTTAAACAGAAGTTCAAAATGAACTTTTCAATGTACATTAGGAATTACTTGAAAATGGTATAAGGGACCTTAGCTTAAGGGTCTATATTTTCAGAAATTTTGGGACCTTAGCTTAAGGGTCTATATTTTCAGAAATTTTGGGATTATGGTCCAATTAAGGTTCCAATGGGCCAATTGGATTAATCCAATTGTTGGGATGAGATAAATCCAAAGAATAAAAGAAAATACCCAAAAATGAGTAAATGCTCACATAAGATGAAGAGTTGACTGAGTACAAGGTTTATTAGTTAAAAATTATGAGATATTACTAAAAAAATGAGATATTTTGGAATAATGATGCATTTTTTGCACCTTGGTAAGGAGAGGGGGACTCTTGAGGTAGGCACCTTTTTCACGTGTGGAAGGGTTTTTAATTCAAAAAAATTGTGATATTTTTATCTCTCCTCTCTTTTGGATCAAACAAAATAAAAAAGGGAGCCAAACTGGTTCAAATCTTGTCCAAATTGAGTCAAACTAAACCTGGAAAATTCTAGAACCCAATTGGACTTCGTTAGTGGCCTCCCTCACCTATAAATGGACCCTTAGTCTTTTGTAAATAAATATTGGAGCTATACCATGCCAGTCTTATATTAAAATAATCATATTTTCTATTATCCCTTAAATTTTTCTCTCTCTTCGGAGCCTGGAGCTCTCTCTCTCTGCAACAACTCTTGGAGTTGCTCTTCTCCTCTTGGTGGACCAATTGATTTGTTCGGGGGCTTCACTACTAATAGAGAATCAAGCCAAACTTGGAGGTAAAATCAAATCTTATGGTTTTTTCCAATTTATCTCAATGACTTTCTTCTTCTCAACCCCTCTCAAGCTTGAGAAACTTTCTAAATAATTGTTTTAATTCAAATCAAGCTTTACCTTAAAGTCTTAATGCTTAATTAAGAGAAAGTTAATCTTTATGCTTATTTGTAATGCTTTCTTTAAGTAAATCTCTCTCTCTAAAAGAATAGCCATCTTTATGGCTAAATCCTTTGAAAAAGGATGCTTCTCAATGATAGTCTCTTAATTCAAAGCTAAACTCTAGGCTTAAGCTAGAGATTAAGAAAATGGTATTTTTATGATTTTGTGTTAACCAAATAATGGTTATTTCTTTTAGATTATTTATAAGTAGTTAAAAACTACTTTGATCGATTCTAAATGAGAAATAGATTATCCTATCAATTTGGGAAAAGAGAAATAATGGAATTAGATTAATCTAGTGAGATAATCATAATTAAGTTTATGATTATGGTTAAAATTATGATTTAAGCTCATAATTTGATTTTAAGCATAAAAGAGGAACTACTATCATATTTTCATTACAAGTTTTTATTCTTTAGAAAAATTTAAGAATTATCAGTAATAACAGCGAAGCTATGGTAAAATTTTTAAAAAATAATACATATCTTATTTTTATGCATAATGCTAAAAGAGGACTTCCTACCATATTCTAAGATTAGACATCCTATGCAAAAAGAATGATTTTCATCATATTCATGAGAAATATTTTTTAAATAATTATGCGCTTAATTAATTGATTAAAAGAAAAGAGAAATTTTTGGTAAATTTATTTTTATGCAAAAAGAGGAATTCCCATGATATTTGAGAATCAAGTATTTAAATGGTAAAAGAGGAATTTTTGGTAAAAAAATTTTTAATGCAAAAATGGGAATTCCCATGATATTTGAGATCCAAGTAATTAAATGGAAAAAGAGGAATTTTTGGTAAATTTATTTTACGCAAAAAGAGAAATTCCCATGATAATTGAGATACAGGAAATTAAATAGTAAAAGAGGAATTCCCATGATAATTGAGATCCAGGAAATTAAATGGTAAAAGAGGAATTATTGGCATAATTCAAATTATGAGTATTTATCAAAAGTGGAATTTTGAGCATTATTAATTGGAAAATATGGGTAGAATTGATTTTTGTAAATCCCATGAATCTTTTACTCAAAAAGAAGAATATTGAATATATTTCACTTGAGAAATTTGAGAAAGAATATGAAAATATCCATCGAGAAAAAGTACCTTTAACTAGGCCAATCAATTGGCAGAAACTTAGAAAAGTTCCATCGGTATCGAAAGTAGAAAACGGTACAAGATGTGAATGCGATGTGATAAGATGTGAGTGGATGTGATGTGATGTAAAATGATGTGGATGTGATGTAATGTGGATGGAATGAAGGAGATGTGATGTGGATAGATGTGGACGTGATGTAATGTGGATGGAATAAATGTGATGTGATATGGATGGAATGAATGTGATGTGATAAGGATAGATGTGGATGGAATATATGTGATGTGATGTGGATGAAATGAATGTGATGGATGTGAGTGGGTGTGATGGATGTGAATGGGTGTGATGAGATGTGAATGGGTGTGATGGGTGTGAATGGATGTGATGTGAATATGATATGATGAGATGTAAATGAATGAATGGATGGAATATATGTGATGTAATGTGGATGAAATGAATGTGATGGATGTGAGTGGGTGTGATGGATGTGAATGGGTGTGATGAGATGTGAATGGGTGTGATGGGTGTGACTGGATGTGATGTGAATATGATATGATGAGATGTGAATGTTATTGTGATGTGATGAGATGTGAATGGATGAGATGTGATGTGGATGGATGTGATGTGATGAGATGTGGATCTGAATGAATATAAATGGATGTGATGTAATGTGAATGGATGGATGAGATGTAAGGTGGATGAATGTGATGTGATTTGGATCTAGATAGATGTGAATGAATGTGATATGGATCGGGGTAGATCTGAATGGATGAAATGTGATGTGGATATGGGTAGATGTGAATGGATGTGATGTGATGTGGATTGGGGTAGATGTGAATGGATGAGATGTGATGTGGATATGGGTAGATGTGAATGGATGAGATGTGATGAGGATAGATGTGGATAGATGTGATGACATGTAATATGATGTGATTGGATGATAATGGATGAAGATGATCAGAATACATATGACTGGATGTGGAATAAGAAATGTGAGTTGATGTAGAAGAATATGGAATAACAAGAAATGATGTGGAATGTCAGGCGTTTTTCTGAGAGATGTTTTGGACTTGTGTACATATGAATGCGTGGCATGTGTGAGAGTTTTGCTCGGGAATGCCTTGGTAGGTGTACAGGGTGAATGGTTTGGCTTTAGGCTTGTGCAGGCCTGTCCGAAACGTGGTTTGCTGCAAGTGGTATCAGCCGTTCGATGGCTCGTATGTGTGCGCGTCCAAGAGATAATTGGGCACTCGTAAGTTGCATTTGAAAGAAATTGGTGGAAGCATAGGGCTAAGGTTGCCTTTAAATTGGTGTGAAATGGAAGGCGTGAGGGTGGCCATCATTGAAGTTTTAAGAAATAAAAAAAATGATAAAAACGTGGCCACTAATGAGAATAGCCACATGGCTGTTTGCCTTGCAGCCAACGTAGCTGCCAGCGTGAATGGCGAGGTCTAGAAGCTGGCGAGTGCGAGTGATGCGCAGCTACAGACAAAGAGAGGAGGCCGCCTTGTGGTGGTAACGCAACGTGCAGGCGCAGGGGCTCGAGCTGGTGAAGGGCCGCCGTTGGATGCGAAGGAGCTGAAGCCGGCAGAGGGCTGGTGATAGCAGCAGAGCAAGGCGAGAATTGATGGTCGTGTGGCTGACCAACGTGTGAGAGAAAGAGCCGCTTTGGAGCAGCTAAGCGTGTGGCTGGTGTGGGCCGCGTAGGTGAAGCTGGATGTGGAAGCAAAGGCAGGTGCTGAAGACGGGCTGGAAGGTGCCGACTGTGGACAGGCAAAGAGCAGGGGCTGGATGCGCAGGAGTGAAGTGAAGTGAGTGTTTGTATGGTTGAGTGATCGTGCAGAGGCTGGTGGGGCTGATAGCATGTCAAAGAGAAGGGGTTCAAAGGGCAGGTGGTGCTTGGGTTTGTTGTGAGGCTGGCAGAGGATGAGCACAGACAGAGAGAGAGAGAGAGATGTTTGGGTAGCTGCTGCTGGCGACACACACAAAAGTGATGGGCTGCAGAGAGAGTTGAGGGTTAGCTGGTGGGGCGCCCTCTGAAGAGTGAGTGGCCGGGTTCTTTCTGGTGTGATTGGCACAGCACGCAGGCGAGAGGTTCGTGGTGATTGAGGATGTGGTTTATCCTCGGCAGTGACAGGTCAGAGTGTTAATGTGTTCGTGGTTGCATAGGCTTGGTCGTCAGACGCAAGGTTGTAATTCCTGAGGTGGTGTGGCCGTGGTGGAATTCCCTCGGCAGTAAATCCAGGCCTGAGTGTTTGTAAGTTGTGTGAGTAAGGCTTCTGTGTCGGGAGAAGCTTGTATGAAGTGTTTTCTGGGAATATATTGCTGGGTGTTTGTCTTGTCTACGGTGCCCCTGTTTTGTGCTGTCTTTCTAGCGTGGGTGGTGTGGTGAATAGTGAGAAGTGTTCTTGCCCGGTGGCTGGTAGTGCCTCCGTTGTGTTTATATTTTCCAAGTTTGGGAGGTGAAGGGCTATAGAGGCAGTGGTTCTTTTTTCTTTTTTTCACCTCGCATTCTTCTGGTGCCCCCACTGAGGATCAATCTCAAGTGTTGTTCTTTGCCTAGAAGGATGTATGTTCCACTAAGGAGAGCTCTGGTGTTGTTCTTTGCCTAGAAGGGTGTATGTCCCACTAGGGATTGTTACAGGTTTTCATGATGTGGTCTTATCCAGAATTTCATGGCAGGAAAGGTGAAGATGTGTGTGACTTTTTGGAGCAAATGGAGTTGGCATGCATTAGCAATCATGTGACAAATGAAGAGCAGGTTTTGAGGTTGATAAAGATTGTTTTGAAGGGAGATGCCCAAAGCTAGCTTAAAGATTTTGAAGCACAGGATGCGGCATATGAGATACATGGTGTTTTGACCTTAGACAGGTTGAAAGAAGGCCTTTTGGAGCATTTTCACCAAGCGGAGGATTCTAGTGTGCTTTGGCAGGAGTTGAGCATTTTGAAGCAGGTCCATGGGCAATCACTGGATGATTTTGTGAAGGTATTTACATGTTTGTGGGGTAAGTGGTGTATGACATTAAAGCAGGGAATTCCTCCTATGTTTCTGAAGAAAAGCTTGTTTATTGATGGTTTGCTACCCCATTTAAAGGTCAGGGTTGAGTTGAAGAATCCCAAGTCATTTGATGATGCAGTTAGGGTTGCTAGGGAAAAGAAAGGCAAGATTTTGAAGCAGATGGAGATGGGTATTTATCCGTATGAAGGTGTTGTGTCTACAAAGGATATGCATGTGAATTTGGTTGAGGTGGGTAAGAGTCCTATGCAAAGTTTGATTAGACAGGAACCTCAAAGGCCAATACAGGTGCAAAGGGGGATGTTTTATGTGCCTTCTGATTTTTTTCCAAAGTCTTTGAAGCATGTGAAGGTGGATGAAAAGCAGGTGAAGGAGCAAAGTGCAGATAAGGAGTTGCTAGTGGATTCTTCTTTGGATTTGGAGGTCGTGGCTGTTCATGACAGTGATTTGGAATGCTCTATTGGAGATCATTTGCATTTGGATTTGGATGACATGCATGCACATGGAAGTAAGGAAGATGATGCCTTGGGATTGGCTGATGATAAGAAGGAAGAGGAGTTGGATACAGAATGCTTAAAGGATGATTCTTTGTCAGATTCTACAAGGGAGGAGGATGGGGTAGAGACTTCTGATGAAGTGAAGATGGCTTGTGATGCGGATGTGGAGAGTATGGAGGAAGATCCTATTATTATGGATTTTCTTGGACAGCTTGATAGTGATATGGTACCTGTGATGAATGATGTGGATGTTTTTCCATTTGATGCATTATGTGCTGAGGAGTTTTTGGACGATGATACCAGGGGGGGTTGGCAGCACTCAAGAAGATATGCATGTAGATTTGGCTGATGAAGAGCGTTGCGATGTGAGTATTGTGCTTGAGGATGATATGTGGGAAGTTGCTAGCCTTGATGAACAGGAGCCAGAGATAGACATGGATGCAGATATGGTTGAGAGTGTAATTAAGGCTTCTTTGCGTGTTGCTGAAATGCTAAAGGCAAAGTGCATGGATAATAAGGATTCTGAACCAGTTGAGCTGTATGGTTATGAAGAGATGCCTGAATTACAAGAGCTGGAAGTGCTGGTGGTGCTGTTGGAAAGGATCTGGATTTTTGTGTGCAGAAAGGTCAAAATGTTGGAACCTGGCCTTCACTGGTATGGATGAATTGGATGCTAGATGCTGTAATGCCACAGGTTTCGAAGACGAGGAGGTTTGTTGTGGGTGAAGTGGACGTAAATGGTTTTGTGGTGCATATGGTTGATGTTTGGTATACAGTGATGCAGCCATTGTGTTTCATAGATATTGGGGAATGGGATGGTGAGTTGGAGCTGTTTCCTTTTGATCCTGGTGGATAGCTATTGGACTTTATCTTTTGCTGCTGAGCATGAATGCTCTAGCAGATGGGGAGGTTGGCAAAGTATGTCAGGCATTTTTCTGAGAGATGTTTTGGGCTTGTGTACATATGAATGCGTGGCATGTGTGAGAGTTTTGCTTGGGAATGCCTTGGCAGGTGTACAGGGTGAATGGTTTGGCTTTAGGCTTGTGCAGGCCTGTCCGGAACGTGGTTTGCTGCTGCACTTGGTATCAGCTGTTCGATGGCTCGTATGTGTGCACGTCCAAGAGATAATTGGGCACTCGTAAGCTGCATTTGAAAGAAATTGGTGGAAGCATAGGGCTAAGGTTGCCTTTAAATTGGTGTGAAATGGAAGGCGTGAGGGTGGCCATCATTGAAGTTTTTAGAAATAAAAAAAATGATAAAAACATGGCCACTAATGAGAATAGCCACATGGCTGTTTGCCTTGCAGACAGCCAACGTAGCTGCCAGCGTGAATGGCGAGGTCTAGAAGCTGGCGAGTGTGAGTGATGCGCAGCTCTGCAGACAAAGAGAGGAGGCCGCCTTGTGGTGGTAACGCAGCGTGCAGGCGCAGGGGCTCGAGCTGGTGAAGGGCCGCCGTTGGATGCGAAGGAGCTGAAGCCGACAGAGGGCTGGTGATAGCAGCAGTGCAAGGCGAGAATTGATGGTCGTGTGGCTGACCAACGTGTGAGAGAAAGAGCCGCTTTGGAGCGGCTAAGCGTGTGGCTAGGGTGGGCCGCGTAGGTGAAGCTGGATGTGGAAGCAAAGGCAGGTGCTGAAGACGGGCTGGAAGGTGCCAATTGTGGACAGGTAAAGAGCAGGGGCTGGATGCGCAGGAGTGAAGTGAAGTGAGTGTTTGTATGGTTGAGTGATCGTGCAGAGGCTGGTGGGGCTGATAGCATGTCAAAGAGAAGGGGTTCAAAGGGCAGGTGGTGCTTGGGTTTGTTGTGAGGCTAGCAGAGGATCAGCACAAACAGAGAGAGAGAGAGATAGATGTTTGGGTAGCTGCTGCTGGTGACACACACAGAAGTGATGGGCTGCAGAGAGAGTTGAGGGTTAGCTAGTGGGGCGCCCTCTGAAGAGTGAGTGGCCGGGTTCTTTTTGGTGTGATTGGCACAGCACGTAGGCGAGAGGTTCGTGGTGATTGAGGATGTGGTGTATCCTCGGTATAGTGACAGGTCAGATGTTAATGTGTTCGTGGTTGCATAGGCTTGGTCGTCAGACGCAAGGTTGTAATTCCTGAGGTGGTGTGGCCGTGGTGGAATTCCCTTGGCAGTAAATCCAGGCCTGAGTGTTTTTAAGTTGTGTGAGTAAGGCTTCTGTGTCGGGAGAAGCTTGTATGAAGTGTTTTCTGGGAATATATTACTGGGTGTTTGTCTTGTCTATGGTGCCCCTGTTTTGTGCTGTCTTTCTGCTGGCGTGGGTGGTGTGGTGAACAGTGAGAAGTGTTCCAGCCGGTGGCTGGTAGTGCCTCCGTTGTGTTTGTATTTTCCAAGTTTGGGAGGTGAAGGGCTATAGAGGCAGTGGTTCTTTTTTCTTTTTTTCACCTCGCATGGAACAATGTGGAAAGGTGAGAGTTCGTTAGAAACTGTATTTATATGAAACCTGTTTTTAAATGACTATTTTATGTCGAGTGGTGCTGGGAAAGCATTTTGACCATCTTGTGAATGAGGTCATGAAGACCTAAGTGATAAAGTTGTAACAGCTCTGATGGAGAGTCAATGGAGGACGTCTCGCATAGCAAGGTCGACGGCCGAGGTCTTGACCAGCCTCGGTTCGATTTAAATGGTGAGCTTTTGGTACGGTGGATGAGGGACCAAGGAAAGCAGCCTAAGATTGAAGCACTAGGTGACCTGCGAAGGAGCCTAGAGGGTGCTGACCATACGGTGCTCGGGCTCTAGGTCGTCGAAGATACCCACGCGTGCGTTCGGGAAGAAAATGGAACAAGGTGTTAGAGTTGTTTTCTGAACTCGGGCATGGATTTGTTTGGTTGGCCTTGCTTGTCCTCAACGGATGAGTCCATGGCTCTTTTATATGGATCTGTTGGTTGATCTTGCTGATCTTCAACGAAGATTCCATCTGGATTTTCTTATGTGATTATATGAGCTAGGAACTTTTGAAAAGGCCCTTGCGTGAACAGGTGGTGAGCGTTCTGGTTGCCAATGATGCCGTAGGTACACCAATGAAGGAATGATTGGAAATTAGAATTCAAGCTGGATATTTTGGAGGATTATGATCAGTGATACTATGGTTTCATTAAAAGATTGTTTTAAAGACAACTGAATCTATGAAACATGAAATTTTATATTGGGTGTGTAAGTGGTGTGTAAGTGGTGTGACTATCATGAAGTTTGCTTTGAAGCGTCGGCTAAGGGTCCTAGGAACTCTTTTCCCTGGTACGGGTAGATGTGAATGGATGAGATGTGATGTGAATGGATGTGATGTGATGTGATGTGGATCAGGGTAGATGTGAATGGATGAGATGTGATGTGAATGGATGTGATGTGGATATGGGTAGATGTGAATGGATGAGATGTGACGAGGATAGATGTGATGAGGATAGATGTGATGTGATGAGATGTAATATGATGTGATTCGATGAGAATAGATGTAATATGATGTGATGAGATGTAAATATGATGTGATTGGATGAGAATAGATGAAGATGGTGGGAATACATATGACTAGATGTGGAATAAGCAATGTGAGTTGATGTAGAAGAATATCGAATAACGAGAAATGATGTGGAACAATGTGGAAAGATGAGAGTTCGTTTAGAAACTGTATTTTTGAAACTTGTTTTTAAATGACTGTTTTATGTCAAGAATGCTGGGAAAGCATTTTGACCATGTTGTGAATGAGGTCATGAAGACCTTAGTGATAATGTTGCAACAGCTAACAGAGAGTCAATGGAGGAGGACGTCTTGCATAGTAAGGTCGGCCGAGGTCTTAACCAGCCCCTTGGTTCGATTTAAATGGTGAGCTTCCGGTACGGTGGATGAGGGACCAAGGAAGCGGCCTATGAGTGAAGCGCTAGGTGACCTGCAAAGTAGCCTAGAGGGTGCTAACCATACGGTGCTCGGGCTCTGGGTCGCCGAAGATACCCACGCGTGCATCCGGGAAGAAAATGGAACAAGGTAATAGAGTTGTTTTCTGAACTCGGGCATGCATTTGTTTGGTTGGCCTTGCTTGTCCTCAACGGATGAGTCCATGGCTCTTTTATATGGATCTGTTGGTTGATCTTGCTGTTCTTCCATCTGGATTTTCTTATGTGATTATATGAGCTAGGAACTTTTGAAAAGGTCTCTGAGTGAATAGGTGGTGAGCATTCTGGTTGCCAATGATGCCATAGGTACACCGATGAAGGAATGATTGGAAATTAGAATTCAAGCTGGATATTTTGGAGGATTATGATCAGTGATACTATTTGTTCATTAAAAGATTGTTTTAAAGACAGTTGAATCTGTGAAACATGCAATTTCATATTGGGTGTATAAGTGGTGTGACTATCTTGAAGTTTGCTTGAAGCGTTGGCTAGGGAGCCTCGGAACTCTTTTCCCTAATGTGATGTGGATGGAATGAATGTGATGGATGTGAGTGGGTGTGATGGATGTGAATGGGTGTGATGAGATGTGAATGGATGTGATGTGATGTGAATATGATATGATGAGATATAAATGAATGTGAATGTGATGTGATGAGACGTGAATGGATGAGATGTGATGTGGATGGATGTGATGTGGATCTGAATGAATAGAAATGGATGTGATGTAATGTGAATGGATGGATGAGATATAAGGTGGATGAATGTGATGTGATGTGGATCTAGGTAGATGTGAATGGATGTGATGTGATGTGATGTGGATCGGGGTAGATGTGAATGGATGAGATGTGATGTGAATGGATGTGATGTGGATATGGGTAGATGTGAATGGACGAGATGTGATGTGAATGGATGTGATGTGGATCGGGGTAGATGTGAATGGATGAGATGTGATGTGGATATGGGTAGATGTGAATGGATGAGATGTGATGAGATTTAATATGATGAGGATAGATGAGGATAGATGTGGATAGATGTGATGAGATTTAATATAATGTGATTGGATGAGAATGGATGAAGATGATGGGAATACATATGACTGGATGTGGAATAAGCAATGTGAGTTGATGTCAATGTAGAAGAATATGGAATAACGAGAAATGATGTGGAACAATGTGAAAAGATGAGAGTTCCTTAGAAACTATATTTATGAAACCTATTTTTAAATGACTGTTTTATGTCAAGAATGATGGGAAAGCATTTTGACCATCTTGTGAATGAGGTCGTGAAGACCTAAAAATTAAAGTTGCAACAGTTGACGGAGAGTCAACGGAGGACGTCTCGCGTAGCAAGGTCGGCCGAGGTCTTAACCAGCCTCGGTTTGATTTAAATGGTGAGCTTCCGGTACGGTGGATGAGGGACCAACGAAGCGGCCTATGAGTGAAGTGCTAAGGTGACCTGCGAAGAAACCTAGAGGGTGCTGACCATACACTGCTCGGGCTCTGGGTCGCCGACGAAGATACCCATGCGTGCATCGGGGAAGAAAATGGAACAAGGTGTTAGAGTTGTTTTCTGAACTCGGGCATGGATCTAGTTGGTTGGCCTTGCTGGTCCTCAATGGATGAGTCCATGGCTCTTTTATATGGATCTGTTGGGGTTGATCTTGCTGATCTTCAAAATGGAGAGTCCATCTAGATTTTCTTATGTGATTATATTGACGGGTAATATGAGCTAGGAACTATTGAAAAGGCCCTTGAGTGAACAGGTGGTGAGCGTCTTGGTTGCTAATGATGCCATAGGTACACCGATGAAGGAATGATTGGAAATTAGAATTCAAGCTGGATATTTTTGAGGATTATGATTAGTGATACTATGGTTTCATTAAAAGATTGTTTTAAAGACAGCTGAATCTGTGAAACAAGCAATTTCATATTGGGTGTGTAAGTGGTGTGACTATCTTGAAGTTTGCTTGAAGCGTCGGCTAGGGAGCCTGGGAAATCTTTTCCCTGGTACCCGGGAAAAGAAACAAAACATAACCAAATTTCCAAATGGATGCTATCACTACAATGGTTGGGGCGGTTGGCTAACCCATGGGATTAATGGGGTTAGACTGGACTGATGGATCCCTAAAATGATACTCAATTCTGTTAAGTTACGATAGTTGAAGTAAATTACGGATAACCCTTGTTCTATGGAAAAGAATCAACGATTGTGCCTCTTGATGAGGAACAAAACGTTGGCCTCTATGATCCAAGTGCAGGTCTTTTCCTTGATCTGACCATGAGACTTACGGGTTTAGTCAGATCAGTTTGGTTAGTGATGACCTTGACTACGTTAGAATAAAATTATCCTGGAGGAATCGCCTATGTCTGCTGGGTGAGGGAAGTTTTTCCGGGTTTTGGAAGAACCGAGGGATTAGTCTCTTGTCCAGATATCCATAGGTGAGGCCCCGAGTGAGAGGCTCTGCCCTACACAAGAAGTGCTACTTCTGTTGCTAGCACCCCTGAATTCGTTGCGCGGAGGGTGCAAGGATCTTTCAGCATGCTTATTTAATGATGTTGTGGGTGAGTGATGGTGTGTTGATGCTAGTTCTCTCTCTCTCTCTCTCTCTCTCTCTCTCTCTCTCTCTCCCATGCTCTCACTCACACCTCTGAGGCATTGAAGTAGGGTTTGAACTTTCCATAGATATCTCTCTCTTTCTCCTGACCCATTTTCAAAGATTCCTTGTAGTGACAAAATAAGGGAGGTAAGGTTAAGGACCCTATCTCTCCATAAGAGAAAGTTTTTCTACAAAGAGTGGCTAGAGGTGCAAGCTGGTAAGGCCCTTGCATTGTTCCTCTTCTTCTCTCTATCTTGTAAGGCTCACGTAATCTCAAATCATTGTGAGCACACATACATTATGGCAACTGATGATCCTACCTCCACATTGTTATTCTTATGTTGGGAGCCTAAAAAGCAGCGTCTGCATCTTCCAGTTGTGGAAATGTACCTCACCATTCAAGATGATTATTGTTTCCTCGATCCCAAAATGATCCACACCATCTGAGGCTACCTACTTCATGTCCAAGTTAACCCCCCCCTCTTGGAGATCTCTTTAGGGTTTCCAACCTATTAGCAAAATGCCATGCCATATTCCATTTACTCAAAGTAGCCCCTTACCTCAAGAAGGTCGGCCTCACGACTCCTTATATAAACCAATCAATCACCATGGGACTCAAATCTCCCTTTTACCCTGCACTACATTATTGAGTCCTATCATAATATAGACAATTCAAGGGAGGTTGAGATGCTAGATGGGTCACTTCATTGAATCATCCTAGTTCAATAAGATGGAGTGAGAAGGACATCAGCTCAATTGGGCCCACATCCTCAACTATGTAAGTATAAAATATTGTCAAACATATAACTTTTAGTTTTCCAAATTTTATGCATAAAGTATGTATAAATTTGATTATCTTTTCTATATCTTTGTCTTTTTATGTCAAATTGTCCTTATAAAACTTATGGCTCTATTCATGCAAGGATCTCCAGAGAGGAGCCATGGAAAGCAGGAGGAGATGCTGATGATCTTACATAGGCCTTTTGTTTATACATGTTTATATTTTCTATAAGAGCTATGCTCACAATTTTTGTAAGAGCGCTAGCTCCTCTCATTATTTTTTTATAAGACAACTTTCAAGAGTGAGCAAAAAGAAAGAGAATGTGATCGATGTAGCCACAACAATTTAATGAAGGAAGCCTCAACTCCTATTTTGAAAATGTGAAACTCTTGCCTAATTATTCTAAATCTACAAACTCAACATGGCTAGATCAATAACTTAGTGACTGGACGACTAGAGTATGTCTTCCTTTGTCTTCGTTTGCAACAATTATCAAATATGAGAGTATACTTTATAGTATCTTCTTCATGAAAACATGTTCCCAATTTACAAATCTGAAAATTGAGTGTCTTTTTTGCAAATTTCTATACAAGTATGGTGTCAAAAAACAATGTATTACTAAAGTCAAGATCCAAGGTAAAGCCTATGCTATTTGAATCAGGCATGGATTACAAGCGTATTCATGCTTGCATCAATGATTGTATCTTGTATAGAGGAGTATATAAAAAAAATCATACATTGTCCTAGACAGATTGGCTACAAGAGGGTGATGTATTTGCCATTATTGCCGATGAGGGAAATAGCAAGGGAGTAGACTACTATCTCATGAGTTGCACTAGGCCAAAGTGCATCCTCGACTAGGATACGATGAATGATCATGGGTTTTTTTTTGATGCCCACAACATGATTGTGGTAGGCCGATTCTACTAGTAGACTCAACATCTTCGGGGAGTCTTGAGTTCTAGCAGGCAATGCGAGTTAGAGGCATTTTAGTTCTCTCATCTAGTGCTCGCTATCAGGCTCACTCTTGATCGAGTACAGAGTCAAAAATACAGATCTCGCGTGCATTTTTGGGTTCGAGTGGATGACCATGAGATAATTAGAGAGGTGGGGGGTGCTGATTGACTAGATCTCTATCTTGATGGAGAGAGTACTTTCATCTTAGTAATTTTGTTCATTTCATGGTTGTACTTTTAGAGGCATTTCATATTTGCTCATGTTCACATTTCTTCTAACTCAATGATGTCTTTGTACTTTATCAGTGCAGTTGATCTTGATTCTATCATTGTACTTTATCATTGTGGTTGATCTTGATGATTAATTATGTTCTATTGATCATGGCTCCATCTATTAGGGGAGAATTGGACTCGATTTCAGCCTTTTTCCTTTAGAGAGAGAGAGGGTTTAGACCAATAGGAAGAGAGAGAGAGGGTTTAGACCAATAGGAAGAGAGAGAGAGGATTTAGACCAATAGGAAGAGAGCCTTAGTAAAGGAACTTTTAATAATTAGATATTTTTCATATATTCTTTATATGAATATATTATTAATAGAGAAAAATGAATTGCATTTGCAAAATACTTAGACCACGCTTTATATTGACAGTTCATTAATGCACATGAAAACTAGAGTGTTGTCAGCTCATTTAATAAAGGTAGTTTTTTCCTCTAAAAGTTTGAATGGATTTACCTCTAAGAATTTCACATGTTTTTGAAGTTCTCTCTTCTTCCATCTTCTTGCATTTTGAAGGTTATCTCTTTGTTCATATGTGTTTGTGCTTATGTTTGCTTCAATGGGAACCTCACGTCCTAGGCATCCCTGCTCCTCTGTTAGAGCTATTATACAGTATACAAAAACTTTGATATGGATAATCAAAGGTGGATTCCTATCACCATCTCTATTGGTAGTTGGGTTATGTTACAGACAAGGAAGAGAAACAATTCAACGAAGGAGTTCATTGATACTTACAAAGGAAGAGTTAAAGATTTTAAGCTATCTGACACAGGTAGGAGCATCAATGAAGTCCATATACAACATGCTTACATGGACTCAGAACTACGTTTGCAACGTTTGTCTAATGGCATGCCACTCCATAGACCAAACTATAAGTGAATGTTTTTTTGGAAGGATTTTACATTATATGTAACATGTTTCATTTTTATGCATACACTTATCTTGTATTTCTCTATATAGATATATATCCTTCAAACATGGTAGATTGGCAGCCTCTAGATAGTCTAATGGGAATCTTTGATGTGTTTCATGCTTCTATTATGAGCAGCTATACAAAGAAAGCTCAAGTAGATCTTTGGCAAAGAGGGGAGTTTTCTTTTATACATGGCACATCATAGTGTTATAAGTTATGGATCTTTGAAAGCATTTCCACTGCCTTCATTTAAAAGTCCAGAATGGCCATACCCATTTTAGAAACAAGTGAAGTGCTTTAGATTAAACATATACCAAGACTATATGAGACCAAATGTAGCAAATTGCTAGGTGAAAATCGTAGTGTTTATGCCATTGCATGTTTTTGTTGACTTGTTTTATGAGATGAGGAGATTAGAAAAACATTGTCATTATTTATTTGTAAATCAAAGAAATGTCTGGATTTCTTAGATCAAAATTCGGATGTGAAAGAATTAAATGGGATTACTTGCAAAATCCAATGGAAGTCTATTATCTGTAAATTTATGATTGGCTCTCATAACCTATTTTAGCCTTTTATTATATGATATGGAATTATGTCAATGGAAATCTTAAAGAAATTGATCGGGACTTGGAGGATGACAAAATCCATTGATCTTATTAGAGGTATAGTTTGAACATGAGCTCTTGATAATACTCAATATTAGGTCAAACATCTCCTTGCATGTCAAGTGAGAATAGACTTGGCAAATGAGGAGGACCTCCATTAAGTGCATGATGATTATGCATTCGAATGCAATGACTGTAAGGTATGCCTATCACTCTAACCTTGAAAAAGTTCAAATTTCAACAATATGCCATAATCATTATTATTTACATACAACTGTCATTTCTGGAAATAGGTACCAAGGATAAAAGAAAGGAAAATTTTATGTAAAGACATTACGAGGAAGCAAGTTTTCTTAGTGTAACTGACTATGTCATAAGAATCATTACAACCGACTAAGATAGACATCTTGGAGACATTCAAAAAGAGCCTCTTGTATTCTTGATGGCAGCCATTTTGTATTTTTGAGCAGCAATACATTGTCAAGCAAAATCAATACGTTTTTACATTGTCAAATATTTTACATTTTGACATTAGATCATCACAACTTTGTTCAAAAAATTAGGAGTATGCTATGTGGCTTGGGCAGTGGGAGGGGAAGCTTGCTATTCTCAGGGCGGTGAAGTCAAAGTGGAAGCTTGCATTTTTTGGGGAGGGGAAGATTGCGTTTGTTGTGTTTCTTCCGTTTGTTGTGTTTCTTCCATTTGTGTAGTTTTTCCCTCAGCCTCCAAAATATCGATTACCACCCTATTAGTCAGTGGTTACCAATTTGGTGATGGCCATGGTGGCGATGGGACGAATGCAAATGGGACATGAGGAGTCCAATCTTGAATACTGTTTATAAATTTCTCAATTGTCTGGGATCTAAACAAGTACAAATCCAAAACCTTGTAGCGCCTGACAATGACGGACTTTACACGAAAGAAAAAAATTAGATACGCACCATCAAAGAATGAAGAAGGAAAAAAACTAAGATATCATTTTCAAAAAAGGTGCATGCTTGCCGTTCGTGAGGGCAATTAAAAATTAGAGTGTAGCTCAACAAAATTGCATTGTAGCACACTTTCCACCCACAACTATGGCCATTAGATTACATAGGGACTTTTCATTTCATGAATGATATCCCATCTAACAGCTCGAGGTCTTGGGTGATAGCCTCAAGACTGCTTATAAACTTTCTAATTGATCTTTACACAACTTCATAGTTATAAATACTGAAAGCCTCTCTCTCTCTCTCTCTCTCTCTCTCTCTCTCTCTCTCTCTCTCTCTTTGTGTGCCTGCTCTGCTGCTGCTGGTGGTGTAGTAGAGGGCCATCACCCAGCCACCACACATCGTTTAATTCCCCACTGAGGATCATAAGGCTTTTGTTAAGGGATGTGGTCAGTAGGTTGGGACTCACCTCTTGATCAACTCAAGACCAATGGCTTGTTGTGGATATGATATGTTCAGAGGTCAGAAGAGAGAAGATATTGTTATGTTTCTTGAATTGGCAGCTTTGAAGAGAAATAGAGATGATGATGTTTTCAAGCTGAAAATGGTGAGTTTGTTGCCGGAAGATGTAGCCTTGGGGTGGTTTGAGTATGAGGCTGAGAATGCTGTCTCAAAGGAAGTTGGAATGGATTGAGAGAATTCCTTAAGAGGAGATATGGGGAAGCAAATAGTCCTAAGGACTTATGGAAAGAGTTGGGTAGGCTTACCCAAAGAGAAGATGAAGAAGTGTCAGACTTTGGTGACAGGTTTGAAGCTGCATGGAGAAGGATGCTAAGGAGCTTGGGAGGGAATCAGGTTCCTCCAGACTTTTTGAAGAAAGATAAGTTCATTGAAGTGATGAGACTGAGAAAATTAGAGAGTGTTAAAATCATGGATCTAGGTGGGTGGCTCATAGAAAATGATTATAGATATGATTAATGTAACTAATAAGATAATTAAGAAAATAAGCAAGATATTAACAACACAATGATAATGCTCATAAACAAATACTCAATCTCGTTCAATTAGTTTGATCCAAATACATCATTATATAGCTCTCATGGAGCAAGGTATGTGCACCCTTGTGCCATCCATGTGTCCATAAATGCTCACACTACATGTGCCACCTTGTGCTTTCCATGTGTTACCCTTTTGACCATTAACTTCACCTTTTACAAGTGACCATATAAATCAATCTTTGAATGTTAGACCCTTAGTCTATTCCTTTTTCTAATGTGAATACTTTTTCTCTTTCTCATGTGCCTTACTCCCTACCTTCTGTGTGCTACATGGCACCACATTTCTCAACACCACGTGGCCCTTGGTGCCATTTTCTAGGCTACTGCAAGGTGGTTGGATATGAGGTAACAAGATTTCCATCACCCCCTTCATTTTAAACTTGGCTGAGTAACTCAGAGGATCTTTTGGCTTGGTTACTCTCTAGCTTAGAGGTTATTTTAGAGATGGTTGGGTTGATTTTTACTCCCACAGGGTGCTACTTTGGCTACTCTCTGGTGGTCGAGTGTTACAACATTTTAAATGATTTTTGGCCTACTCATTTGGTGGCCTTTACAATGTTGGCTTGGGTAGTGAGGGTTGTTTTTCATTTAAGTGCTCATATGGCCGCCCCGCTAACAAAAGCTTCACACTTTTTTTTCCAGACATACATGCTCGTACACTTGTTTGCTTTGAGAAATTTATACACATGCAACATGTCTGGATTCCTCATAATGGCGACATACACTAACTTTGATAGTCAACTGCATTTTGTCTTTAAGTATCATTGATGCACTTGTGTTAGTTGAATGTGACGTGTGTGTATAAACAAGGTTTAGTTTTGGCATGGGATTTTAAGTTGTGGGAACAACCCTTTAGAAGGGATGAGGGTTAAAGAGCTTTGAAAACATATTTTTTCTTTCTTCTGTTCTCACCCAAGGCTTGGCGATGGCGGGTCTTCACAACGATGGAGATGGCGAGCTCGTTTGCTTCTACTACTCCTTCTCACTTGGCTTTTGATATTTGCAAAATAGTGCGCTCCTCTACTACAAGTTTTCTTTCCCTATTTTGTAAGCTGTTAACAGTGCATCTTGTCTTGGCAATGATGCAGACTGTGTGATGTGTGTTGCTATTACAACCAAGCTTGTGACAGGTTAGCGTTGCTTTTGCTTCTCCCATGACTTATATTAGCAGCAGTAGTAGTAGCAGAGATCCATGTTGGGGTTATGGCGGCTTGGGATCTCATCAAAGCCCCCATTCTCACCTTCCAATGATGCCGCCTTCCGATGGCTTTGCTCTGCTCGGCGAGAGTCGGCCACCCACCACAGAGTGGTCGAGTTGGCGTTGCTATGTGGCAGGGCCTAGATCCTAGCTCCAGTTTGCAGCTTTTCGTCGATGGCGTAGCACCAGGTGCAGTGTTTGCAGCTCTTCGTCGATGGCGTAGCACCAGGTGCAGTGTGTGGGCACAACTCGGACAAGTGGCGGAGGGGAGGAGGATCGACGACTACATGCTTGCTAGTGTTGCCTCCTTTGCTTGATTCTGCCTATACAGTGTCCTTTGGTATAGGCATCTTCTTTATCCTTCTCTTTCTTCTGCTAATGATGAGATCTTGTTTCTTGTTGCTCTACCTGCATTGATGGTGTGTCTTGTTAACAACTCCTCACAAAGAGGAGATTCAGAACTGCATAATGAGTAAGCAAGGTCTAATTAAGCTACTAATCAAAGAGAATGAAACTTGCAAATCTCCTACTCAAAGCTTCTAATCTCTTACTATGAGCTATCCTAGCCAAGCTCTGATACCATGTTAAAAATCATGGATCTAGGGCGGCTCATAGAGATTGATTACAGACATGACTACTGTAACTAATAAGATAATTAAGAAAATAAGCAAGATATTAACAAAACAATGATAATGCTCACAAACAACTACTCAATCTCCTTCAATTATATTGATCCAAATACATTATTGTATAGCTCTCATGGAGCCGCCATCCCACAAGGTATGTGCACCCTTGTGCCATCCGTGTGTCCATAAATGCTCACACTACATGTGCCACCTTGTGCTTTCCATGCGTTGCCCTTTTTACCATTAACTTCACCTTTTACAAGTGAGCATATAAATCAACCTTTGACATTAGACCCTTAGTCTATTCCTTTTTCTAATGTGAATACTTTTTCTCTTTCTCATGTGCCCTACTCCCTACCTTCCTTGTGCTACATGGTACCACATATCTCAATAGAGAGATTCAGGTGGAGTTGAAAGACCAACTCACCTTTGAGGAGGTTGTGAAGATAGTTGTGTACTAGGAAAGGAAGATGAGGTGGAAAGTCGGTTTGTATGTGTCATCGACTAATCTAGGTAGAACTGTTGTGTTTGGCTTGTTTGATATGTGTCCTGCAAGGAGTAGTGTGCATGTGATGGATCATAGTGTCAGTGCCAAGTCAGAAGCTGTAAAGACAGTGGATCAACTTGTTTCTGAAGCTGTAGAGGATATAGGTGATATGACCATGGACCCAGTGATGGAGGGTTGTTCAATGGCCGGTGAGATTGCTATGGTGACTCTTATAGTGTTGGAAATGTTGTAGGAGCCTAAGTTGAGAATGGCTTCACCAGAGGTCACCAATGAGGAGGCTATAGGTTTGACCATTGTTGTGGAAGAGAGTGAAGTGGAGAGTCTATTAGAATTGCCATTTTATGTTGACATAGGTGATGATGGTGCTGACATGGTGGTTGAGCAGATATATGTTAATGAAGCTTTGTTGGATGATGCTTTGGAGGGAATCCATGCTTTGTTTGAAGACTCTGTGAACATAGATGATGGTGTGCAGGAAGCTCCCTCCCTCTCAATCTCCCCCTCTCTCTCTCTCTCTCAAGCTCCCTCCTTCTCCATTGAGGTAGAAACTCTATCCCTCTTTAGTCTACTCTAGGTTTAGGAAGCCTATTCTCAAACTCTAACCCTCTTTTAGGCTTTCCATTGCTGCACTGAAAACCCTGAACTTTCTCTTCTCTCCACTCCTCTGTTGTAAAACAAGCTTTTCTTTTCTCTTCTTCTCTTTTCTTACCACCATGGCCTCTTCCAGTAATGTGAGAAGACCTAGGGAGAAGGTGGAAGAGCTTGTGCTGCATAACACAAGAGATGAGAATGGAGTTTGGGCTCCAACAAGATTCAGGGTTGGGGCTTGGGTCTACATGCAACCAAGCTCTAAGGGGCCACATTGAGTGTGTCAACTGGGGAATATGCTTCATCATTGGAAGAGGCGCCTACAAGGCTTCAAGCATACTAAGAAGGAAGGACTAGTTGCCATAGTGCAATGTGTATACCCTTGGAGACCTGTACATGGAGACCTGTACATTCAAGGCCAACGACCAAGGTTTCCTTCAAATTGTCAGTGTAATATAAACACAACTTTAACAACATGCTAGTATTGGATTTTTTGTTTCAAATTTTCTTATGATTCTTTATTTTCTTATATCTTTATCTACAGATATTTTTCCCTCTAATTATGTTGAGGAACAACCACTCTAAAGCCTCACTGGAGTTTTCTATGCTATGCATACATCCATTGAAGAGGCAATGTTTGTATCTCAAAGCCCAAGTGATCTTGTACAAAACAATATCTTTTTCTTTTCTCACTCATATTTTGTAGATAAAAAACCAGGTTTATTTGGCAAGCTAGAAGAGATCCCCAGCCCCCCTCTTAAACAATCCCAAATGGCCCAAACCTGATGCTTGGACCATATTATGCTTAAAGTTTAAGATGGTAAGTGATATCAAGACATCACTCAAGTTTTCAAAGGCATCTAGGTCAATAGGGCTAAATTGGTTTTGTCCTTTACATGTTTTTGTGCACATGTTCAATTCCATGCCAATGCATCAAACAAAAACAATGTATATTTGTAAGGAGGTATGGTCTGACCTCATTCAAGGATTACTAGGAGAGGGTTGGGAGGTTAATGAGGGGTCACATCAAGGTTATGTGTACAAGTGCAATGTAATAGATTCTATAGTGTCTTTCAGGTTCTTGAAGGCACGCTCTATTTTGTACATGCATCTGCACTACCAAAGATGGATGCAAAAGCACAGAACATGGATCCCACTTCAAGCCTCAGAAGAAGAAATTATGCCTATTGAGGTAGCTGTGATGATGCAAAATGGATGGATTGAGCGAGTGGCAGCAAGCAAGCATTGGAGCCTAGCAGACCTACATCAATGCTTTAGCATCAGGGGCTTTGATAATGTGGAAGAGTCAAGTTTCAAGTTGATGAGAAGAAAGATATATCTAATTTCACTACATGTCTAGAATTAACCCTTAAATTTTTTGGTTATTGTGCCACTTTCTATATTTTTACAGATTGGGAAGCGTAAGGAGGGGACAACCATGGTCTCAGAATCATGGCAAATGGGGGACCTTGAATTTTCAGCAGGCAAGGTGCATAGCCCTACCAACACATAGTAGGCATGTGGAAGAGCTTGAAGATGAACTAGGTATATGGGAAAATAGCCTCTATTTTGATACACATGAGGGGCAAGAGTTTCAGGATCGAGGTGAAGGCAATGACGAGCTTTCAAGTCAACAAGGAGATGGAGATCAACATGAAGTAAATGTCATAAGAGAGTAAAAAAATGAAGACATTATAACAATTTTAGATTAGATGACATGCTTGTAATTTTGTAGCAGGCTCTTTTTTAACCAATCTTTATTTAATTGAAATCTTAATATTTTTACAAATTGTGATTTTTTTATCTAGCGGTCTAGTGTGAAAAGGCCAAACTTTAAATTTTAACTATAAATAGCCAAAGGTGCCTTCTTTCTCATTTTCATGCAATAAAAACCAAGCACGAGCTCACACTATCTCTTTGCATTCACATGGCTACCCACTTTGACAACTTTTGTGAGTTCCTCCCCACCACCCCATGGGCGGGCAGCAAGAGCGAGCTCTTTGCCATGTTTGCTCGTGAAGTCGACTTTGAAAAGTCGCTTGCCCTTGCGTCCCAACATTATGAGATGCAGATTGCATACATGGAGCAATACTTGGCTCCCCACTCCATCTCTTTTCCCCATCGTCCCAATGATCGATGGATGCCTATTGAGCTGCTTAAGTACATTCAACAATATGCCCACCCCTACATCAGCGCCTTGAACGCTTCATCGGCATCTGCATCCCTGCAGCAGGAGCTTACTGTACCTTCAATAAGCAGGAGGTGAAGAGGCTGGGGAAGGGCAATTTAGGAACTAGGTTCCTCTCGTGGCTCGCCACTTTTGCGTTCCTCACATCAGATGAGGATTCCAATGAGGAGGTAGAGATGCTTGCATTGCAATTGGCAGGGTATTTGAGGGATCACAAGGGAGATGAAGGCACTAGGTACGAGTCCTAGTGTGGAAGAGCAGCTCATCATAGCCCTTTCTAGAGGGTGCACAATCTGCAGCTAAACAACCCATTGTAGTAGAAGATGCGGGGTCATCTTCCCCACACACGAGGAGAGCAAGGTGCTGCCAGAGCTCATGAATTCATGAAGTGTGCAAAAGTGAATATTCTTTAGTGGAAAATTAATGATGGGGCTCCAATTTGAATTCCTGTTTGGTTCCCCTAGCATATCAAGAGACATGACACCTTCCACCCATCTTGCATTTGGTTGTTCCTCATCTTCATTAGTTGACTCGGTTGTGTAAGATTCCTCCCTCCGGCTTTTGAGGTGTACAGGTGTAAGAACCTCCCCTTCTGATCTTATAATTATTCCCCTCTCTCAAATAAAAGAAAGATCCTGTTTTACCGTGTTTTGACCTAGAGAGAGAAAATATTCTAGAGAGAGATCATTCAATTTTTAGGTGGAAAAATATCTCTTCTTATTAAAATAAATTCCCCCGAAACAGAAGTTCAAAAAGATTTTCAGAAGGTGCATTAGAAATCAATTATCAAAAGGCCTTATCCTAAGGGTCCAGATTTTCAAAAAAATTAGATTAAGATTTTGAGGGGCCAATTAGATTAATCCAAATGTAGGGAGGAGATAAATTGAAGAAATAAAGAAAATCCCCCCAAAAGTGAGTAAATACTCACATAAGATGAAGACTTGACTAAGGACAAGGATATTAGTTAAAAAAGAAGAGATATTTAGAGAAATGACGCATTTTTAACACCTCAGTATGGGGGAATTCCCCTCATGAAGGAGGCGCCTATTTCACATGTGTGGTTGAGTTTTAAACTCACAAATAATGAGATATTTTCATCTCTCCTGCTTCAACTAGATCCAAAAAGTAAGCTAAACTGACCTAAAAATGGTTAAAAATTTACCAAACTGATCTGGAAAATTCTAGAATCACTTTGCTTGGTTAGAGGCTCACTTTTTCCTATAGATGAAACCTCCCCCTTTGTAAATGGTTAATAGTGTTTTATGCACTGCTACTCTACTCCTCCCAGAGCCAAAAACTGTGAATTTCTTAATAATTCATTAGTTTTTGACCTTTTTATCTTCTAAAGAATTGGTGACCACTCTTGTTGCAAATAAGAGTAGATTCCTCAAACCATCAAGCCAAAGGAAAGCTCCCAGAATTTCATGTAAGTTAGAAATCTTACTTTTTCTTATTCTTTTAATGATTTTCTAATTTTTTTGTTATCTTTAAAATGATAATATGATGCTATGCCTTGCTGGAAAGGCTTTCCCCCTTTCTCATTCTTAAATTCACCCCTTCTTTATCCTAGTTAAGTAATCAAATTGTTGAATTAAACTTTTCATATTGTTTCTCTTTTAAAAGTGAAATTTGATTAGTTTAGAATGCTTTAATCAAATTAGGGATAATTTTTAAGTAAATTAAGAAAAGAACAATTGAAAAATGGTCAGCCATACAAAGGAGGTTATGGCGAAATTTTCTTAAATCTTATATTACCTTTTATTATTCAAAAAGAGTAATCCCCATCGTTTGTGTATTCTGAAAGTGTTATTTTCATTCTAGGCATAGAAAAATACATAGTAGAAGTATTTTTATTATAAAAGTGTTATTTTCATTAAAATTTAATTCCATGCATAGAAAGATGTATATTGACTATTTTTTTATATATATAAAAGAGTGATTTTCATTAGATTTAAATTCTATACATAGAAAGATGTATATTGGATAAATTTTTTTAACTATAAAAGTGTTACTTTCATCAATATTGATTTTTATGCATAAATAGATGCATAAAAGATTTTTTTAATTATAAAAGTGTTACTTTTATCAATATTGATTTTTATGCATAAAAGAAAATTTTTTAATTAAAAAAGTATTACTTTTATTAATATTGATTTTTATGCATTAATAGATGCATAAAAGAATTTTTTTAATTATAAAAGTGTTACTTTCATCAATATTGATTTTTATGCATAAATAGATGCATAAAAGAATTTTTTTAATTATAAAAGTGTTACTTTCATCAATATTGATTTTTATGCATAAAAGAATTTTTTTTTAATTATAAAAGTGTTACTTTCATCAATATTATTTTTTATGCATAAATAGATGCATAAAAGAATTTTTTTTATTATAAAAGCGTTACTTTCATCAATTTTGATTTTATGCATAGAAAGATGCATAAAGATTTTTTTTAAAAAAGAGTTATTCTCATCAATTTTGATTTTATGCATAGAAAGATGCATAAAGAATTTATTTTTATTTCAAAAGAGTTATTCTCTTCAACTTTGATTTTATGCATAGAAAGAGGCATAAAGAAATTTTGTTTTATTTCAAAAGAGTTATTCTCATCAATTTTGATTTTATGCATAGAAAGATGCATAAAGAAATTTATTTTTATTTCAAAAGAGTTATTCTCATTAAAATTGAATTTATGCATAGAAGATGCATAAAAGATTTATTTTTATTTCGAAAGTGTTATTCTCCTTAAAATTGAATTTATGCATAATTAGATGCATAAACGGATTTTTATAAAAGTGTTATTTTCCACTGAAGTTGTTCTTATGCATAAATAGATGTGTAAAGAATCTTTATATCAAAAATAAGAATTCTCTTACATTCTATAAATGGATATGATGAGAATAGAAGTAATGAGAATGAAAGGTAAATAGATGTGATGATATGTGATATGAATCAGATAGATGTGAATGAATGGATGGATGGATGTGGATGTATGTGAAGAATAGAAGTGGATGTATGCGATAGAACGGATGTGGATGTGTGTATGTGAAAGGATGGATGCGGATGTATGTGAAGAATAGAAGTGGATGTATGTGAAAGAATGGATGTGGATGTATGTGAAAGGATAGATGTGGATGTGTATGTGATAAGTATGGATGTGGATGTATGTGAAGAATGGATGTGAATGTGTGTATGTGAAAGGATGGATGTGGATGTATGTGAAGAATAGAAGTGGATGTATGTGATAGAATGGATGTGGATGTGTATATGTGAAAGGATGGATGTGGATGTATGTGAAGAATAGAAGTGGATGTATGTTTAGAATAGAAGTGGATGTATGTGAAAGAATGGATGTGGATGTATGTGAAAGGATAGATGTGGATGTGTATGTGATAAGTATGGATGTGGATGTATGTGGGAGAATACATGTGGATGTAAATGTGATGGATATGAACGAGAATTGAGGCAATGAGATGTTAGCATGTGAATCGGGATGTGAATGAATGATATAGGATGTGAATGAATGTGTTACCATGTGAATCGGGATATGAATGAATGTGTTAGTATGTGAATCGGGATGTGAATGAATGATAAGGGACGTGAATGGATGTGATGTGATGTGAATCAGGATGTGAATGAACGATAAGTGGTGAAGTGATGAGATGTATAGGTACATGCAAGTGGATGAGACCTGATGAGGTTAAATGAAGAAGTAAGTGATGAGATAGAAAAAGATGTGATTAGATGAGAATGGAAATATTTATGAAATGAATGTGGATTGATGTGTGGGTAATGTGGATTGATGTGGATGATGTGAATGGATGTGTGGATAGTGTGGATTGAGGTAGATGGATGTATGGATAATGTGGATTGACGTGTGGATTGATGTGGATGGATGTATGGAAGATGTTCCAGCCGCATCACAAGCATGTTGAATTAATGAAGAATCGATGGAGGTGGTAATCTCGCTCACCACATTGCTGACAACAGCTTGGCGTATTTTAGGATGATGAGGGTCAGTAATAATTGAGAGAATATCCTTGGTATTCAGAATGGCTTTGACCAAATCCTTCCATCCCTCTTTGTTAGAACCACACACCTCTTGCAATTCCTGGTAGAACACAAATCATGACTATTTTGTTTAAATCACTGAGTGCATATTATGTTACTTACTTTGTTGTACGAATCCTTTTCTTCCGTGCTCCACCTTTAAACGCAAGAGATTCTATACCAACCAATGTCTTTTTGCATTCACGAGCACCATTTGGCTTTGCTTTAAGTCGTTTGCTTTAAGTCATTTGATAAGTTCCTCTAGCCTTTGAATCTTTGCATCCTTCTCCACATTCTCTGCGAGGATCTCTTTCATTTTATCTGATGATGTTTTAAGTTCTTCTTGACATTGTAAAAGGGTGAATTGTCATGCTTGCAATTGAGATTGGAGAATATGGGTTTGCCAAGCTCCACTTGTAGTCAATCTTCTACAATATCCTAACAAGCCAAAGTCTCCTTTACCAACAAATTGCATAAAAGATGATAAATTGTGGAAAGGAGGGTTTGCTCTTAATGGAGGGTCAATTGGATAGAGACGCCCATCAACCCAAAGATCTACATTTTTCTCCTTAGCTATCCTATGAGCTTGGACATATTGTGTATCAGTAGGATGGGTATTTTTAGAGCTGCCATACTCTGTAGGAATACGAATGTGTAAATCAACCTTCCATTTTCTAGCTTCACAAGGGGCTACACACACATCTTGCAAAGGCTCCATAGCTAAACAGAGGAAGAAGCTAAAGTAGAGAGATCCTTAGAGGGAGGGAGGGAGAGAGAGAGACAGAGAGAGAGAGAGAGAGAGTGAGAGAGAGAGAATGTTATAACTTTGCTGTTGGAGGTTTAACACAAATCTATTTTTCTAAGTAGAAAATGATATTTTTTATATACAAATATACTAACATGGAGTTTTTCATCAATAAATTACATTTATGAGAAAAATTAAAAAAATAATAATTTTTGGGGTCCCCCCAATTTCAGGATCTCATGGATGTAGTGGTTCCTGACAGTTCAATTTGTAGAGAGTGAAGATAAAAAATTCAAAAAGTAAGAGAGAAAGTATGAGAAAAGTCAAAAAGTAAGAGAGAGAGTATGAGAATATTCCCTTTATTAAAAAGTGAAACTAGGGGGGTATGGCTGATGTGGCAAGGCAAAAAATAGGGGTCATCATATCCTTTGTCTCCCTTAAGCCCAGCTTTTTAAGCTCTAATCCCTTAAAATTAGGAATCCTTAGGAGGCCCTTTTTGGGTCCAAAAAATTCCTAATCGTTAGAGGACATTTTGGAGGCCTGGATGATAGTTTTTTGGCTGGGGACTAGTAGAAGACTTCAAAAGCAGAATCAAACTGTTCTCAGCAAGGGCTTGTTTTGGTCAACTGGATGTTAGCTAAGGTTAGGAGAGGCTCTTAAGTGAATTTTTAAAGGTTCTATAGGGTGATATCTAACTTGAGAGAACAACTAGAGGAGGTATTTGCATCTAAAAGGGAGGTTGGGAGGGTGTTGAGGTGTCCCTTTGAGTCGGCTAGAGGGTTGGGGATAGTTGCAGGTTTGGTTGGTGCCCTTAGAGCTAGGATTCTATTGCCCCCCCCCCCCCCCCCCCCCCCCCCCCCCCAGTTTATGATCCCACTATGTCTTCTTCTTGTGTTCCTGCTAGTGGTGTAGTAGAGGCCATCACCCAGCCACTACACAATGTGTGGAAGATTATGTGAGGTGGCGGAGTTCGAGTGCCACGTGTAAAGGCGTTACATAAAGCATACCTAGCATTATCGATTATATGAATTATTTTCATACGTTCTTCAGATTATTATCATGCATTCTTTAGATCATTGTTGTGCATTCTTCAGATCATTGTCATGTGTTCTTCAAATCATTTCTAAGGTAGATTTTCAAAGTCTTCAACGTTTGATTCAACAAATATTTCAAATATTTCAAATTTCTCTTTGTATCGTTGTCATTACCATTTTTCGGCTCCAATTTTATAATAATTAGAAGGCAAGTTGAATGGTGGCTATATCAAATCACTACAAAACGTGAGAAGGGTATGATGATTTTGCCTAATGGCCTCATATCACGTTGTTATGATGGTGGCTGTATCAAATCACTACAACGCAAGAAGGGCATAATGATTTTTCCTAATGGCCTCATATCCCATTGTTATGGTCTTTGTTTTTTTAGTAGTTTCAATGTCATTTGTCACCAATTAATGCATTATTGTGCTATTGGAGTCCTTCTCTATTCAAATGACTACAACGCGATATGCTACCTCTCTCAAGGATCTCAAAGACCTCGTATCACATTGTATTGATTTGTCTATTTTCTTGTCCTTTAAAGTTTCTTGTCCACGACCATTATATCTTTTAGATGGCTCCATTTAGTTGAACGTCTTTGGATACTTTTGTTAATGCATAATTTTGTACAATTTTCACAAATAATTAGTATGCAAGGTTAAATGATAGTTGTGTCTAATGTCTCCATATGATAAATCACTACAGCGCGAGAAGGGCATGATGGTTATGTCTAATGTCCCTATATGATAAATCACTACAACGCGAGAAGGGCATGATGGTTATGTCTGATGGCCTCATATCGCGTTGTTATGATCTTTTTTTTGGTAGTTTTAAATTCATTTTCACCAATTAATGCATTATTGTGTATTGGGGTCCTTTTCTATTCAGATCACTACAACGCAATATGCTCAAGGATCTTGAAGACCTCATATCGCATTGTAGTGTCTTGTATTTTTTTTCTTGAATCAACTTTTGTAATGTATGGTTGCAATTGATTGCATTATCTACCCTTTTAAAATAGGTTGAAAATATATAATCTAAAAAGCCACTTGGCCTTCACCATTCTTGATTTACATGTCCCATATGCTAGATTGCCTAAATTTTTGGAAAATTTTGACTTTTAGGTTAAAATTTGATTTTTTATGGAATTATTTGTGTATAGTTTAGCTCCCATTTTGGTCTAGTTTGATTCAAGAGAGAGGAGAGATAAAAATATCTTAATATTTTTGAATTAACAACTCATCCACATGTGTGAAATAGGAGCCTACCTCAAAGTCTCCCCGCTCCTTACCAAGGTGTCAAAAATGTATCGTTATTCCAAAATATCTCATTTTTTTAGTAATATCTCATAGTTTTTAACTAATAAACCTTATACTCAGTCAACTCTTCATCTTATGTGAGAATTTACTCATTTTTTGGTATTTTCTTTTATTCATTGGATTTATCTCATCTCAACTCTTGGATTAATCTTATTGGCCCATAGGAACCTTAATTGGACCATAATCCAAAAATTTCAGAAAATCTTGACCCTTAGGCTGCTAAGGTCTTTTAAATCATTTTTAATTGATTCCTAATGCACCTTGGAGAATTTATTTTGAACTTCTATTTCAGGAAAACATATTTTTGATATTAGGAGAATTCGTTTATCCAAAAATATCTCAATATTGAATTATCTCTCTCTTGAATTTTTCATCTCTCTAGACAAAAACAAGAAAAAATAATATTTTCTTATATTAAGAAATAGGGAATGATTACAGGGGATTGAAATAAAGCTTATTCGTTATTCACGCTGGGGAGGAATCTTACATCCTCTCCCACTTGAGAAATGCGAGATGTCCTCATCTCGCGAAGTGGGGGTAATCTTTCGCTAACTCTTCTTCTTTCTCCCAGGTGGCGTCTTCTAGAGGGAAGAACTTCCACTTTACTAAAAATTCTCTGAGGACTCCGCTCTTGAGAATCTTCTCCCAAACGTCAATCAGGCTAGAGTACCATCTAGCCTTGAGTCGGAGAGATCAATTGTTCATCACCTCATCAAGCACGTGACTCGGGCTGGGTACATATTTCTTAAGCAAACTGACATGGAATACATTATGTACCTTGAGATGGGGAGGTAGAAGAAGTTTATAAGCTAGATCGCCCACTTTCTTTATAACAGCATACGGTCCATAGTATCTGGGAGAGAGCTTCTTGTACTTTCCTAAGGATAAGGAACTTCTTTTTGGTCGTACTCGAATGAAGACCATATCTGATTCTTCAAACTCTTTCTCAGATCTCTTTTTATCTGCATACTGCTTTTGCCTATCTTGGGCTGCCTTTATATCTTTTGGTCCATGTCATCAAGCATTTGTCTGGACATCTCGACTCTGATCAATGGATCGGCAGACCAAGTCAACGGTGTAAGGCAATCTTGTCCATACAAAGCTTTGAAAGGACTCATCCCAATGCTTCGATGATAAGAAGCATTGTAAGCCAATTCAACCAGATGCAAATGGCTTAACCACTTCTTGGGTTCCCTGCAGCAGCATGACCGAAGGATATCTTCTATTACCTGATTCACTCTTTCAGTCTGGCTATCTGTTTTGGGGTGATAGGCTGTGATGAGATCCAGGAAAGTTCATACTGCTTCGAAGAATGCAGTCTAGAATTTCAATGTGAATTTGGGATCTCTGTCACTTACTATCCTCATGGGTAAGCTATGCAATCTGAAGATCTCTTAAAGGAAAACTCTGGCAACATCCACTGCAGTGTATGTTTCTTTCACTGGAATCAGATGGGGAACTTTGGTTAGCCTGTCAACTACCACAAAAATGGAGTTGTAACCTGATTGCACTGAAGGTAATCTAGTGACAAAGTCCATACTGATACATTCCCACTTCATCTGAGGAATGTCTAGAGGCTATAGTTGTCCTGGCATCTTGACTCTCTTTGCCTTGATTCTCTGACACATTAAGCATTTTTGCACATGATCAAGTACATCCTTTTTGAGTCCTGTGGCTCGAAGAAGCTTTTCTTCACAGACATATAGGTTTTTATAAACCCTCGATGTCCAGCTATCAAGCTATCATGGACTTCTCTCAAAATTCTTCCATTTATTCCCTCATCATTGGGAATACATAGTCGATTATTATAATACATGCATCCATCATCCAATTTGTACCCAAGAACTTGACTCATTTCTTGAGGAGTCTTTCTTTCCTACATCAGAAGGGTAGCAATAGGGGCAAAGAATTTTTCCTGCATGATTTTCTCCTTTGCTTCACTGATCAATGGATTTGACACCACTGTAATTGCAAGCAAGGAGGCTTTTCTGTTGAGCACATCTACAACCACATTTTCTTTCCCCCGACCGATACTTAATTTCAAAATCGGATTCTTGCAAGGTCTGCATTCATCTCCTTTGATGCATGTTGAGATCCCTTTGGGTGAAGATCCACTTTAGACTTTGATGATCTGTCTCATCAAGGTGAACCTTTGTCCCAAAAGATAATGTCTCTCCACAACTTCAAAGCATAAACTACTGAGAGTAACTCCAAGTCATGGACGACATAATTTCTCTCATGTGTTTTGAGTTTTCTGGATTCATAGGCCACTACATGACCTTCCTGCATAAGAGCACTGCCTAAGCCAAACCCACTGGCATCAGTATAACTACCTCAAAGGGTTTGGTAAAATCTGGCAACTTAAGGACAGGGTTGGTTACTAAGGCTGTCTTCAATTTATCAAAGGCATGTTGACACATTGCAGTCCACTAAAAAAGGATACTCTTCTTGAGAAGGTTAGTTAAAGGGGATGTTGTCTGAGCATACCTAGGTATAAAGATCCTATACCATCCGGTTAATCCTAGGAATCCTCTGACTTCCTTTATTATCTTGGGTTCTGGCCATTCTACGATTGCTTGGATCTTAGCGGGGTTAGGAGAAATTCCATCTTTTGATACTATGAATCCCAAGTATTCCACCTGGTTGACAGAGAAGGAACACTTGCTCTTTTTTACAAAGAGTTGGTGTTTCCTTAGGATTTCTAGGACCTTGTGCACATGATCTTCATGATTTGTAGCATTCTTTGAGTATACCAAGATATCATCAAAGAAGACAAGAACAAAATCATCCAAGTATTCTTTGAGAATATCTTGCATAAGATGATTAAATGTCACTTGGGCATTAGTCAATCCATACGGCATGACTATGAACTCATAATGCCCATAGCGAGTATTGAATGCTGTCTTCGGGATGTCCTGTTTCTTGATTCTAATCTGGTAGTATCGGGATTTGAGATCTATCTTTGTGAACATCTGGGTCCCACTTAACCGATCCAGAAGTTCATCAATCCTAGGAATAGGATACTTATTTTTAATTGTTAATTGATTCAATCCTCTGTAGTCGATACAGAGTCTTAACGTTCCATCTTTCTTCTTTTGAAAAAGAACGGGCGCACCCCAAGGTGAGACACTGGGTCTGACAAATCCCTGCTCTAACAGTTGTCTTAACTACTCCTTAAGTTCTATGGCTTCAGGGATTGGAATTTTGTATGAGGAAAAGAGTTCCTAGGCCCCCTAGCCGGCGTTTCATAGAAAAATTAAGGTAGGCATACCACGTATGCACCCAATATGAAATTGCCATTTATGACAGATTTGGTTGTCTTTAAAAAAAATCCTTCAATGAAAAATCATAGTATTGCTGATCATAATCCTCCAAAATTCTGAATCCATTGTATTACAAAATATGTCATCTGGACTCTCCATTGAAGACCAGCTGGCCAACCAACGAGATCCAATATCCAAAATTTGATTCACAAAAGTCACTCTTCTTAGTCCATCTGAATCTTTCTCGATGCACGCATGGGTGTGCTAGCAACCACGAGCCCGTGCATCATCTGGTCAGAACCCTCTAGGATCCTACTTAGGTGTCCTAACGCTTCACTCAGGGACCGCTTCGTCGGTCCTCACCCATCGTACCGGAAAAGCGCACCATTTTAACCGTACTAAGGCTGGTCAAGACCTCGGCAGGCTTTACCGCGGGAGCGATGTCCCTCGATGACTCCCCGCTAGCTATTGTAAAATGAACCTCCTCTTAGCAAAACACATGCCAAATGCTTCCTCCAGCATTCTGACATAAAACAGTCCTTTAAATGAAAACATAGGTTCTATGCAAGTAAAATTCCCAGTTTAAGATTGGTTCCACAAAACCCTTTTTCCTTAATCCCCAATTTCATAATGAGAATCCTTGATCTCTCATGATGGATAATCTACCCATCATTTGACTGATTGTCTAACTAGATTCTTAGTGATTTCGGTAAAGGGAAGACTAGTTAATTCAACAGTAGTCTATTCTTTGTATTAATAACTAGAATCGGTCATGAGGTTTTTGCTTGATTTAGATCGAGATATGGACAAGTAGATTTACTGACCGTCCCTCTCGTGGTATAACCAAAATCATTCGGTTTAGTTATAAGGATTTTCTTCAGATAAACATCTACTGAATTTCTAATCGTAAGGAAATTCCAACTTTGTGAATTTCATTCCTTCTTTTTCATAGTAGATTAAGAAATGGTTTTATCAAAGAATATTGGATTTTAATGAAAATAATCTTCTTCCATTTAATCTAATTTTGGGTAAATATCAATTTGGTGATTTAACCACATAAAATATCTAAAGATATTCTTTCTTCTAATCTTAATTTATCAACCCTGATTCTCTAGGAGGAATTATGGTGAAAATTCCTCTTTTGTCACCAAAATTTAATTCAATTCTTTCTCTATTTAAATACCATAAAAAATCTGCTTCTAACTAAATACCAATATCCATTTTTTTGAATAAGTTTAAAATTCATCTTTTCCTCATTTAATGATTGGATTCCAATTGTCATGGGAATTCCTCTTTTATCATAATATCTAAAATTTCTCTTTAAATTAAATAAAAATATGCATTATTCCAAATATACCAAGAATTCCACTTTCACCATTTATATGATTGATTTCCAATTATGATGGGAATTCCTCTTTTATCGTTTAAGGTTTTCTCATGCATGAAAATAAATTTAACTAAAATTTCTCTTAAAATTAAATAAAAATATCCATTAATTTAAATATGACAAGAATTCCACTTTTTTCATTTAAATGCACCTACACACACTCCTCCACATGCCTTCCACACTCCCCAACTTGTAGCCTTATGGTGAATACTATATTAATAATACAATTAAAATCCATGTGAGCATGAAGGCCCACTTTTATTTTCCACATCACTAGCCTATCTACCATACCAAAGTATTTATCAAGCATACTTGTGGCATTTACAATGTGTGCACCCTAAATCAAGTAAAACCATTATATTTGAAGTTAGAATGTTCTTATCAGGGTAGCCGCCAAGCCGCAGCATCACCACGCCATTATTCCATTATGGGCACCGTAATCTTCTTGGACAAGCTTCCACCTTATTACCATTGAGAAACCATGAAAATATGTACAAAATTGAAAATGAAAGATATCAATTTTTCATGTCACATCTTTTCCCCCCCAGGAGATCCTCCATGCTTGTCTTGGGGGTCTGCTGGCCATGGTGCTCGAGGGTAAAATATCTTTAGCCAGTACTCATTGGCACGTCCGGGAACCTCCTAGCCACTTGCATCCTCTAGAAGATAGGTGTTATTTTTGAACTTTTGCTTTATTCTGATTGAAGGGGCCTTCCCAGCATCGAAGAAGCTTCTTATCTAGCCGTTTCTCTACACGGCCATCATACCTCATGTGACTAAGCTTCCTTGCTTGAGTTCTGGCTTCTTCTTCTTCTTCGTGAGAGTGTCATGCCTTGCCTTACGCCGTTGTTATGCAGCCCCCAAATTTTGAAGTACCTGAAGTCGCCTCTCATCCAAGGTCTCCAGTTGTACTAGGCATTGGGCATGTGTTTCTTCTTCATTATTATTCAAGCATGAAAAAGATATGCGAAGGCTTGTGATTTCCAATTCTATTGGCAAAATAGCCTCCATTCCATAAACTAACTGAAAAGGTGTGAAACCAAGAGAGAGTTTGTGAGTTATCCTATAGGCCCATAGGACCTCTGGCAAATGCACATCCCACTTTCTCTTCATAGTATCCACTAGCTTAGACAAAGACCCACAAAGCAGTCCATTAGTTTTTTCTACTAAACCATTACATTGGGGATAATAGGGAGTTGACATAGCATGCTTTATTTTTAATTTCTACACCAAAGCTTCAATCAAGTCATTTGTGAAAGACCTCCCCCCATCCGTAAGGATTTCTAATGACACCCAAATCGGGCACATATGTATTCCCTGAGAAAGGATGCCACAGCCACCACTGCTTTATTATTGACCATGACCATGGCCTTTGCTTCTGCCCACCTTGTTGCATAATCTGTGGCCACCAATATGTAATACTTCCCATGTGAGGAACGAGGAAGTGGGCCCACTGAAAAAATCTCATCCCAACCTTTCAAATGGACCATATGCTGGGATAGGGTTTAAGGGTCCGGGAACCAATTACTTATGCCCATATGCGTGGCATACTTCACAGCTTCTGCACCACTCAGAGACATCTTTGCTGAGTTGAGGCCAATAATAACCTGTGTTAAGGATCCTCCGAGTTGTGCTGGCTGAGGCAAAGTGACCTAAACATTCATGACATAATTCCATAATCCTTTTAGATTCTTCCAGGCTCACTACCCTCCTAAGAATCTTATCCTTACCTTGCTTGTAAAGAACATCCCCTAGAATTGTGTAAGGATGAGCTTTCCTTGTAAGCCTTTGCTTCTGTTGAGGATTCAATCCACGAGGGAAGTATCCTGTATCTAAATAGTGTTGAACATCTTGGAGCTCATGCCAACATGTATCCATTAATGCAAGAATAGTTACTTTGAAAGAAGCCAAAGTTTTAGTAGCCAATTCATCAGCCTTTTGATTATCCTTCTTGTTAACATGAACAAATTTATAAAACTCAAAAGCTTCTTTTAACTCCATTCCCCTTTTATACAATTCTTGGAGATTAGGACTCCTTGCCTTATATTCTCCTTTCATTTGTCGGATGACCAATTGCGAATCCCCTTTAACCTCTACCTCTTTAATTCCATCTTTTATCTTCTAATCCCCAAATTAATGCATTGTACTTACCCACATTATTTGATATAGCCTTTAGAAATTCCCTACCCTTGGCCCATACCTCTTTTCCTTCTGGATCAAATAAAACTATCCCCCCAGCCCCACATTGCCTCTGGAAGGGCTAAAGGCTCCATCAAAATGCATAGTGAAAGCAGTTGGTGGTGTCTCCAAATCTTCATATACTTCTTCCTTTGTTCCTGTTCCTTCTTCCTCTTCCTTCTTGGTAAGCAAATCTGCAAAGAGAGGCCCTAGTGGTGTTTTCTATAATAAAAGTGAAAGAGAATTCTTGAAGCTCACAAATCCACTTTGCAAACTTCCCTCCTGCAGCATTGGGTTTGCGGACCAAGAATTGTAAAGAAGGTTGAGATGTGAGGAGGAAAAAAGGGCGAGGTAACAAGTATGACCTGAACTTCTTTACTGCAAAAACAAGAGACAAACCACCTTTCTCCATTTCACCATACCTCTCCTCGGCATCAGTGAGTTGTCGGCTTGCATAATACACTAGTTGCATACGCCCTTGGTCTCCCTTTTGCAAGAGTATAGCACCCACTAAATGTGATGAGACACTTGGGTTCACATAAAAGTCCTCCCCCCACCTAGGAGGCTGCACAATTGGACTTTGACTCATGCATTCCTTGAGCAAACCAAAAGATTGAATTTGATTGGGCCCCCATTGGAAAGAAACATTCTTCTTTGTCAACAGATTTATAGGATACATCTTCTCAGAGAACATGTCAACAAAGCGTTGGTAATACTTTGTTTTACCCAAAGTCCTCCTTACCTCCCTTACATTGGTAGGTGGTGGGAGGGCCACAATTGCCGGCACCTTCTCAGGATCCATCTCTATGCCTTCTTCTGAGATAACATGTCCCAAGAAAACCACCTTCCTTCGTGTGCCAAGTGGCATTTTCCAAGATTAAGACACCCTTTTTGCATCATCAATACTTTGCAAGGCCAACCTCAACTTTTCCAAGTGATCCATGCGGCTTGAATAAATGCAAAAGTCATCCAAAACTTTCCCAAGTAAGGTGCAAATACCTGACTCATGAAGCGTTGAAAAGTTGCTGGTGCATTGGTCAAGCCAAATTGCATCACCCTCCTATAGGCATACACTCCCCAAGGAGTGATAAATGATGTTTTCCTTTGATATTCTTCACAAAATCGGGATTTGAAAGTATCCAGAGTATCCATCACACATTGAATACAACTCATGACTTGCAACTTGATCCAAAATCTCATCCTGAAAGGGTAGAGGATAATAATCCCTCTTTGTGCATGCATTCAGAGGGCGAAAGTCCACACACACACACCATTTTTCACCCTTTTTAGGAGTGACTACAACTGGGGAAATCCACTTTGAATTCTCTACTGGAAAAATAAATCCAGCTTCAGGCAAATTAGTTACCTCATTCTTAAGCACCTTGCACTATTTCCAAATGCCTTAGCCGCTGTACCACTGGCTTACTTTGGGGCTTGAGATAAATCTTGTGCTCTACCAGGGTAACTTGGCGTACTTGTGAGTAGCTGTTTGCAAAAAGGTTAGGAAATCCATCCAACATTTTTAAGTAATTCTCCCTTTGCTATGGACTCATCAAGAAGAAGTTCATTCTGTTGGGTGAAGACTAGTGAGTTCCACATCTCCTTTCTTGAACATGGTTGAAGAAGCTTCCCCTTCCAAGGCTCCATTGTCTTCAGCATCCCCCCTCGATCTCTTCCCAGTAGGGAAAGACCAAATGCAACTCCCTCTACCTCCCCTTCTAAGATGGAATCCTCGGAGCTACCACTTGTCTCCTCTTCATTGGATGACTCTGACTTTGAACTTTCAAAAGTTGAAGGTTCATCTCTTACCACCACTTTCTTGCGACGACTCTTGATGTTGTAGTGGACCTTCTTATTCTCACCTTGTAGAATAAGATCACTTGTCTCCCACTTTTGAATTGCCTTCACTTGGCGAAGCCATGGCCTACCCAATATCAATGGGTAAGCCCTAGCATCAGGCTTTGTAGGAATGACCTGGAAAGTTGTACGCACAGAAATACCACATACATCCACTCCCAAATTCCTGACAATTCCTAAGGTTTTCACCCTAGTATTATACAATAGGGAGAGTTAGTAGAAGACAACTTTAAATCGGCATCTTTCATTATTTTTTCACTCATGACATTGATTGACGCACCTCCATCAATGTATGCATTAGAAATTGTTTGCCCCTCAATGATGATGACATCAATCACAGGCACATCATCTCCTACATCAATATCCACCTTTTGAGCCATAGGAGTCCCACTATCCCTCTTCTTCTTTTTCTTAGATTCCCTTGTGCTAGCCAGCTTACCCCATTCTTTTCTGAGCTTTGGAGAGAGTGCCAAAAGCTGCCCAAATGTGATTTGTACTGTTTTCTCCCTAAGATCTGTTTAAGAGGTCATAAACTAAGAGATCCTTGTCCAAGAGGAAAGTCAGATTGTCCAATTTTTCTCCTAGATGACTTCTTCTTCTTCTTATTTTTCTCCTCTTCTTCAGATTTGTCTTCTTGTTCTTCTTCTTCTTGGCTCCTAGCTTTACGACCTCTTTTTGCCATCATTAATGGCATCAATGTTTCCTCTTCTTCTTCTGAGCATGTTTCCTCTAAAAGTGCTAAACTTTTATCCTCTCTTTTCCTCAATTTTGGACACTCAGTGCGATACTGCCCCTTCTCTTGACATTCATAGCATGTGACACTACTTCTATCCCTAGGTTTATTCTCAACTCGTGGAATCCTAGGTGGCCTTGCGTTGACTAAGCGTAACTTCAAATTAGCAAATTCTACCATAAGTTGTGCATTATGATCCAAGGATGGCGCTTGTACCTGAGATGTTGAGGCTATCTCTACTCGTGGTGGGGTCGGCACACTCGGAGAAGATTGGAATGTGGACTCAATATGAATAGTGGCCTCCTTCTTCAAAGCAATACGAAGAGCCTCTTTAAAATTGGTGGGATCTTTACGAAGAACTTTTCCATGCAAGCGGGGATCCAAAGCCATGATAAACTTGCTCATCTTAAGGTGCTCCATTACTAAAGAACTCTTTGAATCTCCCATAGAAGGTGAAAAAGAAGAAGCAACAACATGTTAAGCAACTTGTTGATATTTGATGAACAAGGCTTCATACGTCACTGAAAAGGCAGAAACTGACTCTCCTTCCTTTTGGAAAATCTGATCCAATTGCAATAGTAAAGCATTTGGTGACTCCACTGTCCCAAATCTCTGCTTCATTGCTTTGGTCAACTTTTCCCAATCATTCTTGGACTCCTCTTGCAAAACCTCATGCCAAGTTAAGGCCACACCCTCCAAGAAATCTAGAAGTATTTCTGCCCTCTCCTTCATAGACCAGCCCATCAAGTGGCATGCTTGGTTAAACTCTGGGAGATAACTCCCCGGGTCTTCTCTTTTCAATCCTTGGAACACCGGAATGTTGAACATCGTGCACCAAAAGATGAGTAGCAAAAACAAGGAAAATTTACTTATTTCAAAATAACTTTTCTGTAATCATGCGGGATCTTGAGATTAAAATAGAATAATTCTAAGTAAAACTTGCCCGCCGTCTCCACCAAAAGATGTAACACAAATTTGGCTAGACTTGTGAGATTTTATAAATTCTTGTAAGCCAAAGATTTCCTCAAGATTTATAGTAGGATATTGGTAGCATCAAAATTATACTATACATTTGTTAACATGGCTTCTAAGTGTTTGTAGATATTAGAGTATAGCTTTAGAATTCCAAAAGGATGATACAAAGTAGACACACATAAGTTAAGATGTTGGTGAGTATTATATATACTTTGAGCCACCCATGACTTATAATCCACTGATAGCTATGTGCTACCACCTCATAGTTAGCCGTGGTGTCTTGGGAATGTCATCTGGGACAAACAGGTCTAATTTTTTGACACTGTTGTCCAGAATTTCAAAATTTTGGAGTACCCGATACTAATTATAAAGGTTTAACACTATAGGATGTAATGGGTAAAAGAAGATGTCTTGTGGATTAGTTAATACTATGTCCCCCCATAAAATTCCCATTATTAGTGTAGGGTCAGCATCTCGTTTAGTATTTTGCTTACTTAGGGTTAGTTCACCTAGGCCTATGTCTTCAGATAGATTTATATTGTATTGAAGTAAAGAGAGGGTTAGTCTAGACAAAAATAGAGTGAGAGTTTGAAGAGGGGCCCGAGGAGTTATTGCCAACAACTGACCCAACTCCGAGGCACGCTCAAGGAGTAGGCATACGTCATCGGTAGGCTCCGATCGCTGACTTCTGTCTTGGATCACCAACCAACATTCTAACTCTTGTAAGCGAGAGTCGTTGTTATTGAGGAGGTCTGATATTGCAGTTTTTCGAACCATCCTTGCAGCATCCAACTCCTCAAATCTCCGGGTTGCGTCCTCTTGGGCACACCTGGCTGTTGCTTCTCTTTATTGATCTTTGGTGATTTTGGAGCCTTTCGGCAGCTAGCCTCCTCTGACTATTCTATAGTTGCTATGTAAGTTGTGCCATTGCTTCTTGGTGGGCCATTTCTTTCCTTTGCATTTCGACTTGGCTTGCAATTATAGTGTCGTTAAGTGTTCTTATTTTTTTGTGCATGGGCCTTATTCGATTGTTCTCTCTTGATGTACGTGAGTTTCCCTCTCCTCCGCTACTTTCAGATTTGAGGTTAGCTATTGGATCTGGCGTTGCAACTCTTCTTCTTTGCCGTGGCATTGTGTTAGAGCTCTTGTACTTGGTGGGCATGAAGTGTTGTGAGCTCATTGGTGTGGGTGACCTCCTTTTGAAGTTTCTCTTTAGCTTATTCTAACTTTGCCTTGAGGTCTACATTTTCTTTGATTCTTTATACAATGGTTTGGCTGAGGACCATATTATTGCTTTCTAGTGCTTTATATCGGTTCTCTTGCTCCTCCGTGGCCTTCAAGATTTTCATTATATAACATCTTTATGTGTGGCCTTAGCTACTACCAAGTGGTCCTTTAAGGTCTGCACTTGTGTGTTTGAGTCATTAGCCTTCTTCCAAAGGGCAGCGTTACGATCGTGGAGCATACGCCAGACCTTTTTCTCCTGCTCCGCCTCCACCTCTAATCTTTGTGATTCGGCAACTATATATGGGATGATCCCCCTCATTTTCTTCTCTGTCTTCTTCTTTCTCCCTTTCTTTGTCTCCTTCATTATTGCTTGGGTCTCCATTAAGACAACTTGCCCCTCTTGCATGTCTTCAGCTGCTGTCAGTGTTGGTTGCTCTGGTAGGAGTGCCAGTTGTTGCAGGTGCTCTGCTGGTTTGGGCTCTGGGAGATGCCTTTTTGCCTCGTGAACTTGGGTTAGTAGGTAACGGGTTGCAAATCTTGGACTAGTGAGTCATCAAAATAGTTCTCCATCTCTCTATGAATATAATAGGCCTAGTCCTCCTCCTTCTCTTCATGTACCTTAGCGATTCTATTCAAAGGCACCCTGTTGTATCTATCCACTGGCTCGACCTGAATCATTTAATGACATGGCCTTGCAGGATTTTTCTGTGGCCTCATCATGAATATTCTCATACTCAGCCCCATTGGAGTTGTAAGAATTGTTCTTTAGCATTGTGCCCAAAGACATTTTGTCCAATGCGTGGGCATGGACTTTGACTGCTGGCGGGAGCTACAGAGCATCACATATGATCTCTTCCATGATCAAGAGTTGCTCTATAGTGCCGTCAGCCTTTGTGATAGTGCCCCGTTTGGTGCCTTTGTCATAGTTCTTGATGTATTTGAGAACAGCAAAGCTCTCTTCCAATGCTTCTTGGGAGTATTTGTGCCATTCTTCCCAAGCCTACCTTTTCCAGATTTGCCCTTACTTCAGCCTCTTCTAGAACTTGGAGTCACTCTCGGCTGTTGTAATGTAGGGCAACCTTTCTATGGGACGTAAGGGCTTCTGCTGATGATGGCACCATGGAAGGCTTGTGCATATGGGCCCAAAACATTCAGCTTCGGGACCCGCACTAGTTTCTTTTTCTGACTTGTTGGGGAGCCTGTGGCGCTAGCTTGAGTGACAGTTGGGGTCTCTATAGCTTCTGATTCCGAGCCCACATCTGTACATGAATAGCACATCAATCTTCTGACCGATGGGGTAGGTACCATATCCTTTTTTCTTTTTCTTTTTCTCTTTTTTTTTTGGGTTAATGGGTAACTGGTTAGTTGAAATGAGAAGTGTGTTAGTGTAGGAGTAATCAAAAGGTGCGTTAATGGTGGCGTGAAGGTGTAGGGTTTGAGTATGATGTGAGTTCATCTTAATGGAAAGAATATGCCTCCTCGCATTGTTATGGTCATTTTGGGGTAATATACATAATTCAATCCAAAAAAAGAGAAATATGAGGAAATTAGAAGGCAAAAACACATAAAAGGGTAAGAGTAACCTCTATAATGGATGGTAAGGAAGGATTCAGGGTTTGAGGAAGGCATACTGAAGGCTCAGATGAAGACGAAGGGCAAGTGACGAGGAAACAACCAAAAAAGGAATGAGAGTGGGAACATTAGGTAGGATCGGGTAAAGGGCTCGAAGACCGAGATGTTTTCCACGTGGCCCAAAACTAACAAAAAGTGCATGATGTGATTAACGTGGTGCATTCAACTCCAATTAATGCTATATGTAATTTTTCATGCTGTCACTTTCGTGGGCCTCCTGACCTCTGTTGCTTCTGTGTCTTCGTAATCATCTTTGTCTTCATGACTACGGTGTTGCTTTTGTGTCGTCATCTTCATCTTCGTCCTCACGAGACTATGTTGTTCCGTGGTGGCTGATTCCATGACCTCACACAGGTACTACAGTGACGTGCATTGGGTTTTTGGTTGATTCCATAGTTTTCGAATGTATTTGCGATTGCGGGTCACCTTTGATTTCTGTGTCGTTTTTGTGTTTCTTTGAGATACAACTTTTACATAGGTGCTCGTCTAATGTAGGTAGTTTAGAAAACATTGTATCCACCAAAACAACCACAACAACACGTTGGGAGGTCATCCCATCAATAATTATACTTTGTATTGTGCTGTTATGGTCGCTTTGGGGATAGAAAGTTTTAGAGGGGAGGCCCCTTCTATCTACAAAAACTACCACAATAACAGGAGGGGAGGGTATTCTACCGGCAAGTATCGCATTGTTGTTGTTGTTTTTGTAGAAAAGAGAAATGCAGGACGGGAAGTCCTTTCCATCCCCCAAAACTACCACTACAATGTAATGCTAGGTCATCCTACCAGCAAGTATACCCCATATCGCGTTGTTGTGGTCGCTTTGGGTGTGAAGGTATGTTTAGTTTAAATGAAGATTTTTGAATGAAAAATCTTATGTTTCAGTAAATGACCACATTAATGCAATACATACCAATCTTGGTCAAGGGATGACCACCATCGCGTTGTTGTGGTCATGTCTTGTTTTCGTGTTTCTCTGAGATACAACCTTAGCATAGGTGTTGGTCTAATCTATGTACATCAGAAAACATTGTATCCACCAAAACAATGACAACAACGCGTTGGGAGATCATCCCACTGGCAATTATACTCTGTATCATGTTGTTGTGGTTGCTTTGGGGATATAAAGTTCTAGAGGTTAGGCCCATTCTATCTACAAAAACTACCACAATAACACAATGGGAGGGCATTCTACCAGCAAGTATGTGTCGTATCGTGTTGTTGTGGTCATTTTTGTAGCAAAGAGAAATGCAAGATTGGAAGTTCTTTCCATCCCCCAAAACTACCACCACAATGCGACCATCCCATGGATTGGAGATACCTAGAAGAGCCAATACAGGAAGAGGATGAGGTCTAGGAAGGGGGGGAGAAATTCCTCAAAGACCAAGGATGGATCTAACCATTGACCTCAATGCAGCCACAAGGACAGATCTGCTAAATATGGCAGCAGAGATGGACCAAGGAATGGTCAGAGAACTCGACACTACTCTATAATCCCGATCCTCCCAGATGAAGCCACATATCATTTTTGAACTCGTCCAAAAATTCTCTGGGGATGGAGATCCTATCCAACATGTAGAGATTTTTGAATCCACATGTGAAACTTGTGGGCCTCTCAGTGATGTGACAATGATTCATACTTTCTCCTGACCCTGGAAGGGAAAGTGCATCAGTGGTTCCGAACCCTCAAGCCTGAGGATAAGGTTAACTTCACATGACTTAAGAATGTGTTTGTGCCCAGCTTCTCCAGAAGAAGTGGTGACAGATGGAGCCCTATGGCACAGTTACATAATATCAAACAAAAAGAAGTTGAGTCGATGAGAGACTATGTGTTGTGTCTTAAGCACTTAAATTCAAGGTGTAAACTACGGGAGGGGTTAACTAACCATTAGTTATTGCCTTGCTTCCAGAGAGAGGGGGGTTTGAAACCACAAGATGCATGATTATTTGGTACTATCCTAACCAGCTACTCTTGATGCATGTTGCAAATTGGCAATTGAATATGAAGATAATATGCTCGAATTGCCACAACAACCAGAAGATGTCAGAACATCTTCAGCAACTATTACTACTTGTGTGTCGAGTCACCAAAAAATTGGAACTCGGAGCAAGCAGGTCAGAAACATGACTATGGACGATGAGCTCAGTAACGCTACACTAGAGAAATTGAAGATAAAGGAGGGAAGAGAAACAGCTGGGCATGGGCAAAACCATCTTTACCCCCACAGGGAATTGTTGTGGTGCTCTATGTGTAGATTGAACACACTACCACTGAATGTCCATAATTAAGAGTAAGGCCATTACTCTATTGTGCATACTGTGTAAAATTAGGGAATCATGACACTTCAATGTGCAGATATCCAAGATTCCAAAATGTTGCACAGCTACCAGCACTTAGAGCTCCATTGGCTTTACAAGTGCCACCTAGATAGATCACTGCTATTGCAAGACAACCCAACTCTTCCTACTTACCTAGGGAGATGTTCTGGGTACAAGACGCTTCACCTCTGCCACCACCAGCTCTACCACCACAACCATCATAGGCTAAAATCAACCAAGTATTGATTGAAGAGCCGTTAGAAGATGTTGATATGGTACATGAAGTAGAATTTAGTGGAGAGTACTATGAGGAAACTGCGGAGGTCACGCCTGAATTCTACGTCCTACAAAATAACACACCAGTACCTATGTTTCAAACCACGGTACAGTGGAAGGCCAAGGACATGAACTCGAACATGAGGAGAGGACCGCTATAATGTTTTGGTAGAGGGCTACATCAAATTGCTGAGTGCCCAAATAAGAATATGGTTCATACGCACCAACCCCAACAAGTGACTGCTACGCCCAATAACATGCTAGTACTCACTTGTACTAAATGTGGTATTGATCATTTGATCCAAGATTGTCCATACTGCACAAGTGGTTCAACGTCTACTGCCAATCAAGCCACCATCCGAACCATTAGTGTATAGCCTGGAAATATCACACCACTGAATGTCCTGATGACACGAGCCCAAACTCAATTAGGAGACAAGGGAAAGAACCGAGCAGATGCGACTATTTCCAAAACTGGCCACAGGGTCACAATCCAAGATGGATTTGAAGAAGATATGATCGACACGGATCCACCCAATCGAGAGAAGAGGGGGATCAAAGGATCAACCATAAAGGGCTAGACCTAGAGGAGCAAAGGGAGCAATCAACAACTCCTAAAGGAGTCGGTGCGTACCCCAATGCCGATGAGGAAATAAGAAATCTCAAAGAGGCCACAACCTTAGTCGAAGAATGCCAACGGCTTCATGAAAGCCAACCGGGTCAGGGATACAATGTATCCACAACACGAGCCAATAAGGGAAAAGGAATTGGACGTACCTACTCCAATTCCAGAAGAAATAGAAGATGGATCCAAAGCAAACATAATGTCCATAATGTTTGAGGAAAATGTGCTGGGTGAGTCCATCCATTCCTTCCCTATGGATGAATGTGAGACACACACCTAGGGGGAACCCTCAATCTCCAAAGAACCTAGTAATATAGGAAGTCTTATTGCGACTGTATTGTCCATGCCTGTACAAATGCCATTAGGGCAACTATTACACAATTCACCAACCCTATGGACAGACATAAAAGAATGGGTAGAAGAAGGCAGACTAAAGCTAGTCGATACTATAGAGGAGGTTTTGCCACCTCTGGTGGCAAATAGAACCTTAAGACACACAAGGAAAACCTGAGTCGTTAAGATACCAGTTAATCAACTGGGGTGTTATTATGAAAGCGACGACACAAATGCTACAATCCCGATTCATCATAGCAGGTACCAAGCACTGGCTATCCTGGATGGTGGGGTGGGGGTTAGCATCATCACAAAATGTTGCTGGGAGAACTAGGGAAAACCCAATCTAAAAAAGCAAATCTAATCATTAAAATGGTTGACGGAACATCTTCAAGGCCCATTAGACTTCTGGAGAATATGAAACTCAAACTCTTTACGTTTCGCTACCATCATACATTTGCAGTCATGGACTTCTTGCGCTAGCCAGACTCATATGACATAATATTGGGGAGACCCTTCATGAGGGAATCCAAATTGTTGCATGATTGGGCATTAGATCATGTGTATGTGTGTAGGGATTTACAAATTTTAAAGATAGATCTGAGAACATGGAAAGCACATACCATGGAAGGGCAATTGTTTGGTAATGATTCGGTCACAATAGAATGGACCACATCTATACAAATATGCCAGCCCTTGGTGGGAAATTCCAAGGAAGAAGAGGAAACGAAAATGTATGCATCGTTTTCTCCTTCGGACTTTAGTGAAAACTGGATGCATGTGTTAGCTACCATAGATGTGATGCAACCCAAGGGGATCCAGCATGTGAAATCTAGAACTATCCCCACTACCTCTGTCTGTATGGTTAATTGGCAAACCATTGATGAAGCATAGAAGAGGAGACCTCTAGTATGGAAGGGACCATAACACACGGCTGTACCAACGCTCAACACCTTAGAAGGTGGCAAAAACAAAAACGATATATTGCCCAACGAAATGCCCCTATTATGAAGAAAACCCATGGATGCCCAGTGGCTGAGATACCTTGAGGCCACTAAGGTACACGATGAGTTTTCTAAGTATTGGGGTGAGGAGTTAAGTAAGATATCACTGGAGGGAAGACACAAGGAGAGAGTCACCCTTCAAGAGCTGAAAACATCTAAGCTTACAAAAGCTGGGCATCGAAAATGCAATAAAGCCTTGGTAGAAGCGGAGCGTGAGGCTAGAAAGATCATGACTAAAACAAAAAGTGAAAATGAGAACAAATCAAACTTGCTCTCAGTACCCGACCACTTCAAAACCTATACTGTTGTTGAGACGAGCAGAAAGTGGTCTGACTGGTAGCAACAAGGGTTAAGGAGGATGGGCTATCCACATCATACGATGGCCCGGGCATGAAAGTCAAGGAAGTTGATATTGCGGGACCAGGGGAGGAAGCCAAACCCGTATACATTTCTAAGGACTTTTGACTTCGACTGAAGAAGATGAGCTCGTTCTTCTCCTTAAGGAATTTAAGGACTGTTTTGGCCTGGAACTACAAGGAGATGAAGGGGGTACCACCTGAGGTAGTGCAGCATATGATTCCAATCATGGAAGAGTCAATGCCAACCATGTAGAAACCATACCAGATGAATCCTAAGTATGCGACAATTGTAAAATAAAGAAGGAAATAGACAAGCTCATTACTATGGATTTCATCTATGAAATCAAACATACGGATTGGTTGTCACCAATCATAATAGTGCCAAAAAAGAATGGAAAACTTAGGGTATGTCTTGACCTTAAAAAGTTCAACGTAGCTACTAGGAAAGACCATTATCCACTACCCTATACAGAACATGTTTTGGAAAGAGTGGCTAGTGAAGAAGCTTACAGCTTCTTGGATGGATTCTTCGGCTACAATCAGGTGTCCATAGCACTAGAGGACTGGCATAAGACAGATTTCAATACAATGTGGGGGACATTTGCATACAAGGTTATGCCCTTCAGTCTAATGCCCCAGTAGCATTTCAACGATTGATGTGCACAGCCTTCAAAGACTACTTACAGAAGTGGTTGGAGGTATTCATTGATGATCTATGTGCACACTCTCGATGGGCGGACCATCTGGCTTGCTTAAGGAAAGTGTTCGAGCGATGTTGATTATATCGTATATCCTTGAACCCTTTAAAGTGTCAATTTTGGGTCAAACATGGTGTGATATTGGGACACAGTATCTCAAAGAATTATGATATCCACGGATGATAGCAAGGTCAAGTTGATATTGGAGCTGCCACCGCCTACTAATTACAAAGGTGTGCAAAGATTTATGGGCCACATGGGGTATTACTGCCGCTTCATAATTTTCTATGTTGAAATTGCCAGGCTATTGTATAAGCTACTCATTGTCTTTGAATGGACTAAGGAATGCCCAGAAGCATATGATCGATTGAAGCAAGCATTGCCTAGCGCGCCAATTCTACGACCCCCCAATTGGGATCTCATATTTCATGTGCATATTGATGCATCAAACTTTGCTATATTGGATGCGTACTAGCCTAGCCTAGTGAGTTCAAATTGGACTATACAGTCTGCTTCGCTAGTCATCAGTTAAATGATGCAGAGGTAAACTACACCACCACATAGAGGGAAGGATTGGCCATAGTTTACGCTGTCAAGAAGTATCGACATTGCCTATTATCCAACAAATTTGTATTCTTTGGGACCATCAAGCCTTATTATACTTAGTGAATAAACCTTGCACCATGGGAAGAATCACATGATGGTTGCTATTATTGTTGGAATTCAGCATGGTAAGAAAAGGAACACAACATGTGTTAGCCGATCATATGTCAAGAATTCCAAATGGGGAGAACCAGTAAACAACGGGTGTTGAAGATGATCTCCCTGATGCTTATTTATTCAAATTGGACATGGTACCCGAATGGAGCAAGGAAATATCAGATTATCTAGCTCATGGTTTTCCGCAGAGCAGGAAATACCTTTGAACAAAGATAAAATGTGGCGGCTTATCAAGCTTGCTGCACCTTATCAATTGATTGTTGCGGGAGATCTACATAAGCTAGGAAAAGATAATGTTCTAAGAAGATGTGTGAGAGAAGATGAGTTCGCAATATTAGATGAAGCTGATCCAGGGATAGCAGGCGGGCATTTTGCTGGAAGGTGCTTCAAGCAGGATTATGGTGGCCTATGTTATTCGGAGACACCATAGAATTTGTCAAAAGGTGCAAAGAGACTGTCAGTGTTTTGCTAGGGCCCACAACAAAAGGACAAGATGTTGCTCACCCCTATTATTGTAAGATAACCCTTTGAAAAATGGGGAGTAGATTTTGTTGGACCTATTAGTCTAGCAACACATCCATCCCAAGCCCGATATGTGATCGTGGCCACGGACTATTTCACAAAATAGGCAGAAGCCAGAGCCTCGAACCGGGCTGATGCATAAGCAATAGCAAAATTCTTAGACGAGAAAATTATCTCGAGGTTCGACTTCCCATTAGAATTAGTTAATGATTGCAGCTCACATTTTCTTAATGAGGTGATTGATCATTTACTTGTGGGATTCTTAGTGGTCTATCAAAAATCATCACCTTATTATCCACAGGCTAATGGTCAAGCAAAGAGTACAAACAAAATTTTATGTACTATCTTGACAAAAACCTTGGAAGCAAGTCAAACAGACTGGGAACAAAAGCTGACAGCCAAATTGGCATATCGAACATCATATAAGGTAGTGACGAGATACACTCCCTTCTATCTAGCTTATGGTGTTGAGGCAGTAATGCCTATGGAATACTTAGTCCCGAGCTTAAGGATTACAGTGCAAGAACGTTTGACGGAGAATGCATTAGCTGAAAGGCTAATTGACTTAGAGAAGCTTGATGAGACCAGGCTTATAGCATCGCATGGACTCCTGGTCGAGAAACTATGCAGGAAGCATTGATTCAACAAAAATCTAAAACAAAAAGAACTATAAATAGGGGACCTTGTCCTCATGTATGGTGTAGGAAGCACTAGGAAAAAGAAACTCAAATACAGAGGCCTGGGACCATTCCGAGTGTCTAAGATCACACCTCAAGGGTCAGTTCTAATTGAGACGATTGACGGCATATAGATGGAGGGTTACATCAATGGAAGCAAACTCAAAAAATATTTTGGACCACTGATCCAAGAGATGCTCTTGCAAGAACATATCTTAAAACAACAGAAACAACTCGCAAAGGAAAAAATCCTACAAGCTCAAGAAGAGGCTAAGGCAAGGGAGGCCAAAGCTAAACAATTACTCCAAAAGAGAATATTACATGTCAACATGGCTTCCTTGACTTTCTCTGAAGAAGAGGAACTGAACATTGAGCTAGCATGACTCAAGGTGGGACTTACTATAGCTAAAGGCCATGCAACGAGCATTGCACTAATAGATATAGGATCAAGTCATAACTTGATCTCGTATGAAACCTACGTAGCATTAGATAGACCACGCCTTGAACCCACTAATGCGCAAGTATGCAGTGTGCACTTAATAACTACGAGAGCTGAGGGATTTCTAAGTGTTAACATTTCCATCAGAAATATTTCCTTGGTTGGGAAGGTGTTTGTCATGCCTACAGGTTCCATGGAAGAGGAAATGATTCTAGGACAATCCTCGATCTGCGCCAGCAAATGCAATATCCAATGGGAAGAGAGGACAACGTTGTTGAACGAGGGCGACAAGGTCATGTCCATACCCTTATGGAGACTTACAAATAGAGGGAAACAAATCATGATTGATGAAAAAACCACATCGAATACAGTAACATCAACTCATAAAACAAAACAAGCATCAGTCCCACAAACTCGCACAAACAATACCCAAAATCTCACGGTACACAAAAGTGGGTGCCCAAGGTTCAACTTAAAAACCAACCCCACAAGAAGGATAAGATGAATAATATGGGGGCAGCAACAAAAATCCACAAAGAAATCAAAAGTCTGACCTGGCTTACACAAACAGATTGGCACGATTCCAACCGTACCAATAGTCCACAAGGTTTCCATAAGCAATGGGTCTGAAAAGACTTACTCTATGAGCACAAAGATACTACCAAGGCAACACGAAAATATGGGTACCCAAACACCACTCAGTATCCAACACCACATGCAATTCAAGTAACGAAGGAAGGAGTAGTAAAAGCATATAGCATCAACTCCTAACCCATGCGGGAACCTCGCCAACCTTGGTGTAGAGGAAAAAGACAACTCAACAAAATAGGTTAGGAATTGCCAAAGCAATGACAGTAGCCACTTCGGTCATAGAACTAAACAGGGAACCTAAAGATAGAAACAAAGAAGTTCAGCAAAGGGACACGGATAAAAGTCCTCAACCACAGGACAACCCAGTAACAACATTCTTCAGAATTAAAAACTCCCACATAGAACTAAAACGACTGCATTAACAAATGCCCAGAAGTACCAAGGTGTCACCTTGGTTTTCATGATGGTAGTAAAAAATGAAGGTATGGTTGCAAAATGGTTACAAGGTAAACAGGGTATCATTCACTCATTATGTGCATGTTTGAATGCTTGAGAATGAAGAAAAAATAGAAGGTATCAATCTTGTGCATTCATAATCCAAAAATGTTCGCGTCGTGAAAGAAGCGATTGAAAAATGTTTACGCCGTGAACTGGTTCAAAAAGAGTTCACGCTGTGAACTGGTTCACAAAGATTCATGCTAGGAAACGGTCATTTCTCATCACGAGCCAATCGAAAGATGCCACGTGGGTTTCTTCATTAAGATAGCCACCTTGTCCGCGCGACGACTGCGTTATAAAATCAAATTTCTTTCCTTCTCGTCATTTTACATTGTGTGACCATTGCTTCTCGCTTGTGCTCACGCTACTGATCGTTGTGCATCATCGTCTGTCCCAGATTTTCGTGCTATAATTGACTGTCATCTATCGAGGTGGGATATTGGTCCATTCCCTTTTGTATTCTTTTTCCTTTTTATTTTTTGATCTTCATGTTATGATCAATATCTTCTCAACAATACTTGTTGTACATAAATAACAACCGAATCATAGTTATTCTAAAAATTTCTTCATGGTATCATCACTTGCATGACGCAAAGTCTTAATAATGGGAAAAAAAGGAAAACCAATACAATAACAATCTGCACCCACCTTCACTAAAGTTTCACGGGATTATCACCTTGTAGCTTCACAGAACCTCAGTTTTGCAAAACTGTAGTTTCACGAAACTGCAGGTTCACAAAACCGTACTTCACGAAACCTAACCTCACGAAATCTCACCGTTTCAGGAAACCTCACCGTTTCACAGAACCTCACCGTTTCGTGATACCTCACTTCACGGAACCTCATCGGTTCACAAAACCTCACCGGCTCACAAAACCTCACTTCATGTAACTAACTACAACTTCATGAAACCTAACTTCACAAAACCTCACCGATTCACGAAACTTGACTTCACGTAACTCTGTAACTTCATGAAACCTCACCAGTTCATGTAACCCTAGCTTCACGGAACGTCACTGTTTCACAGAACCTCACCATTTCACGGAACCTCATAGGTTCATAAAACCTCGCTTCACGAAACCTCACCGGTTCACAAAACCTCACTTCACGTAACTGTAACTTCACAAAACCTCACTGGTTCACGGAACCCACTTCATGTAACTGTAACTTCGCGTTTTTCGTCAAACATTCTTGCATTACAATTCTCAAGCTTGGAACTAAGTATTCCATAGGCATTACCGCCTTAACACCATAAGCTAGATGGAAGGGAGTGTATCATGTCCACTACCTTATACGATGTTTGGTATGCCCATAAGGCTACTGTTAGCTTATGCTCCCAATCCATTCAACTTTCTTCCAATGTTTTTGTTGTCAAGATAGTATACAAAATCTTGTTTGTACTCTCTGCTTGACCATTAGTGTGTGGATAATAAGGTGATGACTTCCGGTGGACTACTAGGAATCCAGTAGTAAGAGATCAATCACCTCATTAATGAAATGTGAACCGCGATCACACTGACTAACTCTAATGGGCAGCCGAATCTCAAAATAATTTGCTCATATAAGAACTTTGCTGTTGTTCGTGCATCAGTTCACTTAGAGGCTCTGGCTTCTGCCCATTTTGTGAAATAGATCATGGCCCCACGATTACATTTTGGGCTTTTGAGATGGATGCACCACTGGACTAATAGGTCCAATAAAATCAATCCCCCATTTCTCGAAAGGTTGTCTTACAATAACAGGGGTGAGTGGCATCTTGTCCCTTTGTTGCGGAATAGCAAATTGCTGACATTCTTTGCATCTTTTGACAAACTCAATGGCGTCCCCGAATAATATAGGCCACCATATTCCTTGAAGCACCTTTTGAGCTATAATCCCTCCAATGAAATGTCCTCCGACTATCCTTGAATGTGCTTCATCCAATACCGTGACGAACTCATCTTGTCTCACACATCTTCTTAGGACATTGTCCTTACCTAGCTTGTATACTTCTCTTGCAATTAATAAGGTGCAGCAAGCTTAATAAGCTGCCACATTTTATCTTTGTTCAAGGGTAGTTCTTGTTTTGCAAAAAACCATAAGCTAGATAATCAAATATTTTCTCGCTCCATTCGGGCACAATGTCCAGTTTGAACAAACAAGCATCAGGGAGGTCATCCATCAACACCGATTTCTGGTTCCCCATTTGGAGTCCTTGACATATGATTGGCTAACACATGCTGTGTCCCCGTTCTCACTGTAACTGTGAAGTCAAATTCCAATAGTAATAGCAACCAACGTGTGATTCTTCCCATGGTGCAGGCTCGTTGCAAGGATTGTTCACCAAATATAATAAGGCCTGATGATCCACGAAGAACACGAATTGGTTGGCCAATAGGTAATGTCGATACTTCTTGACTACGTAAACCATAGCCAACCCTTCTCACTCTGTGGTAGTGTAATTCACCTCTACATCATTCAATTGGCAACTAGCGAAGGGACTGGGTAGTCCAATTTGAACTCACCAAGATGTGTCAATATGCATCCAATAGCAAAGTTCAATATGCATCGATATGCACATGAAATATAAGGTTTCAATTAGGTGGTCTGAGGATTGGCGCGCTAGCCAATGCTTGCTTAAATCTATCATATGCTTCCTGGAATTCCTTAGTCCATTCAAAGACAATGAGTAGCTTATATAATGGCTTGGCAATTTTAGCATAGAAGATTATGAAGTGGTGATAATACCCAACGTGGCCCATAAATCTTTGCACACCTTTGTAATTAGTGGATGGTGGAAGTTCCAAGATCAACTTGACCTTGCTGTCATTTGTGGATATACCATTCTTAGAGACAATGTGTCCCAATATCACACCGTGTTTGACCCAAAATTGACACTTTAAAGGTTTTAGGGATATACGATACAATCAACATCGCTCAAACACCTTCCTTAAGCAAGCCAGATGGTTCATTGAGAGTGTGCACACAGATCATCATGAATACGTCCAACCACTTTTGCAAAGTCTTTGAAGGCTGTGCACATTAATCATTGGAATGTTGTTGGGACAGTGGTGGTGAGACTGAAAGGCATGAATTTGTAAGCAAACATCCCCCACATTGTATTGAAGGCTGTCTTATGCTAGTCTTTTGGTGCTATAGACACTTGATTGTAGCCTGAAAATCCATCCAAGAAGCTGAGCGTCTTCACCAACTACTCTCTCCAAAAAGTGTTCCGTATAGGGCAATGGATAATGGTCCTTCCTAGTAGTTACGTTGACCTTTTAAAGATCCACACATACCTTAAGTTTACCATTCTTCTTTGGCACTATTACGATTGGTGACAACCAATCTGTATGTTCAATCTCATAGATGAAGTCTGCAACAATAATGAGTTTATTGATTTCCTCCTTTACAATTGACACATATTTAGGATTCATTTGGTATGGTTTTTCTTGGTTGGTCTTGATCCTTCCATGATTGGGATCGTATGTTGCACCAACTCAGGTTGTACCATCCCTTCATCTCTTTGTATTTCTAGGCGAAACAATCGTTAAACTCCTTAAGGAGAGTAACAAGCTCATTTTCTTCAACTGAAGTCAAGTCCTTAGTGATATAAACAAGTTTGGATTCCTCCCCTGGTCCCACAATATCAACTTCCTTGACTTCAGTTGCCATTGTCTAATGTGGACAACCCATCTTCGTTAACTCTTTTGGCCGTCAGTCAAACCACCTTTTGTTTGTCAATTGTGTAGGTTTTGAAATTGTCTGGTACTGAAAGCAAGTTTGGTTTATTCTCATTCTCACTTTTTTTAAAGCCATAACTTTCCTGGCCTTTCGCTCAGCTTCTGCCAAAGCTTTGTTTCGTTTTCGGCACCCAGCTTTCGTAAGTTTAGGCGTTTATGGTTCTTGAAGGATGACTTCCTCCTTATGTTTCCTTTCAAGTGATATCTTACTCAATTCCTCACCCCAATCCTTAGAAAACTCGTCGTGTACCGTAGTGGCTTTGAGGTATCTCAGCCACCCACTGGGCATCCGTTTGGGTTTTCTTCGTAGTAGGGCATTTCGTCAAGCAATATATCGTTCTGCTTTCGCCATCTTCTAAGGTGTTGGGCGTTGGTACGGCCCTATGATCCAGTCCCTTATATGCTAGAGACCTCCTCTTTTGATTCCTCTCATCAATGGTTTGCTAATTGACAATACAGATAGAGGTAGTGGGAATAGTTCTAGATTCCACATATTGGGTTCCTCGGGGTTGCATCACATCTATGGTAGCTAGCATATGCATCCAGTTTTCATTGAAATCCAGAGGAGGAAGTGATGCATACATTTCTGTTTCCTCTTTCTCTTTGGAATTTTCCACCGTGGATTGGCATATTTGTACAGATGTGCTCCGCTCGGTTGTGGCTGAGTCATTACCGAATAGTTGCCCTTCCATGGGGTGTGCTTTCCACGTTCTCAGATCTATCTTTAGAATTTGCGAATCCCTATGCACATACACATGATCTAATGCCCAATCATGCAACAATTTGGATTCCCTCATGAAGGGTATCCCCAATATTATGTCATATGAGTCTCGTTGGCACAGAAAGTCCATTACTACAAATGTATGCTGGTAGCGAAATGTAAAGAGTTTGAGCCTCACATTCTCTAAAAGCCCAATGGGCCTTGATGATGTTCCGTCTGCCATTTTAACGATAAGATGTGCTCTTTTTAGATCGAGTTTTTCCCAGTTTTCCCAACACCATTTTGTGATGATGCTAACCCCCGCCCCACCATCCAGGATAGCCAGTGCTTGGTACCCGTTTGATGAATTAGCATTATAGCATTAGTGTCGTCACTTTTGTAATAGCACCCCAATTGATTAACCCAGTATCTTGACGACTCTAGTTGTTCTTTCCCTTGTGTGTTTTAAGGTTCTTTTTGTCGCCAGAGGTTACAGAACATCCTTTGTAGTGTCGGCTAGCCTTAGTCTGCCTTCTACCCATTCCTTTATGTCTTCCCATAATGTTGGTGAACTGTGTAGCAGTTGTCCCAATGGCATTTGCACAGAAGTTGACAGTACGGCCGCCGCGAGGCTGTCTATGTCTCAGGTTCTCTGGCAATTGAGGGTTCTTTCCATGTGTGTGTCTCATATCCATCCCTAAGGAATGAATGGATGGACTCATCCTGCACATCTTCCTCAAAAATTCTTGACATCGTGTTTCTTTGAGATCCCTCTTTTGTCTCTTTTTTTAAAATTGGAGTAGGTACATCCAATTCCCTTTCCCTTGTTGGTTCGTTCCTTGGATACATTGTATCCCTAAACCAGTTAGCTCTTAACTTGGCTTCGTAAAGTCATTGACACTCTTCTAGTAGGGCCTTGGCTTCTTCAAGCTTCCTTATCTTCTCTTCGGCATTTGGGTATTCACCGACTCCTTTAGGGGTTGATGGTCTTTCCCCTTGCATCCCTAGGTCAGGCTCTTTTTGTTTGACCGCTTGATCCCCTTCTTCTCTTCATTGGGTGGATCCATCAATTGTTGGGGTTGGTGCGTATGAACCACATTATTGTTTGGACACTCAACGATTCGATGCGGTCCCCTGCAACCAAAACATTGTAGTGGTCCTCTCCTTATGTTTGAGTTTATGTCCTTACCCTTCCATTGTACCGTGGTTTGAAACACAGGTACTCATGTGTTATTCTATAGGACACAGAATTTTGGTGCAATCTCTACAGCTTCCTCATAGTACTCTCCACCGAGTTCTACTTCAAACACCATATCCATATCTTCTGATAGCTCTTTAATCAATACTTGGTTGATTTTAGCCTATGGTGGTGGCAGAAGAGGTGAAGTGTCGTGTACCCAAAACATCCCCCTAGGTAAATAGGAAGAATTTGGTTGTCCTGCAGTGATTTGCATAGGTGGTGCTAGTACGGCCAACAGAGCTCTAGATGCCGGCAGCTGTGCTACTGCTTGGAAACTTGGATATCTGCACATGGAGGTTTCCTGATTCCTTAATTTTACACAGTGTGCACAATAGAGTAGTGGACTTGCTCTTAACTGTGGGCATTCAATGGTAGTGTGATTCAATTTGCACATAGAGCACCACACCAATTCTCTACAGGAGTAAAGATGGGTATGCCTATGCCGCCCAGATGTTTCTCTTCTATCCTTTACCTTCATTTGTTCCAGTATTGTATTATTCATCCACAATCATGTTTTTGACTTGCTTTCTATGTGTTTTAATCTCTTGGTGACTCGAAACATGCAAATTCATTGCTACCGTCGAAGATATTTTGACATCTTCCAGTTGTGGCAATTCTAGCATATTGTCTTCATATTTAATTGCTAGTTTACAACATGCATCCAGAGTAGTCGATCGGGCTAATACCAGATAATCGTGCATCTTGTGGTGTCTAACTCCTCTTTGGAAGCAAGACAATAATTGATAATTAGTTAACCTTTACCATAGTTTGCACCTTGAATTTAAGTGCTTTAGCCGACACATAGTCTTGCAGCTGTGCGCCACAAGACTCCATCTGTCTCGCCACTTATGGCAAAGCTGGGCACAAACACATTCTTGAGCTATGTGAAATTAACCTAATCTTTGGGTTTGAGGGCTCAGAACCATTGATGTGCTTTTCCTTCTAGGGTCACTGAGAAAGCATGAATCATTGTTACATCACTGACTGGCCCGCAGGTTTCACATGTGGACTCAAAGATCTCTACATGTTGAATATGATCCCCATCCCTAGAGAATTTTGGAATGACCTTTAAAATGATGCTACAACTTCATTTGAGAGGGTTGGGATTCTAGAGCACTGCCTAGTTCCTTGACCATTCCTCGGCCCATTTTCGTAGCCATATTCAACAAATGCGTCCTTGTGGTCACATTAAGATCCATGGCTAGATTTGCCCTTGGTCTTTGAGTAATTGATCCCCCCTACCTAGACCTCGTTCTCTTCCTATGTTGGCTCGTCTAGGCATTTCCAATCTATGGGATGGACTAGCCACTTCATTCTCGAATGGCTCATCATTAATCACCTCTATACGCCTTTACACAATTAAGAGTTCCATGTCCTGTATGAACGTGGGATGATTGATCATCTGCTCGATGGCCTTTTTGGTGTACATGCGGTCTTCCACTTCACCCGCTTCTCTTGGTAGATTATCCCCTTCATCTAGGGTTACAAACCCTTCCTACGCTCTGGGGTCTTCATTAATGGGTTCAAAGTTTGCAATTTCTCTTCCACTTCACCCGCTTCTCTTGGTAGATTATCCCCTTCATCTAGGGTTACAAACCCTTCCTACGCTCTGGGGTCTTCATTAATGGGTTCAAAGTTTGCAATTTCTCCCTCACTCCTGCCCATAACTATTTTCTACTCTTTACCCCATGATTGAAGTAAGTTTACACTTCCCATCTCCTTTTGTTCGGCTCTAGTCCTTCGAGTATCGAGCTCTTGTTTCCTTAAGCTTAATTCTCCTAGCTGCCATTCTACCTCAATTATTTTTAGATCTAATTCTACTTCCTCTAAGCTTGGAAAGAATACTTGACCAGTCTTAGCTGCGCTTTCCATGTCTCTTCTCATTTGGGGAGTGCCAGTGTTTGACAGCCTTGAATTTGAAGTTTGGATAGGTACTTCTTGCCTTGGACCAAGTCCAGCACTGGTTGATGGACCCATGCCCGTAGATTGCGCCTCTTCAACATTGCTAGTTTGGAGACCAAAAAATCCCCAGGCTATATCAATGATATTGCTGGATCTGGTAGGGAAAGGTGGTTTCTCCTTTTTTCGAAACCCAGAGTATCGTAACCCTTCTTCCATGGATTCTTCAATACTATTTTTGACGATGGTTAGATTCCTGAAGACACTCAATTGAGTGCTTACTGAGTGGCCTAAATCCACACTCTTTTGATAGGAAGACCCTCGGTGATTTGATGCACTATCGTCTCAGGAGTGAGGTCGTCTCTCCGATGAGCTTTCCAGACCTCAAGTGCATGTGAATATGATTTGATAAGCTATTTTGCTGTCCCAATTAAATTTTGGTCAGATCTTGTCGACTCGGTTATGAGGCTATGAGATTGCAAAGAATAGTTCACGGCGTGAAATGTCAGAAAACTATTCACGTTGTAAATGATTTTATGCACTTTCACGTGTTTAAAATTTTTGCTTTGGACTCAGAATTTCACATTACCTTGCTATGATTTTCAATGGTCTCAAGAACTTCCTTAGCCTTAATTCGACAATGCCAGGTTCGCAAGTTGGATTTGATTAAGGCATGAAATTGCAGAAACAGTTCATGCCGTGAAGGAAAAAGGTTTCATGTTGTGAAAAGCAAATGGTTCACGTCGTGAACTAAAAATGGTTCACGCCGAAAAGGTTCTAAAATGGTTCATGTTGTGAAATGAAAATGTTTCACGCCGTGAAATGCAATCAGTTCACGTCATGAGCTGCTCTGAAATAGTTCATGTGGTGAACTTTTTCTGCTAATTCACGATTCTTAATTTTGTCAGATCCGCGGTGTCAAGATAAGACTACCTATTTTGCAAGGTAACCTCGTGAATTGCGGGGTGCTAATTGCAGCGTTGATGTCAGGAGCATTTCATGGCACATGAAGTTATAGAAAATGGTTCAGGTCGTGAAGGATTTTAAGTTTCATGGGGAAAATTTCTGCGTCGACACAACTGAGGTGAATTTGGGTGCAAAATCCTTATCCAAATGCTTCCAAGATGATTGTGTCATGCGTATGGAATGTAATACGAGAAGTCACAATCAATGGCTCCTTATTTTTATGATTTTTGTAAATTTTTAAAAATAAAGAAAAAGAGAACACCACCCTACTCGTTCACACGTTGACAATTCCGATGATGCAAACATCAAAATTGACTAGAAAAAATAGTGGAGCCCTCTTCTAAGACCACTCTACCACACAAATACGTGACAACAAACACAACCAATTTTTCACAATTTTTCCCTTCCACTCAAATCTTATCCATTCATTCCCTACACAATGCACTACCAGAATGCAAAGGCAATGATGAATCTTATGTAATGGAAGCTAAAACTCAAAGAGGATGGAAGAAACAAAGGTGTTTTCCTAGCAACGGTGCCAAAAATGTTATGGGCTACCACACCTCCAAGAGGGAACTCAATGCATTCACCTTAGGGAAGAGCAATAGAACACAACTGTCATAGAGAACTTACCAATGCTTCAAACTTGTGTCCCTTGAGGTCTCCAAGCTCACCTGAGAAGCTCCAATCCTCCAAGCTCCACCTCCACACTGTCACCGTAGAGTCGCTTGCACCACCACATAAGGCAATCACTCTCTCTCACTCCTCAACACAAGCATGCAATATACAAGTATAGAGGAGGCAAAAGTGCTAGAATTCTCTCTCCCGATCTCTCTCTCAAGACAAAAGCAAGAGCTCTCAATAGCACAAAGGGGGATTGTGTCCATTCATTATGAGAAAATGCCTTATTTACAATTTGCCCCTTATTCACACTTGGGCACCCAAAACAAACTTAATTAAGGCCTTGGGTGGACAATATCTCATAATATACTTTTATAGTGCCTTTGCATGACACTCATTAATGTCCTCAAATGGAGGAGAATAGTTTTTAATCCAAAATGGGATTAACAGCTGGCAAATAGTCCACCTTTGACATTAGTATCCATATAAATTAACAAATGTCAAGAATAAGATAAGAGCCATGGCCTACCTTTAGAAAGTTATGCCAGTCATGTGTCTTTAATCTAGAAAAACTGTTATTGTCCATAGTAAACATGTTTTATAATAATGCACCATAGCATGTAGGCGTACGGATCGATCTCATCCTATCATTGATCGTACTTATCTCGTCCTTTGTAAGTACCCACATGGTGCGCGATGATAAGTCGTATTTCTTATTTTAGAACTTACTATAGGCCATAAAGATGGTTTATAGTTTTGTTCCTTCAAATCCACCTTCGTAGCCTTTGTATCTTTGATACCCACAAGATGTTTCCAAAGCGAGTGTCCAACATTCTTGAAAATATGCATGGAGTCAAGAATATGTGTGATTTTTAGTTCTTTCTCCAATATTCCAAACTATACCATATTGAGATCTGAGGTGTCATCAATTTTTTTCCTCTATCTTTGTGACAATCCTTGTCTTCCTCGTCGCTTGTGAGCTCAGCATCTGGATCTATGATAGGTCCAATTGTCCATTTTCTGTACCAGTCCATAGGAGTCATTTGTATAGGGACCACTCCACTCTCAATCCTTCTATTTAAATGTCTTGCCATTTCATTCGATTGCAATATGTGTCCTTTCAGCAGAAATCTTCTATGTAGGAGATATATATTCTTGCCAAGATTCTTGCTATATTTTGATCGTAGCCAATCTCTCCATGGTGGACATGCCTTGTACCCCTTTGTTGATAGAGCTATGAACAATCGAAGTCTTAGTGCAATTATTATTTCACGTCACTTTAAATCCAAACAAAGTAACTACAATCATATACTTGAAGAATAGCCATAGGTAGGATAGTCATGAATAGTCCATGTTAGAATGCCACGAAGCTCAAAGGCTCGTTCGCCTGTAGGCTAGGACATGTCAAGCACTTTTATGCCTTTCCAAAGTTGTTATAGATCTTTGATGAGTGGTGCTAGGTACACACTGATGTCTTTGACTTGTTGTTTTCCTACATTGTTGTATTGAGTCATATTTTTTAAAGAAGTATAAACATATCGGGTGGATACAATTTCAAACCATGTTTCTTGTGCATGTACTTGGAATTAGTAAACTCAATATTAGATGCTCCTTATTTATGGACATGAATGGTGGTAGGTTGTAATTGATCAGTACCACTGGCCAGGTTGACCACTTAGTTGATCTATGCAAAAATGGATTGATTCCATCAAGACCAACACTAAGTTTTAAGTGACGGGGTTCTTGACTAAATTTTGGCCATGTTCTATTAATGTGCTTGAAAGATTCACAATCAGACGACGGAATGCGTAGAATCCCATCTGTGCTCACATTGTTTGACATCCAATCCATAAGCTTTGACAACTCTGGGCTCCGAAATAGATACTCTATTCGCGGGGGAAATGGAAAATGTCTTAGAACCTTATGAGGAATAAGTGTTGCTTTCTCCTTAAAACGTGAAGCACCGCATTTGGGACAAAGAACAGAGTTTTGATGCTCTCCTCGATACAAAATTCAATCATTGATGCATGCATGGATCGTTTCGTAGTCAAGTCCAAGACTCATCTTCATCTTTCGTGCCTCATTCCTTGTTTTTGGGATGGTGTTATCAGGCGGTAGAATCTTACTAGAAAGCAATTTGGCAACAACAATAGTTTATTAGAAAAATAAACATACCCTATCACTTAGCATCCATGTATTATTGTATATGATCCACTTACGTTAGTAATGCTGAAAACTGATACATTGCTCCAAGAGTAGCGAGCTTGGAGATTTAGGATGAGGAAGGTCATAGATAATCTAATCACAGAAGAACCCTCATATATCTTTGTGAGTGCTTCTTCTCAGAGATATTTTCCATGAGTATCACTATCATCTGTATTACTCTAAAACCAATCAGTAAGAAATCGTCATGCTACCAGCATCATGCTCCACATCATCAGGTTGCTTTGTTTGACATGCGTATTTTCCTCTCAACCTTTGAAAAGTGCTAGGATCTTGTGCTCTAAGAATTCGCATACACTCTACTAACAATCGAGAGTGACCTTGATGATATAAGGCCACATTCTCTGTAATATCATAGTCTGGAACCTGTATTTCAATACGAATTAGAAAATCATAAAGACATAATAATTCATAATAAGACAAGTGACAACAAAGCATGAGTAAACACATTTTCAAAGTCTCATCAAATTAAATTTTGACATCATGTATACATGCTGTTTTAAATATATTCAAATTAATAGGACCTTTGGCGCCACAAGATATAATAAGTGAAAAATATAAATATACTAGTAGAATGTCATGGATCAAAGCCTGTTACAAAAGACATGTGCACAAAAAATACTATAAATACATCTTTTCTCTATGTGGAGCTGGCGGTCGCCTACACCAACCATAATTCACTAGCAACTCCTCACCAGCACCACGCAACGATATAATAGCATTGACTATAATGTATCTCGGTACATCTCTACTCATGTGCACTGGCTCATGACACTGCACTGGCTCATGACCAGTGTCACACTCCACAAAAGTACCATTAGGAAAAATTTGGACTATGAAATGGGTCCTGTAATAAGAAATCCTAATTTTTAGTAATCTTTTGATTAAAAATGCTAATTTTGATCCCATAGTGGGAGACAAAGCAAATGATTCCCCTATTTTTTATAGACTTTTCAGGTCCTACCATCTACATTTTATCCATTCTCTCCACTATCTTTTAGTACTTTTATAGTCTATAGTTTTAGAATATTCTAGCCTATTACTTTTAGATGCAAGTTGCATCACCATTCCCAGGGTTTCACAGGACACAAAAATTGACTTTTTTAAATTTTTCTTTTTTTTTGAGTTTTTCCATCAAAAAAATTACCTTATATATATATAAACCCCAAAAGTGAATTTTTTATATCATTTCTTAGTCATAACTACCTCATAACAATCTTGTCATATCTTTCTAACTTCTATAATATCTAATTATTGCAAGGTGCATTCTAATATTTATATCAAAAATAGAATGCAAGTTGCAGCACCACGCCCATAAGGGGGGTCCAAAAATTGAATTTTTTAAAAATTTTATTTTTTTGAGTTTTTCCATCAAAAAAACTTTCCTTAAACATATATAAACCCAAAAAGTGAATTTTTTATATCATTTCTTAGTCATAACTACCTCATAGCAATCTTGTCATATCTTTAATATAACTTCCTCAGAATCTTCACTCTTATCATTTCTTCCTAACTGCTATGCTATCTAATGATTACAAGATGCATTCTAATATTTTATATCCAAAAATAGAAGGGCGCTTTTTGAGGCCACTAAAATAATGACTTTTTGATACTTTTCACATTTTAGTGTATTTTCATTTAAAACTTTTCTCCCAAATATATATATATATATATATATATATATATGATACTTTTCACATATTTTGAAAAGTATCATATATATATATATATATATATATATATATATATATTTGGGAGGAAAGTTTTAAATGAAAATACACTAAAATGTGAAAAGTATCAAAAAGTCATTATTTTAGTGGCCTCAAAAAGCGCCCTTCTATTGAAAATTTCATTTTTTAATTTCACTTTCAAATCCTTATCTCATTTAATCTAAATTTTTAATGTCATTTAATGCCACCCCACTCCTTTCATTCTTATCATCTCTCCTAATCATGACTGTAATCTTTATTTTTGGAATATCAAAAATGGCTTTTTTAGAGAGATATTCTTAATATATATTTCTCTAAGATCATTCCAAATGTTAGAATATTTTTATCTAATATAAATCTCTTTTCTAATCTTATTTTTCTGTCATCTTGAATTAGACATGCCTTTAGACGATATTATGAATGGTAGAAAGCGTAAAGTAGACATTTACATTCGTAAAGATGAAGATTATGCACTAGCAAAACGTCCATATATTAGGCAATTATTACCTAATTCAACCATGTCCACACTAAGAAATGAGAGGAAGAAGAATGTTGATCTTTGGGTGGATGGGAATCTCTTCCCCTATGATCCTTTGACCTTGTACAGTCCACTATTTTGTGATTTGACTAGTTTTGTTTGATATGTAGGTGATGGGGAAAATGGGATCTTAGGTTATTGTAAAAGACTGTGTTAGTGGTGGTCTTTATAACCAATACTTACACTCAATCAATTCAAGTCTTCAATCAAGTATTGAAGATTTAAAAAAACATTCACATGACCTAGACATGAAAAATAAGCAACGAGAAACACTCATAAATAATCAAAGAGATATATTGTCTAGGTTACAAAGAAAAATAAGGACGTTGAAGCACACACCAATTGGTGCATGTGAGCGTAAATGAAAGCTTTCGAATATTCAAAATCTTTCGGTGCAAGGTGGTGCAAGGAAACGGAGGGTCATGGCAACAAGGTATGTTTCCATGGAATTTTTTGTTTGCATTTTTTATGTATGTGTTAATTTAAAGGTTTTTCCTGATAGATTTAATGGTTTTTTCATTATGTCCCAGGAAGTTCTTAGCTGATGCATCTGGTGTGGGAGATATTATGCACGTTTTCAAAGCTTGCATGAAGAACAAAGAGATAACATCAATCATCCATGATTCAAATTGCAAGAGAGTCATTGAGGTGGTTACATAGGACATTATGTAAGACATCAAGAGGCTTATTAGTGCAAGGGAAGTACAAGATGCATGTGATGAAGCTGGCATCAGTCGCGCAAAGGGTTACGAGGGAATTTATGGAGTCATCAAAGGAACTCTTCGTACCTGAGGGATTCGAGGGCGCTTTCTTCCTCCTTCCTATAAAGTATCATTAGAAAAGAAGGCAAGCAATGCAGATGTTAAATCAATCCTTGGTGAGTATATTCATGTAGAAGTAACAATGGTTTTAGATCCTAAGTCCAAGGATAGGCTTGAAGTACAGTACAACACATACAACAACCTCTTTGTGGACCTAAAGAACCTTCAACGACATATGATCCGATTCTATAAGGTTTCACATCAAGGTTGGGTTTGAGCATTTATTGTTTAACTTGCAAATTTACCTTATCAATGACATGAATTACATGTGTTGTTTGGCTTGGTTTATGTGATATGTAGAATCGGAGGGAGTCCTATTGCTTATACTGAAGTTGGATGAGGCTTAACTAGTAAAAGGGAAAAGATTGGAGCGAATGGGAGTCATATATATGAATGAAGAAATGGCATATGCAAAGGACAATGATAAAATCCCTTCTTTCAGTGTTCAATCTGAGAAGGATAATTGGTGGCTTGGAGCCTTTGAGGTTCCAAAGGAGAACACTGAGGTGTTAAATTGGATGCTTTGACGATGCCCTCTAATTCTAGAAGTCATCAAACAACAGATGAATGGGGAGGATCTTGAAATGGATGGTGTGGGCTCCTTTCATGTGGATTGGCATCGATTTGAAGACCATGAAATGCATGTGTAATAGTGCACAATGCCTCCATCCATGTCCATTGTGCATGAAGCGGTCAGTTCTCAAGCCAAAGAGCAAGGATGAGCTCCGATGGGTGGATGGGATCTCATCTTCCGATTTAGATGCAACACCCAATAGGGACACAAAGGATCCAAATTGGGCACCAATTATTCCTTTCCCAATGAAAAGTATACACTTTTGCACATTGTCCGTTGAAGATCAGCAAGATCAACCAATAGATCCATATAAAAGAGCCATGGACTCATCCGTTCAGACCAGCAAGGCCAACCAACCAGATCCATGCCCGAGTTCAGAAAACAACTCTAACACCTTGTTCCATTTTCTTTCCCGATGCACACGTGGGTATCTTCGGTGTGACCGAGAGCCCGAACACCGTATGGTCAACACCCTCTAGGCTCCTTCTTTGCAAGTCACCTAGCGCTTCAATCATAGGCCGCTTCCTTGGTCCCTCATCCACCGTACCAGAAGCTCACCACTTAAATTGAACCAAGGCTGGTCAAGACCTCGGTCGACCTTGCTACGCAAGACGTCCTCCATTGACTCTCTATCAGCTGTTGTAACATTATCACTTAGGTCTTCACAACCTCATTCATAAGATGGTCAAAATGCTTTCCCAGCATTCTTGACATAAAACAGTCGTTTAAAAACAGGTTTCATAAATACAGTTTCTAACGAACTCTCATCTTTCCACATTGTTCCACATCATTTCTCGTTATTCCATATTCTTCTACATCAACTCACATTGCCTATTCCACATCCAGTCATATGTATTCCCATCATCTTCATCCATTCTCATTCAATCACATCATACTATATCTCATCACATGTATCCACATCTATCCTCATCACATCTCATCCATTCACATCTACCCATATCCACATCACATCCATTCACATCTACCCCGATCCACATCACATCTCATCCATTCACATCTACCCGTATTAGGGAAAAGAGTTCCCATGCCCCCTAGCCGGTGCTTCAAGCAAACTTCATGATAGTCACACCACTTACACACCCAATATGAAATTGCCTATTTCATAGATTCAGCTCTTTAAAACAATCTTTTAATGAAACCATAGTATCACTGATCATAATCCTCCAAAATATCCAGCTTGAATTCCAATCAATCCTTCATCGGTTTACCTATGGCATCATTGGCAACCAGAACGCTCACCACCTGTTCACTCAGGGGCCTTTTCAATAGTTCCTAGAGCTGATAGTACTTGGCAATATAATCACATAAGAAAATCCAGTTGGACTCTCCATTGAAGATCAGCGAGATCAACCAACAGATCCATATAAAAGAGCCATGGACTCATCCGTTTAAGGACCAGCAAGGCCAACCAATCAGATCCATGCCCGAGTTCAGAAAACAACTCCAACACCTTGTTTCATTTTCTTCCTCGATGCACACGTGGGTATCTTCCTCGATGCACATGTGGGTATCTTCCGCGACCCAAAGCCCGAGCACCGTATGGTCAACACCTTCTAGGCTCCTTCGTAGGTCACCTAGCGCTTCAATCATAGGCCGCTTCCTTGGTCCCTCGTCCACCATCTCGAAGGCTCACCATTTAAATCTAACCGACGTTGGTCAAGACCTCGGTCGACCTTGCTATGCGAGACATCCTCCATTGACTCTCCGTTAGCTGTTACAACTTTATCACTTAGGTCTTGACGACCTCATTCACAAGATGGTCAAAATGCTTTCCGAGCACTCGTGACATAAAACAGTCATTTAAAAACAGGTTTCATAAATACAGTTTCTAACGAACTCTCATCTTTGCACATTGTTTCACATCATTTCTTGTTATTCCATATTCTTCTACATAAACTCACATTGCTTATTCCACATCCAGGCATATGTATTCCCATTATCTTCATCCATTCTCATCCAATCACATCATATTACATCTCATCCATTCTCATCCAATCACATCATATTACATCTCATCACATCTATCCTCATCACATCTCATCCATTCACATCTACCCATATCCACATCACATCTCATCCATTCACATCTACCCCGATCCACATCACATCCATTCACATCACATCTCATCCATTTACATCTACCCATATCCACATCACATCTACCCATATCCACATCACATCTACCCCGATCCATATCACATCTACCCATATCCACATCACATCTCATCCATTCACATCTACCCATATCCACATCACATCTACCCCGATTCATATCACATCTACCCATATCCACATCACATCTCATCCATTCACATCTACCCATATCCACATCACATCTACCCCGATCCATATCACATCCATTCACATCTATCTAGATCCAAATCACATCACATTCATCCACCTTACATCTCATCCATTCATTCACATCTATCTAGATCCAAATCACATCACATTCATCCACCTTACATCTCATCCATTCATTCACATTACATCACATCCATTTATATTCATTCAAATCCACATCTCATCACATCACATCCATCCACATCACATCTCATCCATTCACGTCTCATCACATCACATTAACATTTACATCTCATCATATTATATTCACATCACATCCATTCACATCTCATCACACCCATTCACATCCATCACACCCACTCACATCCATCACATTCAGTCCATCCACATCACATCACATTCATTCCATCCACATCACATCACATATATTTCATCCACATCTATCCTTATCACATCACATTCATTCCATCCATATCACATCACTTTCTCAAATTTCTCAAGTGAAATATATTCAATATTCTTCTTTTTGAGTTAAAGATTCATGGGATTTACAAAAATTAATTCTACCCATATTTCCTAATTAATAATGCTCAAAATTCCACTTTTGATAAATACTCATAATTTGAATTATGCCAATAATTCCTCTTTTACCATTTAATTTCTTGGATCTCAATTCACATAAGAATTCCTCTTTTTGCATAATATAAATTTGCCAAAAATTCCTCTTTTTCCATTTAATAACTTGGATCTCAAATATCATGGGAATTCCTCCTTTTGCATAAAAATAAATTTAACAAAAATTCCTCTTTTATAATTTAAATACTTGATTCTTAAATATCATGGGAGTTCCTCTTTTTGCATAAAAATAAATTTACCAAAAATTTCTCTTTTCTCTTAAGCATACTTATTTTAAAAAAATATTCCTCATGAATATGATGAAAATCATTCTTTTTGCATAGGATGTCCAATCCTAGAATATGGTAGGAACTCCTCTTTTATCATTATGCATAAAAATAGGATATGTATTATTTTTTGAAAATTTTTCCATAGCTTCGCTGCTATTACTGATAATTCTCAAATTTTTCTAAACAATAAAAACTTGTAATGGAAATATGATAGTAGTTCCTCTTTTATGCTTAAAATCAAATTATGAATTTAAATCATAATTTTAACCATAATCATAAACTTAATTATGATTATCCCACTAGATTAATCTAATTCCATTATTTCTCTTTTTCCAAATTGATAGGATAATCTATTTCTCATTTAGAATCAATCAAAGTAGTTTTTAACTACTTATAAATAATCTAAAAGAAATATCCATTATTTTGTTAATACAAAATCATAAAAATACCATTTTCTTAATCTCTAGCTTATCAAGCGTAGAGTTTAGCTTTGAATTAAGAGACTATCATTGAGAAGCATCCTTTTTCAAAGGATTTAGCCATAAAGATGGCTATTCTTTTAGAGAGAGATTTACTTAAAGAAAGCATTACAAATAAGCATAAAGATTAACTTTCTCTTAATTAAACATTAAGACTTTAAGTTAAAGCTTGATTTGAATTAAAACAATTATTTAGAAAGCTTCTCAAGCTTGAGAGGGGTTGAGAAGAAGACAGTTGTTGAGATAAATTGGAAAAAACCATAAAAATTGATTTCTCTATTAGCATGAAGTCTCCCGACCAATCAATTGGTCCACCAAGAGGTGAAGAGCAACTCCAAGAGTTGTTGTAGAGAGAGAGCTCCAAGCTCCCAAGAGAGAGGAAAATTTAAGGGATAATAGAAAATATGATTATTTTAATATAAGATTGGCATGGTATAGCTCAATTTTTTTTACAAAAGACTAAGGGTCTATTTATAGGTGAGGGAGGCCACTAACCAAGTGCAACTGGGTTCTAGAATTTTCCAGGTTCAGTTTGACTCAATTTGGACAAGATTTGGACCAGTTTGGCTCCTTTTTTTTGTTTGATCCGAGAGAGAGGAGAGATAAAAAAAATATCACAATTTTTTTGAATTAAAAACCCTTCCACACATGTGAAAAAGGTTCCTACCTCAAGAGTCCCCCTCTCCTTACCAAGGTGTCAAAAAAGCATCATTATTCCAAAATATCTCATTTTTTTAGTAATATCTCATAATTTTTAACTAATAAACCTTGTACTAAGTCAACTCTTCATCTTATGTGAGCATTTACTCATTTTTTGGTACTTTCTTTTATTCTTTGGATTTATCTCATCCCAACACTTGGATTAATCCAGTTGGCCCATTGGAACCTTAATTGGACCATAATCCCAAAATTTCTGAAAATGTAGACCCTTAGGCTAAGGTCCCTTATACCATTTTCAAGTAATTCCTAATGCACATTGGAAAGTTCATTTTAAACTTCTGTTTCAGGGGAATCCATTTTAGACACTAGGAGGATTTTTATATCCAAAGATATCTCAATTGTGCATTATCTCTCTCTAGGCCAAAACAGGGTAAAATAAGATCTTTCTCCTATTTCAGAGAGGGGAATAATTTCAAGAATAGAAGGGAAGGTTCTTACACCTTTACACCTCAAAATATGGAGGGAGGAATCTTACATCCTACCCCACTTAAAAAATGCGAGATGTCCTCATCTCGCAGAGCAAGAGGAAAAACTCTTTCACCTTAAGATCCAACTGATTCTGGGGTTCCTTATAGTCTGGTCAACCCATGCAGAATCCTAGGATAAAGATCCCTTCTACAAGAAGAACACAGAGAACTCATTATCAGAGAACAATTCATTCAAAATATATCATTCATATCCTTAACACAATAATGGTCCATCATACCAAAAATTTCATCTGAACATTCCTCCACGAGAATTTCAGTTATGTAAGTTCTCAATTTGTCATCCCTTAATTAGATCCACTGGGTCAAAGGTTAACAGCCGCAATCTGTCTCAGCACAATTCACTAATCTCATAGTGATTTGCTGAAGTCATAATCATCATTCTAGTTACTAACATCATCACTGGGATTCATCCCATTCATCCTCATTGTGGCTTTGTTCAACTTATCTTCCTTCAACCACAATTCAGGAATGATGATCTTTCAATCAGAATCCAAATCAACTCATCAATTCTCAACCAGAATTCTAAAATCATATCAACCAGCATTCGAATTCATTATCTTGATAGCATTTTTGCTTATAATTTCAAGGTTTTAGATTTACTCGTATATATATGTCAATAAAGAGCTGCAGATATACCCATGGTATATACGAGTAGTCACGGTCCTTGGAGATATAAAGTAAATACCATTATATCTAGGCCTCAAGCAAGTCAGGGATTCCATACAATTGCGATACTTCCATCTGAAGACCCAATTTCCAATTTATGAATCTTCATTCTGAATATCAATTTGTATGAATTTCATCACACAATTATAATCTTTTACAGGTACATAAATTTTTGACATTTCTGGCTTCTCGGTTATTCCACTCGAGCTAATTCGCTCTAATACCAGCTAAAAGATCCCTGCACCCTCCGTGCAATGAATTCAGGGGTACTAGCACCAGAAGTAGCACTTCTTGCACAGAGCAGAGCCTCTCACTCGGGGCCTTCCCACGAATATCCGAACAAGAGACTAATCCCTCGGTTCTTCCAAAACCGAACCCGGAAAAACTTCCCTCGCCCAGCACACATAGGCGATTCCTCCATGATAATTTTATTCTAACATAGTCATGGTCATCACTAACCAAACTGATCCGACTGAACCCGTAAGTCTCATGGTCAGATCAAGGAAAAGCCTTGCACTTGGATCATAGAGTCCAATGCTTTTTTCCTCATCAAAAGGCACATCTGTTGATTCTTTTCCATAGAGAAAGGGTTATCCGGGATTTACTTCAACTATCGTAACTTAATAGAATTGAATCTCATTTTAGGGATCCATCAGTCCAGCCTAACGTCATCCAATCTCATGGGTTAGCCAATCGCCTTAGTCAACTGCCCAACCACTGTAGTGATAGGATCCATTTAGAAATTTGGTTATGTTTTGTTCCGGCTACCAGGGAAAAGAGTTCCCAGGCCCCCTAGCCGACGCTTCAAGCAAACTTCAAGATAGTCACACCACTTACACACCCAATATAAAATTGCTTGTTTCACAGATTCAGTTGTCTTTAAAACAATCTTTTAATGAAACCATAGTATCACTGATCATAATCCTCCAAAATATCCAGCTTGAATTCTAATTTCCAATCATTCCTTCATCGGTGTACCTATGGCATCATTGGCAACCAAGACGCTCACCACCTGTTCACTCAGGGGCCTTTTCAATAGTTCCTAGCTCATATTATCCGTCAATATAATCACATAAGAAAATCTAGATGGACTCTCCGTTTTGCAGATCACCAAGATCAACCAACAGATCCATATAAAAGAGCCATGGATTCATCCATTGAGGACCAACAAGGCCAACCAACCAGATCCATGCCCGAGTTCAGAAAACAACTCTAACACACCTTGTTCCATTTTCTTCCCCGACGCACGCATGGGTATCTTTGGCGACCCAGAGCCCGAGCAGCGTATGGTCTAGGTTCCTTCGCAGGTCACCTAGCACTTCACTCATAGGCCACTTCCTTGGTCCCTCATCCACCGTACCGCGAAAGCTCACCATTTAAATCAAACCGAGGCTGGTCAAGACCTCGGTCGACCTTGCTACACGAGATGTCCTCCATTGACTCTCTGTCAACGTTACAACATTATCACTTAGGACATCACGACCTCATTCACAAGATGGTCAAAATGCTTTCCCAGCATTCTTGACATAAAATAGTCATTTAAAAATAGGTTTCATAAATACAGTTTTTAACGAACTCTCATCTTTCCCCATTGTTCCACATTATTTCTCATTATTCCATATTCTTCTACATCAACTCACATTGCTTATTCACCATCTAGTCATATGTATTCCCATCATCTTCATCCATTCTCATCCAATCACATCATATTACATCTCATCACATCTATCCTCATCACATCTCATCCATTCACATCTACCCATATCCACATCACATCCATTCACATCACATCCATTAACATCACATCTATCCTCATCACATCTCATCCATTCACATCTACCCATATCCACATCACATCCATTCACATCACATCTACCCCGTCCACATCACATCACATCACATCCATTCACATCACATCTCATCCATTCACATCTACCCATACCAAGGAAAAGAGTTCCTAGGCCCCTTAGTCGGCGCTTCAAGAAAACTTTATGATAGTCTAACCACCACTGACACACCCAATATGAAATTGCCTCTCTCACAGATTTAGCTGTCTTTAAAACAATCTTTTAACGAAACCATAGTATCACTAATCATAATCCTCCAAAATATCCAGTTTGAATTCTAATTTCCAATCAATCCTTCATCGGTGTACCTATGGCATCATTGGCAACCAGAACGCTCACCACCTATTCACTCAGGGGCCTTTTCAATAGTTCCTAGCTCATAGTACCCGGCAATATAACCACATAAGAAAATCCAGATGGACTCTCCATTCAAGATCAGCAAGATCAACCAACAGATCCATATAAAAGAGCCATGGACTCATCCATTGAGGACCAGCAAGGCCAACCAACCAGATCCATGCCCGAGTTCAGAAAACAACTCTAACACCTTGTTCCATTTTCTTCCCCGACGCACGCGTGGGTACCTTCGGCGACCCAGAGCCCGAGCAGCGTATGGTCAGCACCCTCTAGGCTCCTTCGCACATGTCACCTAGCGCTTCACTCATAGGTCGCTTCCTTGGTCCCTCATCCACCCTATCGGAAGCTCACCATTTAAATCGAACCGAGGCTAGTCAAGACCTCGGGCGAGACCTTGCTACGCGAGACGTCCTCCATTGACTCTCTGTTAGCTATTGGAACAATATCACTTAGGTCTTACTCACGACCTCATTCACAAGGTGGACAAAATGCTGTCCCAGCATTCTTGACATAAAACAGTCATTCAAAAACAGGTTTCATAAATACAGTTTCTAACAAACTCTCATCTTTCCACATTGTTCCACATCATTTCTCATTATTCCATATTCTTCTACATCAACTCACATTGCTTATTCAACATCCAGTCATATGTATTCCAATCATCTTCATCCATTTGCATCCAATCACATCATATTACATCTCATCACATCTATCCTCATCACATCATATTACATCTCATCACATCTATCCACATCTATCCTCATCACATCTCATCCATTCACATCTACCCATATCCACATCTTATCAATTCACATCACATCTCATCCATTCACATCTACCCCATCCACATCACATCCATTCACATCACATCCTATCCATTCACATCTACCCATACCAGGGAAAAGAGTTCCCATGCCCCATAACCGGTGCTTCAAGAAAACTTCATGATAGTCACACCACTTACACACCCAATATGAAATTGCCTGTTTGACAGATTCAGTTGTCTTTGAAACAATCTTTTAATGAAACCATAGTATCATTGATCATAGTCCTCCAAAATATCCAGCTTGAATTCTAATTTTCAATCATTCCTTTATCGGTGTACCTATGGCATCATTGGCAACAAGAACGCTCACCACCTTTTCAATAGTTCCTATCTCATAGTACCCGGCAATATAATCACATAAGATAATCTACATGGACTCTCCGTTGAAGATCAACAAGATCAACCAACAGATCCATATAAAAGAGCCATGGACTCATCCTTTGAGGACCAGCAAGGCCAACTAACCAGATCCATGCCCGAGTTTAGAAAATAACTCTAACACCGCGTGGATATCTTCCGTGACCCAGAGCCTGAGCACTGTATGGTTAACACCCTCTAGGCTCCTTCGCAGGTCACCTAGCGCTTCAATCATAGGTCGCTTCCTTGGTCCCTCATCCACCATACCAGAAGCTTACCATTTAAATCGAACTGAGGCTAGTCAAGACCTCGGCCGACCTTGCTATGCGAGACGTCCTCCATTGACTCTCCGTCAGCTGTTGCAACTTTATCACTTAGGTCTTCATCTCATGACCTCATTCACAATATGGTCAAAATGCTTTCCCAGCACTCTTGACATAAAACAATCATTTAAAAAAAGGTTTCATAAATACAGTTTCTAACGAACTCTCATCTTACCACATTATTTCACATCATTTCTTGTTATTCCATATTCTTCTACATCAACTCACATTGCTTATTCCATATCCAGTCATATGTATTCCCATCATCTTCATCCATTCTCATCCAATCACATCCATTCTCATCCAATCACATCATATTACATCTCATCACATCTCATCCATTCACATCTACCCATATCCACAGCACATCTCATCCATTCACATCTACCCCGATCCACATCACATCACATGACATCCATTCACATCACATCTCATCCATTCACATCTACCCATATCCACATCACATCTACCCGGATCCACATCACATCCATTCCCATCTACCTAGATCCACATCACATCACATTCATCCACCTTACATCTCATCCATCCATTCACATTACATCAGATCCATTTATATTCATTCAAATCCACATCTCATCACATCACATCCATCCACATCACATCTCATCCATTCACGTCTCATCACATCACATTCACATTCATTTACATCTCATCATATCATATTCATTCAGATCCACATCTCATCACATCACATCCATCCACATCACATCTCATCACATTCACGTCTCATCACATCACATTCACATTCATTTACATCTCATCATATCATATTCACATCACATCACATCACATCACATCCATTCACACCTCATTTACATCTCATCATATCACATTCATATCACATCACATCCATTCACATCTCATCACATCCATCACACCCATTCACATCTCATCACATCCATCACACCCACTCACATCCATCACATTCATTCCATCCACATCTCACATATCATATTCCCACATCACATCACATATATTCCATCCACATCTATCATTATCACATCACATTCATTCTATCCATATCACATCACATTCATTCCATCCACATTACATCACGTCCACATCTATCCACATCACATCTCATTCATTCCATCCACATTACATCACATCCACATCATTTTACATCACATCAAATCGACTCACATCTTATCACATCGCATTCACATCTTATCACATCGCATTCATTCCATCCACATTACATCACATCCACATCATTTTACATCACATCAAATCGACTCACATCTTATCACATCGCATTCACATCTTATCACAACGCATTCATATCTATTCACATTGCATTCACATCTATTCACATCACATTCACATCTAGTACCGTTTTCTACTTTCGATACCGATGGGACTTTTCTAAGTTTCTGCCAATTGCTTGGCCTAGTTAAAGGTACTTTTTCTCGATGGATATTTTCATATTCTTTCTCAAATTTTTCAAGTGAAATATATTCAATATTCTTCTTTTTGAGTAAAAGATTCATAAGATTTACAAAAATCAATTTTACCCATATTTCCCAATTAATAATGCTCAAAATTTCACTTTTGATAAATACTCATAATTTGAATTATGCCAATAATTCCTCTTTTATCATTTAATTTCTTGGATCTCAATTATCATGGGAATTCCTTTTTTTGTATAAAATAAATTTACCAAAAATTTCTCTTTTTTCATTTAATTACTTGGATCTCAAATATCATGGGAATTCCTCTTTTTACATAAAAAATAAATTTACCAAAAATTCACCTTTTACCATTTAAATACTTGATTCTCAAATATCATGGAAATTTCTCTTTTTGCATAAAATAAATTTACAAAAAAATTCTCTTTTCTCTTAATCAATTAATTAAGCATAATTATAAAAAAATTATTACTCATGAATACGATGAAAATCATTCTTTTTGCATAGGATGTCCAATCCTAGAATATGGTAGGAAGTCCTCTAAAATAAGATATGTATTATTTTCTAAAAAATTTACCATAGCCTCGTTGCTATTTACTGATAATTCTCAAATTTTTCTAAAGAATAAAATCTTGTAATGGAAATATGATAGTAGTTCCTCTTTTATGCTTAAAATCAAATTATGAATTTAATTCATAATTTTAATCATAATCATAAACTTAATTATGATTATCCCACTAGATTAAGCTAATTCCATTTTTTTTCCAAATTGATAGGATAATCTATTTCTCATTTGGAATCAATAAAAGTAGTTTTTAGCTACTTATAAATAATCTAAAAGAAATAACAATTATTTAGTTAACACAAAATCATAAAAATACCATTTTCTTAATCTCTAGCTTATCAAGCCTAGAGTTTAGCTTTGAATTAAGAAACTATCATTAGGAAGCATCCTTTTTCAAAGGATTTAGCCATAAAGATGGCTATTCTTTTAGAGAGAGATATTTACTTAAAGAAAGCATTACAAATAAGCATAAAGATTAACTTTCTCTGAATAAAGCATTAATACTTTAAGGTAAAGCTTGATTTGAATTAAAACAATTATTTAGAAAACTTCTCAAGCTTGAGAGAAGAAGAAAGTCATTGAGATAAAATGAAAAAAACCATAAAATTTGATTTTACCTCCAAGTTTGGCTTGATTCTCTATTAGTAGTGAAGTCTCCCGACCAATCAATTAGTCCACCAAGAGGAGAAGAGCAACTCCAAGAGTTGTGGTAGAGAGAGAGAGAGCTCCAAGCTCCCAAGAGAGAGAAAAATTTAAGGGATAATAGAAAATATGATTATTTTAATATAAGAGTGGCATGGTATAGCTCCAATATTTTTTTACAAAAGACCAAGGGTCTATTTATAGGTGAGGGAGGCCACTAACCAAGTCCAACTGGGTTCTAGAACTTTCAAGGTTCAGTTTGACTCAATTTGGACAAGATTTGAACCAGTTTGGCTCCCTTTTTTATTTGGTTTGATCCAGGAGAGAGGAGAGATAAAAATATCATAATTTTTTTTAATTAAAAACCCTTCCACACATGTGAAAAAGGCGCCTACCTCAAGAGCCCCCTCTCCTTACCAAGGTATCAAAAAAGCATCAATATTCTAAAATATCTCATTTTTTAGTAATATCTCATAATTTTTAACTAATAAACCTTCTACTAAGTCAACTCTTCATCTTGTGTGAGAACTTACTTATTTTTGGGTATTTTCTTTTATTCTTTAGATTTATCTCATCCCAACACTTGGATTAATCCAATTGGCCCATTGGAAACTTAATTGGACCATAATCCAAAAATTTCTGAAAATGACGACCCTTAGGCTAAGGTCCCTTATACCATTTTCAAGTAATTCCTAATGCACATTGGAAAGTTCATTTTGAACTTTTGTTTCAGGGGAATCCGTTTTAGACTCTAGGAGGATTAGTATATCCAAAAATATCTCAATTTTGCATTATCTCTCTCTAGGCCAAAACAGGGTAAAACAAGATCTTTCTCCTATTTCAGAGAGGGGAATTATATTTCAAGAACAGAAGGGGAGGTTCTTACACCTTTACACCTCAAAATCTAGAGGGAGGAATCTTACATCCTACCCCACTTAAAAAACGCAAGATGTCCTCATCTCACAGAGGAGGAGAAAAAACTCTTTCACCTTAAGATCCAACTGATTCTGGGGTTCCTTATAGTCTGGTCAACCCACGCAGAATCCTAGGATAAAGATTCTTTCTACAAGAAGAACACACAGAATGCATTATCAACAGAGAACAATTCATTCAGAATATATCATTCATATCCTTAACATAATAATGGTCCATCATACCAAAAATTTCATCTGAACATTCCTTCACAAGAATTTTAGTAATTGACATCCCTTAATTAGATCCACTGGGTCAAAGGTTAACAGCAGCAACTTGTCAGCACAACGAATCTCATAGTGATTTGTTGAAGTCATAATCGTCATTCCAGTTACTAACATCATCACTAGGATTCGTCCCATTCATCCTCATTGTGGCTTTGTTCAGCTTATCTTCCTTCAACCACAATTCAGGAATGATCATCTTTCAATCAGAATCCAAATCAACTCATCAATTCTCAACCAGAATTCTAAAATCATATCAACCAGCATTCGAATTCATCATCTGGATAGTATTTTTGCTTATAATTTCAAGGTCTTAGATTTACTCGTATATATCGTCAGTAAAGAGCTGCACATATACCCACGGTATATACGGGTAGTCACGGTCCTTGGAGCTATAAGGTAAATACCATCATATCTAGGCCTCAAGCAAGTCAGGGATTCCATACAATTGCGGTACTTCCATCTGAAAACCCAATTTCCAATTTATGAATCTTCATTCTGAATATCAGTTTGTATGAACTTCATCACACAATTACAATCTTTTACTGGTACTTCATAAATTTTTGACATTTCTGGCTTCTCGGTTGTTCCACTTTAGCTAATTCGCTTTGATACTACCAGATGAAAGATCCCTGCACCCTCCGTGTAATAAAACTCAGGGGTGTGCTAGCAATGAAAGTAGCACTTCTTGCACAGGGCAGAGCCTCTCGCTCGGGGCCTCGCCCATGGATATCCGGATAAGAGACTAATCCCTCAGTTCTTCCAAAACCGAATCCAAAAAAACTTCCCTCGCCCAGCACACATAAGCGATTCCTCCAGGATAATTTTATTCTAACGTAGTCAAGGTCATCACTAACCAAACTGATCCAACTAAACTCGTAAGTCTCATGGTCAGATCAAGGAAAAGACTTGTACTTGGATCATAGATTCCAACGCTTTTTTCCTCATCAAGAGGCACATCCGTTGTTTCTTTTCCATAGAACAAGGGTTATCCGGGATTTACTTCAACTATCATAACTTAAAAGAATTGAATCTCATTTTAGGGATCCAGCAGTCCACCTAACACCATCCAATCTCGTGGGTTAGCTAGCCGCCCAACCACTGTAGTGATAGGATCCATTTAGAAATTTGGTTATGTTTTGTTTCGGGTACTAGGGAAAAGAGTTCCCAGGCCCTCTAGCCAGCGCTTCAAGCAAACTTCATGATAGTCACACCACTTACACACCTAATATGAAATTGCCTGTTTCATAGGTTCAGCTATCTTTAAAACAATCTTTTAATGAAACCATAGTATCACTGATCATAATCCTCCAAAATATCTAGCTTGAATTCTAATTTCCAATCATTCCTTCATCAGTGTACCTATGACATCATTGGCAACCAGAACGCTCACCGCCTGTTCACTCAGGGACCTTTTCTATAGTTCCTAGCTCGTAGTACCCAACAATATAATCACATAAGATAATCCAAATGGACTCTCCGTTGAAGATCAGCAAGATCAACCAACAGATCCATATAAAAGATCCATGGACTCATCCGTTGAGGACCAGCAAAGGCTAACCAACTAGATCCATGCCCGAGTTCAGAAAACAACTCTAACACCTTGTTCCATTTTCTTCCCCGATGCACACGTGGGTATCTTTGGCGACGCAGAGCTCGAGCACCGTATGGTCAGCACCCTCTAGGCTCCTTCGTAGGTCACCTAGCGCTTCACTCATAGGCCATTTCTTTGGTCCCTCATCCACCGTACCGGAAGCTCACCATTTAAATTGAACCGAGGCTGGTCAAGACCTCGGCCGACCTTGCTACGCGAGACATCTTCTATTGACTCTCCGTCAACTCTTGCAACTTTATCACTTAGGTCTTCACGACCTCATTCACAAGAGGGTCAAAATGCTTTCCCAGCATTCTTGACACAAAATAGTCATTTAAAAATAGGTTTCATAAATACGGTTTCTAACGAACTCTCATCTTTCCACATTGTTCCACATCATTTCTTGTTATTCCATATTCTTCTACATCAACTCACATTGCTTATTCCACATCCAGTCATATGTATTCCTATCATCTTCATCCATTCTCATCCAATCACATCATCTTCATCCATCCAATCACATCATATTTCATCTCATCAAATCTATCCTCATCACATCTCATCCATTCAAATCTATCCTCATCACATCTCATCCATTCACATCTACCCATATCCACATCACATCTATCCTCATCAAATCTATCCTCATCACATCTCATCCATTCAAATCTACCCATATCCACATCACATCTCATCCATTCACATCTACCCATATTATCCACATCACATCCATTCACATCACATCCCATTAAAATCTACCCCAATTCACATCACATCCATTCACATCACATCACATCTCATCTCATCCATTCACATCTACCTAGATCCACATCACATCACATGCATCCACCTCACATCTCATCCATCCATTCACATTACATCACATCCATTTATATTCATTCAGATGCACATCTCGTCATATTACATCCATCCACATCACATCTCATCCATTCACATCTCATCACATCACATTCACATTCATTTACATCTCATCATATCATATTCACATCACATCACATCCATTCACATCTCATTCCACCCATTCACATTCATCACACCCACTCACATCCATCACATTCATTCCATCCACATCTATCCTTATCACATCATATTCATTCCATCCATATCACATCACATTCATTACATCCATATAACATCCGTCCACATCTATCCACATCACATCTCATTCATTCCATCCACATTACATCACATCCACATCATTTTACATCACATCCACTCACATCTCATCACATCCACTCAATCTTATCACATCGCATTCACATCTTATCACATCGCATTCACATCTTATTCACATCGCATTCACATCGCATTCACACCTATTCACATCTAGTACCGTTTTCTACTTTTGATATCGATGGGACTTTTCTAAGTTTCTGCCAATTGATTGGCCTAGTTAAAGGTACTTTTTCTCGATGGATATTTTCATATTCCTTCTCAAATTTCTCAAGTGAAATATATTCAATATTCTTCTTTTTGAGTAAAAGATTCATGGGATTTACAAAAATCAATTCTACCCATATTTTCCAATTAATAATGCTCAGAATTCCACTTTTAATAAATACTCATAATTTGAATGATGCCAATAATTCCTCTTTTATCATTTAATTTCTTGGATCTCAATTATCTCATGGGAATTTCTTTTTTTGCATAAAATAAATTTACCAAAAATTTCTCTTTTTCCATTCAATTACTTGGATCTCAAATATCATGGAAATTCCTCTTTTTGCATTAAAAAAAATTTACCAAAAATTCCTCTTTTGCCATTTAAATACTTGATTCTCAAATATCATGGGAATTCCTCTTTTTGTGTAAAAATAAATTTACCAAAAATTTCTCTTTTCTCTTAATCAATTAATTAAGCATAATTATAAAAAATTTATTTCTCATGACTATGATGAAAATCATTCTTTTTGCATAGGATGTCCAATCCTAGAATATGGTAGGAAGTGCTCTTTTAGCATTATGCATAAAAATAAGATATGTATTATTTTGTGAAAATTTTTCCATAGCTTCGCTCTGCTATTACTGATAATTCTCAAATTATTCTACAGAATAAAAACTTGTAATGAAAATATGATAGTAGTTCCTCTTTTATGCTTAAAATCAAATTATGAATTTAAATCATAATTTTAACCATAATCATAAGCTTAATTATGATTATCCCACTAGATTAAGCTAATTCCATTATTTCTCTTTTTCCAAATTGATAGGATAATCTATTTCTCATTTAGAATTAATCAAAGTAGTTTTTAACTACTTATGAATAATCTAAAAGAAATATGCATTATTTTGTTAACACAAAATCATAAAAATATCATTTTCTTAATCTCTAGCTTATCAAGCCTAGAGTTTAGCTTTGAATTAAGAGACTATCATTGAGAAGCATCCTTTTTCAAAGGATTTAGCCATAAAGATGGCTATTATTTTAGAGAGAGAGATTTACTTAAAGAAAGCATTACAAATAAGCATAAAGATTAACTTTCTCTTAATTAGGCATTTAGACTTTAAGGTAAAGCTTGATTTGAATTAAAACAATTATTTAGAAAGCTTCTCAAGCTTCAGAGGGGTTGAGAAGAAGAAAGTCATTGAGATAAATTAAAAAAACCATAAAATTTGATTTTACCTCCAGGTTTGGCTTGATTTGCTATTAGCAGTGAAGCCACCGACCAATCAATTGGTCCACCAAGAGGAGAAGAGCAACTCCAAGAGTTGTTGTAGAGAGAGAGAGCTCCAAGCTCCAAAAGAGAGAGGAAATTTTAAGGGATAATAGAAAATATGATTATTTTAATACAATACTGGCATGGTATAGCTCCAATATTTTTTTATAAAAGACTAAAGGTCTATTTATAGGTGAGGGAGGCCACTAACCAAGTCCAACTGGGTTCAAGAATTTTCCAGGTTCAGTTTGACTCAATTTGGATAAGATTTGAACTAGTTTGGCTCCCTTTTTTATTTGGTTTGATCCAGGAGAGAGGAGAGACAAAAATATCACAATTTTTTTGAATTAAAAACCCTTCCACACATGTGATTTGAACCAGTTTGGCTTCCTTTTTTATTTGGTTTGATCCAGGAGAGAGGAGAGATAAAAATATCATAATTTTTTTGAATTAAAAACCCTTCCACACATGTGAAAAAGGTGCCTACCTCAAGAGTCCCCCTCTCCTTGCCAAGGTGTCAAAAATGCATCATTATTCTAAAATATCTCATTTTTTTAGTAATATCTCATAATTTTTAACTAATAAACCTTGTACACAGTCAACTCTTCATCTTATGTGAGAATTTACTCATTTTTGGGTATTTTCTTTTATTCTTTGGATTTATCTCATCCCAACACTTGGATTAATCCAATTGGCCCATTGGACCCTTAAGTAGACCATAATTCAAAAACTTCTGAAAATGTAGACCCTTAGGCTAAGGTCCCTTATACCATTTTCAATTAATTCCTAATGCACATTGGAAAGTTCATTTTAAACTTCTAATTCAGGGGAATCCATTTTAGACACTAGGAAGATTTTTATATTCAAAGATATCTTAATTTTGGATTATCCCTCTCTAGTTATTTTCTCTCTCTAGGCCAAAACAGGGTAAAACAAGATCTTTCTCCTATTTCAGAGAGGGGAATCATATTTCAAGAACAAAAGTTGAGGTTCTTACACCTTTACACCTCAAAATCTGGACGGAGGAATCTTACACATGCCACAAAAAAAGAGAATGCATGGGAGAGGGAGAGCTTGAGTTCCTTGCTAGCAAACACACGCACACGCACACACAAGAGAAAGCAAAACACAAGAGAGAGATGGATGGCTGAATTTTCTTCTATCTTCTTCTCTTCTCTACAACCATCTATCTAAAAGATAAGAGTACATACTACAAGAGAAAGTACTCTCCTACAATAATATACAATGGTCCGGTCCATAGTGTGAACTCAACTATATGATCTAGCGCTATAACTATACCATAACTCTAGGACTCCAAAGTGGCTATCACATAGTCTGTCATCCACTAGCAGCATATCAACCATAATCTCACCAAACAACCATGCCAATGGCATAAGTGTGGAAGTAGGTCGGTCATCAATGTCATTAGCACTAGTTGATCTCAATATCTCAACACTCCCTCTTGAACTGAACTCCACACATTGCACTCCAAGCAAGCTCCTAAACTTGTGGAGCTTCTCTGTGTCACCTAATTCTCTGTGCTAATATATACTAGATCTACATCACCTGCTAGAACCTTATCCCTCACAAAGTGATAATGCACCTCAATGTGCTTTGTTCTAGCATGGTATACTAGGTTATTGGCCAACTATATGCTACTCATGTTATCCATGGACTCACCCATATCACCAAAGTAGCTTTTGAAACCAAGATACCTCACATGCTACCATAGCAACACCCTATACTCTGTCTCTATACTCCACAAAGCAACTTTACTGCTCCAACTCACAGTAGCACTCCCAAACAAAAACATAAAGCCACTGGGATAGACCTCCTATCTACTATGATACTACTAGCCTAATTAGCATCCGTGTACCGGGTTTGTATACTCTCTGAGCCAAAACTTCAAAACCACGAGTCAAAACTTCCAAGATAAGCCACTTGAACAAGCCTCCAAGACCTTTTCTACCCAATTATGATTCATGGGGAAACACCCCACCTTTACATGTTGGAAAACCAGGCTAGTAGATTCCTTTGATAAGGACCATGAACTGTGATATAAAATAATTTTTGATGAGAAGGATTTTGACTTATAAATGATGTCCACTATAAGTGCTCTAACTAAGGTGGAAAAAAAACATTATACTAGTTGGCTATGATCTCTATGAATGCTTGTGATTTACTACTCCCAAGGCATGCATGACTGTTTGACATTTACATCACTGGCAGTTTTGGTAGCTAGCACCGACATATCTTCGCCACACAGATTCTACAACTAGACTACACCGACTAGTCCACACCTACCCACTCCTCTTAGCATGTTCACATTATGGACCGCATGTATATACTCTATTATGTGTGTTAGTGACTTTATCTTCTTTGTAGACCTCTTTTGTTGTGTGAAGAAGAAGAAGAACTTTTAGCCTCTCACCTTGTGTGTTCTCTCTCTTCTAGGGTTTGTGTGAGTGTGTGTGCTTGCAAGAGCTCAACCTCTCTTCTCCCCTCCATCTTTTCATGGTATCAGAGCTTGGTTCATGCTGAGAATTAAGTGGCAAGCAAGAGAAGCATAGGAAACGGTACGAGGGTAAGAGCATCATCTACTCTTCCCCCTTTGTGTTGGCTACTACACCCTTGTCAGGAGCTCTTTGGCAGATACCGGCAAATGAACTCCAATTGAGGAGCTTTATTTGTGGGAGTAAAGCTATAGGGCAACTATATTGTCCATTGGATATAATTTTTTCTGGCCGAAACCACGTTTTGGGTACGTCTAGACCTCCATTTTTTAGTTTGCAGCGTTCATGGGCACTACGTGTAAGTTTTGATTCTCTGTAGAACTCTGTTTTTGGAACTGCAGAAAGGGTGTTTGGTTGTGTAGACACTGTCTGTATTGCAAAGAGGTCTCAAAGTTTCCATTGGGTGTATATATATAAATTTAAGTCACTGGTTGTGATAGTTTGGGTGCAATATAGTGCCGTTGTGCAGAGAATACAATAGTTTCTGTAGGTTAAAGAAGAGTGCTATTTTTGGTGAGTTTGTGTCGTCAGACAAGATGTCGAATGATGAAATTAAGCAAATTTTTACAGAGAAGCTTGACAAGAACAACTTCCATTCTTGGAGGTTTAGTAGATTGACAAATTTTCTGATGGGAAAATGTTACTCGGATTACATTGAAGGTAAACATGAGGAGGCACCGGAGATACCGAAGATTAATCCAACTGCTCTTTGCAGATGTAAAAGAATTCAAGGATTGGAATCAAGGAGCAAGGAAATTCATGTATTGGCTTTCTATTAGTATACAGGACACCATAATTGGGCATATATAGGATGCCAAGTCACCTAAGGAGGCATGGGATACCTTGGTGAAGCAGTATAAAACCAACACCAAGGCACGAAAGATTTAGTTGAAGAATGAGCTTCATATTGTGGAGAAGAAAAATATGTTTGTGAATGATTATGCCTTGAAGATCAAGGGCATTGTGGAATCCCTTGCATCAATTAGTGTTTATGTTTATTATAATGATGATAAGGTGGAAGTGTGTCTACGTGGTCTCGGGCCATAATACAAGGCGTTTAAGATGTCTATTCAAACTCGCGAGACGAGAACATTCCCAACTTCACAGATTTGGTGTCAATGCTGATCATTGAAAAGAAGAATTTGGGTGAAGATCAATAGTCTGAATTCACAAAACAATAACAGTTCAGAGCAGTAGGCCTTCTACACAAGTTCAGGTAGAGGAAGAGGTAGAGGTCATGGACATGGCCAAGGTGGTGGCCGAACGGGTAATTAGAATTATGGTAAGCAGCAGCAGTAGTTCCAGGATTCGCAAAAACAATAACACACAGGTGGAAGAGCCCAATTTAGAGGCAAGGGAAGTCAAAAAGGTCGTGGTAATTGGCAAAGGCAGCATAATGATAAACAAGGTTGTTTTTATTACAGTAAGCCTGGACATGTGCAGGAAGATTGCTATACGACACGGAGTGACATGCGAAATGGAAAAGTGTAGCAAAATAACTATGCGTCCTCTAGCAAAAATAATGAGGATAATGAAAGGTTGTTTGTTATGCAACATGTAGTTAATGCTATGTCTGGAAATGATGCAACAGCATGTAAGGATGATGTATGGTATGTTGATTCAGGTGCTTTAAACCACATGAAAAGTCATGGTGAGTGGTTCAAGGAAATGAAGAGTCTTGAAAGACCAGGTTTTGTTGAAACATGGGATTACACTGCTCATCCAATTGCCCATGTTGGAGATGTGCCATTGTCTATGTAGGATGGTAAGGTGAAGTACCTTGTAGATGTACTTCATGTTCCAAACATTACAAAGAATCTGGTTACAATTGGCTAGATATTGAGCAGGGTTTGCAGGTCCGGTTTAACCCTGATGGCTGTTATGTAGAAGACTTTAAAGGTAAGTGCAGGTTAGTTGCAAAAGACAACAGAGTGGGTAGAATGTTTACATTGAATATAAATATGTCTGAAGTGAGTGCTATAATGTTTACAAATGGTTCAGGAGTTGTTTACAGACATTTGGCATAAGAGAATTGTGCATGTAAATGTGCAAAGAATGAAGTCTAATGCAAACTAAAGAAATTGTGACTGGGCTACCTAAGTTTAAAGTTGAAGGTATGCAGAAAGTATGTGAAGCATGTCAATTTGGAAAGCACACAAAGCATGTATTTTCACATGACAGAAATGTGAGAAAGAATGTACTAGATATTATGCATTTAGATGTAGGGGGTCCTGCAAAGACTATGTCCATGGGTGACTTACATAGCAGGTACAATACGTAACATTCATTAATGACCACATGAGGAAAGTGTGAGTGTATTTCATGAAGGAGAAGAGTGAAGTGTTCACTCATTTTCAGAATTTCATAGTGATGGCTAAAAAATAGACAGGAAAGCATGTGAAGTGCCTAAGGTCAGATGGAGGGGGAGAATACTTCTCCAATGAGTTCTCTAAATTCTTGTGAAACAATGGTATTCAAAGACAATTTACATGTAGATACACTCTGCAGCAAAATGGAGTTGCTAAGTAGAAAAACAGGCACATTGCAGAGATAGCACGAGCATTGATGGGCAGAGAAGAATATGCTGCATAGCTATTGGGCTGAGGTTGTGTCTACAACAGTTTATATCATGAACAGGACTCCTACTATAGCCATACATGACGTAACGCCAAAGGAGGAGAGGTTTAATATGGCAGGAAACCTGATTTGTCTCACTTAAATTTTTTTGGATGTATTGCAAATTTGCATATGTACATGTGCCAGATGAGTTGTGTACTAAGCTGGATCCAAAGGCAAAACAATGTGTGTTTATTGGGTATTCCCTTGAGCAAAAGGGATATAGATGCTATAATCCTGCTACACGTGAATTGAGGGTAAGCAGGGATGTTGTATTTGATGAGATTAGTAGCTGGTATGCTGATGAAAAAGATGTTGTTTGGGACTGATGTAAGTGGAAATGTTGTTGCACAAAATCCAAGTCAGCAATCACAGTCAATCATTAAGTGAACCAAGAGAGTCCTCATCCAGTGGTTTTGTTGATAGACCATGGAGTGGCAAGCTGCGTCATAATACCAATCCTAGAAATGTAGTTGGTGCATCACATAAAGACAAAGAGAAAGTGGTTGAGCCCCTTTGTATGCTTGATATTTCTACAGGGCATTCTCTTGTTGATGGAGATTCTAGTGGCTCAGAGATGAGCCTTGATGAGGAGCTTGGGATTCCAGCAATGAGGACACCTGGTGTGAAGAAGGCTATGGAAGCCATGAATACAAAGTTACGAAGATATGGAAGAGTTAAAAACCCTATACACTTATGATGGTTATATGGCACATCACTATGCTTATATGGAAAAAGTTGTGTAGGTTGTAGAACCCACATGTTTTGATGAGGCTATTGGAAATGTGTGTTGGGAGAAATCTATGGATAAGGAGATGGATGCATTTTATGGAAATGAGACTTGGGATTTGGTGCCATTTCTTGAAGGCAAGAAAGCTATTGGTTGTAAGTGGGTGTATACAGTGAAACATAACAGTGATGGTAGCATAAGCAGGTACAAGGCTAGATTGGTAGCCAAAGAATATGGGCAGACACATGGGATTGATTATGAGGAGACATTTTTCCCGGTTGCAAAGATGGAAACCATGAGAGTTGTGATTACAGTGGCTACAGCTACTACAGGTTGGTTTTTACATCAGAATGATGTAAAAAATGAGTTCTTGCATGATGGTGACTTGTAAGAAGAAGTGTATATGGATCAGCCACCTAATTTTGAGGATACAGGTCACCTAGAGTATGTATGTAAGCTTCATAAGGCTTTGTATGGGCTGAAGCAAGCTCCACGAGCATGGCATGACAAGATTGTTAAGTATCTTGTCACTATTGGTTTTCATATGGCAGATGCGGATCACTCTTTGTATGTGCACAAGAGTGATAAGGGTATTGTGATCATCACCATATATGTAGATGATCTTATTGTTGGGGGTGACAACTTGGATGAGATTGAGCATGTGAAAAGTCTTCTCAAAAGGAAGTTTGAGATGAAGGATTTGGGAGATGTGCACTACTTTTTGGTAATTGAGGTCATTAGCACACCTGATGGTATTTGGCTATCAAAGAGACAGTATGTATTGGACATGTTGTCCAAGTATGGGATGGCTGATTGTAAATCAATATCGGTGTCGTTAGATCAAAATGTTGTCCAAGTATGGGATGGTTGATTGTAAATCAATATTGGTGTCTTTAGATCAAAATGGCAAGCTTAGTGTGAATGCAGGTTATGTGTTGGAGGATCCCACTATGTACAGGAAGATTGTGGGGAGTTTGATCTATGTCACTATGATCAGCAGGCTAGATTTGAGTTACATTGTTGGCTTAGAGGGCCAGTTTATGTAGGTTTTGCGCAAAGCACATCTTGACAGTGTGTGTCGCACACTTTGGTATTTGAGGCCCACTGTTGATTATGCATTGTTTTATGCAGTAGGTGTACCATTGGAGATATATGGGTACACAAATGTAGATTGGGTGCAAGTAGCATCTCAGACAGGAGATCTACCAGTGGAATTATGTTTTCATTGGGGAATGTTTCTATGACATGGCAGCAAGAAGCAACCCAGAGTTTCCTTGTCAAGTACAGAGGCAAAGTACAAAGGATCTGTGGTGGTAGCGTGTGAGGTAGCTTGGTTATGCAAGCTACTTGTTGCTGATTTGGGGCTGCATGTGGAGAGAAAGGTTGTCGTCATATATTGTGACAATCTTAGCAGTATACAGTTGGCCAGGAACCCAGTTTTCCATGCACAAATGAAACACATTGAGGTACATTACCACTTCATCAAGAAGAGAGTCTTGGCAGGCGACGTCGACTTGGCCTACATCATCAGCACACAGGATCAGGTTACTGACATCTTCACGAAGGCCTTGGGAGCTAAGAAGCTCCATAGATTTTGAGATATGCTTGGAGTTCATGAGCTCGAGTTTAGCGTGAGGGGGAGTGTTGAGATGTCAAGCTTAACATGAGCTGACACTCACGAGGTGTGACTTTCGAGTGTGATAAGAGTGAGAGGTGGCAGGGGATTATGAGTAGAATGTTCAGTCGTGGCTTCACTCGACCGAGAAACCTCCTGTTGACTAGTCAATCACACATCCTATAGCCTTCATCCATGTGAGACCAAGTATTACTAGTTTAGGTAATGTTCTTGTAGGCATAACTAGGATGTCTCCCACCAGGTGCTTGTTATCACAATATATTTCAATTTGTACTAGTCCAAGAACCTTTTGTTCCTACCATTGATACCTTTCACCTTCAAAGAGGTATCTATGAGTTGAGGTTTTCCCAATTGATTACATGCATTGAAGGAAATTAAATTTTCAAGAAATGCATTATATAGCACTTTACCATAAGGGCTAGGCAATTGAATGGAGGTTCGAAGAGGTGCTATGTTCTCCTCTATGTCCCCTTCAGCTTCTCCTATAAAGGCTTGTGCGGATCCAAGGATAGCTTCTCGTGTTTTTGCTGCTATGATATTTTCATTTTTTAGCTTCTTATCAAGCTTGAGCTTTCTTTAATTCCGTTTTTTCCTTGGCAACTGTCTTATCATGTGTGACCTGCAAGGTTCCTTGGTAAGAGGACCATAATACTTTTTGAATTTACTGCCATTAAGGAAGCCTACGGTTTCAACCCCATCAAGGGTTTCAATATGCATGGTACCTTGAGGTGCTATTTTGTAGACTCAAAATGATCCTTTTCTGGTATCCTTAAGTTTCTTTTTTTTGTTGTAGACTCCATACATAAGTACTTGGTCCTCATTGATTTCCTTATCCTTGAGATTATTATCAATTCACTTTTTTCTTCAATCCTTTTTTGTTAGCATGTTCTACATAGCAATTTGTCTTTCTTCCTCCAGTTTTTCAAGAATAAATGGCCAATCGGCCAACATGTTACCCTCAAGTCTCTCAACCACTGCTACCCTTAAGCTAGGTATCATGAATTCCTAGGGCATTACTGCCTCAACCCCATATACCATTTTAAATGGTGTGCAAATTTGTAAGAGGTTTGGTAAGCCCATAAAGTTCATGTGAGCTTGAATTCCCAATCATTGCATTGAGATTAAATAGTTTTTGTTAATATGAAAATGATGACTTTGTTGGTGCTCTCAGCTTGACCATTTTCTGTGGGGGTAGCACGGAGTGGACTTGCGGTGTGAGATCATGAATGTTGTGGTGAGATGTTGGATTACATCATCTATAAAATGTTTCCCTTTGGTCACTCACAAACTCGAAAACCAAAGTGGGTAATGATATTCTCATAAAGAAACTTAGTTGTAGCCACAGCGTCCACTTTTCTTGAAGCTCCTGCTTCAGCACATTTTGTGACATAATCCATAGCTATTAAAATTCACCATGCTTGTGTGCTACACGTAGTTGGACTAATGGGTCCCACAAAATCAATGCCCCATTTTATAAAGGGTTCTAGAACTTTAAGGGTGCAAGGGCATTATGTCCCTCTTTTGTGGTTTAGCACATCGTTGTGGCACTCACGTCACATCCTTTGACAAATGGTGCACAATCTTTGAAGAGTGTGGGCCACCCAATAGCCCAATTATAGTATTTTTCTTGTAGTAATATATGTTAAAAAGATTCCACCCACTACCCCTTGGTGTGCTTGTTCAATGATGTATAAGTATTTTTCCTCCCTAGGGTAGCATCTCAACATGTTATTCTTAACTTGTCTATAAAGAGTTCCAATAATAAATTTGGAAGGTTCTACTTCTTTAAGCAACCTCCTTGCTAGATATTTCTTTAGCTTCTTTGGCTCTCAAAAACCATTAGCTAGAAATTTAATGATTTTCTCACTCCACTCTGGTATAGCCTCAACTTTCTAGTGTCAAGTAGATCATCATCTATTCCAATTGGTGCTTCACCATTAGGTATACAAGATAGATGATCAGCCACCATGACTTGTTTCTTTCCAAGTATTACAACCACTATGAAATTAAATTCAAGAAGAATCAACAACCACCATTAGGTATACAAGATAGATGATCAGCCACCATGACTTGTTTCTTTCCAAGTATTACAACCACTATGAAATTAAATTCAAGAAGAATCAACAACCACCTCTAGTGATTGTCCCTTTTAGAGCAAGGTTTATTGACAAGGTATAGCAAGGCTTTGATGATCAACATAGAAAAATAATTTATTAGCTAAAAGGTAATGTCATAATTTCTCCATGGCGTATACCATTCCTAAACCTTCATGCTCTATGGTAGTATAATTCATCGCAGCCTCACATAACTATTGGTTGGCAAAACTTATAGGGTAGTCCAGTTTTTGTTCACTTAGCTGAGCTATGACGCATCCAATTACAAAGTTAGAAGTATCAATATGCACATGGAAGATGGCATCCCAGTTTAGCACTCGTGATATGGGAGCACCAGCCAAAGCTTGCTTTAACGTATCATAGTCTTGTTGGAATTCTTCTGTCCACTAGAATATAATGATAATGTTGTACAAGGGACATGAAATCTCACTATAGAAGAGGATGAATCACCTATAGTAGTAGCCTACATGTCCCATAAACCTTTGGACTCCCTTGTAGTTTGTTAGTGGGGGTAATTTCAAGATAATTTTAATTTTAATCTCATTTGTGAAAATCCCATTCTTGGACACTATATGTCCTAAGATAACTCCATGTTTAACCTAAAATTGGCATTTGAATGGATTTAATGATACGTGATAAAGTCTGCATAGTTCAAATACCTTTCATAAGCAGGATAAATTCTCCTTACATGAGACAAATAAATGCACAAATCATCTAAGAAATCTTCAAGCAATGTCCTTAGAAAATCTTTAAAGGAAGTGTTCATAAGCCATTAAAATGTGGCTGGTGCATTCGTCAAGCCAAATGCGTAAACTTTGTGTCTGTAACAAAAGCAGTTTTACTTGATCCTCCTCTCTGGAGTAATGAAAATTTGGTTATATCTTGAATACCCATCTAAGAAGTTATATCCTCCTTTAAGAGCTACTTGTTTGAGTGCGTGTTCTGAATATGGAAAGGGGTGATGATCTCATCTTATTACTGCATTGACGTTTTTGAGATTGACACATACTCGTAATTTTGCATTATTTTTTGGCACAACCATGATGGGTGACACCCAATCAAAATGTTCAATCTCATAGATGAATCCTCATTCAATGAGATTTCCTATCTCTTCTTTAACAATTTTAGCATACTTTGGATTCATTGGATAAGGTCATTGATGGATGGGGACAAGTTTAGCATTTGGTACCATGGGGATTGTGTGCTACACAACCTCAACAGAGCAGAGTATGTACTCCCTTCATATCATGGTAAGTCAATGAAAAGTAATCCTTATATTCCTTGAGGAGATCTATGAGTTAATCTTCCTGATTGTTGGGAGTGAGGTCTTTTGCTATAAAGACTGGTGTCTTAGGTTCTTCCCCAGGTTCAGCCAAGTCTACTTCCTTTACTAAAATCGAGATCATCATAGACTCCTTTAGCTTCACTTCTTGGGTTTCATGTGGCATTATTTACGCACATACACCTATTAACTCCTAGTCCACCCCCAAAACTAGTTCTCAAAATAGGTAGGGCTAAGTGGGGTTTCGTGTGTTAATCAGTTATATGTTTTAAAATTTATTACTAACATAAGGGTGTATTTTAACACATCATAAGGATCTCATCAAATCCCCTTATCTCAAAAATTTCATGGTTAACCATTAATTATTCATTAATCAAAAATTTCATGGTTAGTCTTAATAACTCTAGAAAGTGAGTTAATTAATATTACATCTAATGTAAGAAAGAGGGGTTAGGACACTTGGGTAGCACCCAAGATGCACCCCCATATTGTCCATAATACCTAATCATCTTTGAATTCCTTAATCAATCCTAATTATCACTAATCATGATCTAATTTTATGAATTTTCTAAAAACACTCTACCTTTCACCATTTTTCAAAATTGAAGGCATCGTGGGCTTAGAAATTCATAGGGGAAGATAACCCAAAAGAAAGATCTCAAATCTCATGCCTAATTTAGGATTAGTAAACTAAGTTAGCTCACTAATCACTCAAGAAGCTTGTTAATTAGATTGTTGTTTCTAGTCAAAATAAATGCAATCAAATCACCCAAACCAAAAGACCTAGCAGCCACACTCATGCAGCAAATGGCTGAGCATAACGAAAAGTTGGGTTAAGAAAAGAAAACATAGGAAACTCTATGACTATAACTTATTCCATCCAAGAACATCCCAACCATGTCTATGCATCCATGAAGTGCACTAGATGACCAAAAGATGGTATCAACATATCCATCTATATCTATTTGTGTGTGTGCATGAATGTGTGTGGCTTGTCTATGTGGTATATATGTGATGTTATGTGCGCATTGTGTGTGCATGGGTGTATGTGTTTGGAGGCTCAAAATTTTCCTGTGCAATTCAAACATTTTTATCCATGAAATAGTGAAACTCTATTCCTTGCCTCACATTATTTCCATTTCTCCATTACCCTATTTCTCAATATTCCATTTTGTGGAACACTCGGGGGGGTTCACTATATGTAAACTCTCTATATCACGTGCATTGAAGGCCTATTTTAAAAACCCCTTATTTGTAAATTTTTCATGAATAAAACACACCCTTTTTCTATTCAATCTATAAATACCCCCTTTAAATGGTATCCTTTTGTATGTAAAAAATGTGTAAAAAAGGGACTTCAAAAGCCCCTTCTGTTGAACCCACGTGCTACGCTTACATATTTATGAGTGACCCCCCTGAGGTGGAACACAATTTCAATGCATATAACCAACAAGATCATCATTTATTACATAAACTTTCTTAGGCATATCTCTTGTTTGCTAGGTTTTTTAGCATAGTCTATATATGAAAACATGTGGACATGCCATTCCCTGCTCCTATATCTTCCCAATAATATGTGTTCCTTTTTGTTCATGTTCTTAGAAACTAAGATACAAACCCTCACAAGTGAATATGTAAGATGCTTATGTATATGTATGCTACATATGCACAAGCATAAGCTTGTGTACATATGCACTTATGAGACTATGTATGCATATGTATAAGGTCATAATCTTATGTGCATACATAGGAATAAGCAAGATTATGGATGCATATTTTATTGATATGCATGCATAAAGCAACAATATCATTAAAAAAATAAAGCATTTATACTAAAATATTCCTTACCATTAAATATTCAATGAGTACACATTTATATACATGCATAAAGTAATAAAATCGAATCATTAATAATAATAAAAAGCAAGGAGTTTAGATTAAAATAGTCAATGAAATGAACCTATCGGCACTTTAAGTGAAGTTTCTTCCTTGTTAACTGCTTCTCCTCCACACCCACCTCTTTGCCTTTTCCACTCTTGGAGGTGAAGCTTCCACTCTTGTCAGCTCCCATGTGGTAGTATCTTCCTTCGAGGCCAATGCACCCCATAATGTATCTCCATCAAACCCTGAATCTTGTATGATACAAAAGAAGAAGAAGGATTCATGCCAAGGTAGGGAGGTATAATGGTAAGGAAGAGGCACGCAAGATAAAGAGCATATGTTGTGGAATATTGTTGAGATATCAATCTCAACTAGTCCAGATATGGATGACATGCCAGGATGTCAGCTCCACACATGCTCTTAGTGAGATTATGTGTGATATATCGCTAGTGAGATACAAGTTGTGTGACCATTTTGGTTTACTAGAGTTATAGCATAGTTATAGCACTATGCCACAATTATGGCATAGTTATAGCACTATGCCACAATTATGGCATAGTTATAGCACCAACTCATGTAGTCAGGTTCACACTGTGGACTTGACCTTTGTATGTTATAGTAGTAGGAGAGTACTTTCCCTTATAGTATGTACTCTTATCTTAATGTTACAATTGTAGAGAACAGAAAAAGAGGAGAATAGAAGAAAATCAGCCATCCATCTCTCTTGTGTGTGTGTGTTTGCTTACAAGGAGCTCAAGCTCAGCCTTTCTCCCACGTTCTTCTCATGGTGTCAGTAGAGCATCGGTTCATGTGAAGAGCTTGAGAGGTAATAAAGAGGAAAGATAAGGTAAGTAAAGAAAGTGGTACACCAGTGAGGGTATTTCCATCTCTTTCCCTTTGCCATTTGGAAGAAAATCTATGTAGATAGCTGCTAGGCAAGAGTAGTAGAGGTAGGCACAACAATAAGATGTATTGTCGCACGTTAAGGTACACTTTACAGTGAAGAGAAGAGGTATCATATTATGTGGGAGATGTTAATGATTTCAGAATTTGGATTTGAGGCCATTTTGGACCTCATCCCTGTTTTTTCTCTGCAAGTTTTTTGTAAGAAAAAGAGGTCACTCTAGATGCAAGGGAGCCAAAGAAGCTGAGATGGATAGCAAAATAAATCTCATTGAAAATCACATAGTGCTATTATTATGGCAAACCAGGGCATATAGCAAAAGACTACTATAAAATGCAAAATGATAGAAAAAGTAAGAAAGAGCAAGTAAGCAAGTAGGTTGAAGATAGAAGTAAACACCTTTTTGTGATGTAGCATATGCTTAGGTCCATGGCTACATATGCACCAAATTCATAAGATATACGGTATGTTTATTTGAATACATTTAACCACATGACTAACCATGGTGAATGGTGTAGAGAAATAAGGGATTTGGAAAAACCATGTTATGTAGAAATAGGTAATGATACAATGCACCATAGTGTGCATGTTAGAAAAGTCCCTTTTTCTATGCAAGATGGAAAAATGAAATATTTTGTTGATGTTCTTTATGTGCCAAATATAACAACACTTGGTTTTTATTAGTAGGAAAATGATTGAGCAAGTGAGGTTTAACTCTCACTTGGTTACAAAGGATTTCAATAACCAATACCAATTGGTTACAAAGGAAAACATAGTTAATCGAATGTTTACATCAAATGTAAACATGCCTGAAGTGAAGATTGTAATGTTTGCACATGGTATGGGTGTGATTATAGACATTGATATTCGGCATAACATAATGGGCATGTCAATATTCAGTGGGCATGAAGAATATGAAAGTGTTACAAGTTTACCAAAGTTTGAAGTGGGTGGAATGCACACAATATGTGAAGCGTGCCAATTGGACAAGCAAGGTAAGGTTTTCGAGGCATTTTGGGGCTTGTTTGCATGCCATAAGGTTTTTTCAAACATCCCAGGTGATGAGTCCTATCTAGAAATTTCATTAGTGTCTACTGTTTTCGTAGCCTTACCAGATTCATACCATGGTTTTGCATCCACACTTTGTCTCTCATGAGATGAAGGTAACACCAATTTCCTTACGTATGATGAGTTGGTTGTTAGCACTGCTCTTGTAAGAAGGAAAATTTTTGAAAACCAACTAGTATGTGTGTGGGAGGTCAACATTCACTACCATTCAAAAGGTAAAGGCAAAGCCTTTTCTCGAGGCGGCTATAAGCCAAGAGTGAGTAAGGTAGATTGCTTACTATTTCAATTCCATGTCCATATGTCTTTAGAAATCATGATTGCAATGTAAGTGTGGTTGTGATAGTAGTAATAGGTTACGATTCTCTACACTTTTTTAAAAAAATGGAAGGAAGGAACACACTCTTCATCCCTTTTTATGAAGTGAGAGGGGAGGTGTGATGCTCCTTGCATTAATAGCACTTTGATACCCATGTGATGCTCCTTACATCAATAGCTTTAGGACTTGTAAGACTAGAAATTTGATTCTCCACCCAACCATATCCCAAATAGACCCTAAACACATAGTTATATAGGCCTAGGTGATGCATGACCATCCAACTTCAGCCCCTTGACCTTTCAATGGCTAGGCATGGCCCTTTCACTATCCAATGCCTCCTCAACTTCCCCTATAAGGGGATGCCTACTTTTGTGGCCTTTGGGATTCCCTTATGAAGCATCTACATCCCTTTTACATTGACCTTAATGCCTATTAACCATTCCTTTAGGTATTTCCAATTTGAAATTCCCTGAACCTTATTTATATGCAAACCTTTTATATATAAATAATCTTTTCTATTCTTACCTTATAGTGTTTCTTGTCAGTCTCATAACAGGAGGGGAGTGCCCAGTCCACCAGTGTGGAGAACGTCACCACCCACCCATCCCCTATTCTCTGCACTTTTACATGGAGAAATGTGGAAGCATCCCACCAAAATTATTTCCCATATGCTATCATACTATGATATGGATATTAGATTTTTCATTGACCATTGCCTTAACAAAACAATGTCACTCAAGTCCAAGTTAAGCACAAAAATTGATTTCAAAAAATTTGGAACATACACGATGTTGAAATTCCTTGCCTAACAAATAGACCCTACCTTGATAGCTTATGATGCATAATTTGCACACTAAACTTGCCTTCCATCTTCCGCATAATGAAGGCTAGTAAAGCACTTTTCATGAGAACTTTTATTCCTAGAAGCATCATTATCTACATACCATGTTAGGATTCACTCTCCTTTATTGCATTCATGATCATAAGAACTTTCATATGTAGGAAGAGTATCACATGGATTGGTGTTAATTGTCCCAATCCAATGCATTCATGATCATAAGCACTTCCATATGTAGGAAGAGTATTACATGGATTGGTGTAAATTGTCCTTGTGCAATCCAATGCCCATTTTTTGAATTTTCTAAACCAAAAGCAACACTTGTGATCTCTTCTATGAACAAAAATTCCACCAACTTGGAATGTTTTTTCAAGGTCCAAAATCTTACAGATTTTTCTTCATAAGATGTCCAATTTGCTACATAGCATCTTCTTTTATTCAATAATGAAGTGTTTTTTTTCACTGAAAAAAAAACTCAAGTCTCTTCTTTTGTTTGCTAATGTAGTGTGTGGGCTTTTCACAAAAATAACAATTACCCTTTTATATGGGGTGATCTTATGAATTTGGGTCCTTTTTCTTATGATGTTTTTTAGAGCATGCTTCTTTTTACTCCATGGCTCCTTTCTTTTTGTAATAAAAGTATGTTCATTGTTTAAATTTGTATGTTTTCCTCTTACAAGAGGAATCCAAGCTATTCAAAACTCAATTATGCACTTATAGATGAGATAACAATGCCATAGGAAGAAGGTAAATGTTTGTCTATGTTTAAAAGCTAATCCCTATGATCTAAAAGTTTTAATTTATAATAGCTTGAGCTTGGATGAGCCAATAGAGCTCAACCTTGAAGAAACAAGTATCACTTTGCAGGTAAATTTTATGCTTAAATTACATTTTTGTAATAATTCAGAGGGTGAGAGAAATCGTATGACAAAGATTTATTATAAACAAGGAATGATATAAGATAAAAATACTTTGAAATTTTACGGCTATCAATGCTATTGAACATAAGTTATGAAGAACTCGATTCTCCCACTAAATCTATAGAAAAATATTCCAAGACATTTCACGCCAAGCAATAGAAAAAGATAGAAAATTATATTTTTTCACTCCAGGGTCCCATTAAAACTTACACAAAATCACACCCAAGAAATAGTAGGATAGAAATTTAAACTTTCACACTCGAAGGTCCCATTAAATCTCATAGAAAATGACTTAAAGGATAGAAAAAACAACTTTTGTGCTATAAGGTTCCATTAATACTCACATAATGATTTGGAATTTTGATGATTTAACACATTCTCACATAAAAAAAAATGTTTAAAATAAGGATGTATGGATGGATGTTTTATAGATGTACATGTCTAGTATTTTGACAGTGGTGGTCCTAGTAAGCACATTACTTCCCATCGCGGTTTGTTCTCATCACTTGAATCTTCTCCACAGAGAAACACTTAACATGTGCAAACAACTCCTCATATCTTGTAAAAGGAGTTGCTAAAATTGTTCTCACTGCAAATGGTGGAATAATCATGCTTTCAAATGCATTATATATATACCAAGAATCAAGAAGAACTTATTATCTATCTCTGCCATTGCCAAGGTTGGCTTAGTGGTTCAATTTGAGAATGACAAATGCATTGTTAAAAATCAACCTAAATAGGTTACAAATTAGCATGTTTTTCAGCTCACAAATCAAGAGAATGATGTAGTTGATGAGGAAAGAAGGGAAATTGTGGAGTCTCAAAGTATGCCAAAATGGCTAGTGCAAACATTACGTGACAACAAATTGGCCACTCCTTTGCCTTAGTAGAACACATGAAGGATCTCATCATGCATCTCTTGTTGATGCAAGTTATGCTCTTATTGCCAGTTTATGTGATGAAGAGGAACCTTTCTCGTTTGATGAAGCAAAGAAATCTATAAATTGGATGAGTGCTATACAATCTAAGTGTGATTCAATCAAATTGAAGAAATATTTATATAGTCTTAAGCAGGCTCCCATAGCATGGTATGAAAAGATACATGCAAACTTGGTTGCACAGGGTTTTTGCAACATCCCAACTGACAGTACCCTCTATATTAAGGGGACTAAGGATGTTTTATTGGTCAGCGTGTTATACGTTGATGACATGCTTCTCACAGGCCCTAATGATGATCATATTTCAACTTTTATAGTATAGCTGATTTAGAGAAGTCTTTTGAGATGTCAGATCTTGGACCGTTGCACTATTACTCACGCATTGACTATTGACAGCGTAATGATGGCATTGTTATGTTGCAGAGGAAATACACAGATGCATTGTTGAAGAGGTTCAATATTGAAGACTATAAACTTGTTGCTACACCTATGGAGCCAGGTTTATGACTAAGTCTTAAAGATGCAAGTGACTCTTTTGATGCTAGCTTGTATTAAGAAGTTCTTGGATGCCTTATATTTTTGTGTAACACCAGGCTTGACATTCAATATGTGGTCTCAATATTGAGCAGATTTATGCATAGTGCAGGCACAAAGCATTGGCAATTTGTCAAACGGGTAATCCGCTACCTAAAGGGCAATATGCACTTTGGTATATTTTATCAAGAGAGACAAATCACAGCTGCATGCATTTACAGACTCAGACTAGGCTGGATGTTATGACACACGAGTGTCCACGAGTGGTTTTTTATTTCGCCTTGGTGATTCATGTATATCATGGCTTAGAAAGAAGTAACCCACTATGGCCACTTCTAACAGGGTAGCGTTTACAGCTATAGTTGAGTGTATTTGGCTCAGGTGCCTTATTGCTTATTTAGGTATTGGTGAGTCCTTAGCCACTACCATCTTCACTGACAGTCGAAGTACTATGCGAGTTGCGAGGAATCAACTTTTTCATGCTCGCACAAAGCACATTGAGGTGCACTATCATTATGTTAAGGAGAGATGCTCTGAAGGGGAAATCAACTTAGCTTATGTGCCAACACATGACAACTTGGTTCATGAAGGCTCTCCCACGAGAGAAGTTTGAAGCTTTTAGCAAATCTTTAAACTTACTTCCCTTTGGGGACTAGTCTGGGCTCTCCATCAGAGTCCAAAGAGCCTGGCACATTTCTGTACTTCTAGTGTCAACTCACCCCTTGTTCACATCATCACTCCTGGGGGGGTTTGTAGCCATATTTGGTAGTGATGTGTGTGAACACACACTAGGACCAATCGGGACACTTTTTCCCTCTTTAGGAGGTTTTTTTCCCGTGCTAGTATATACCCATCTTAGGGTATACTTTTCATCTTTGTACAACACACATTCATTATCTATCTATCATCTCATTGTATGCTCTCTTGAGCTTCTCCACAATGTGTGTGTGTGTGTGTGTGTGTGTGTGTGTGTGTGTGTGTGTGTGTGTGCACGCGCGCGCTCGCATGCTCGCATGCACGCACATGTGTGTGCATTCCTGCAACCCTATTTCCAATAATGCGATTCCTTTACTTGATGTTTTTGGACATTCTATTGGAAAAATCATGAGTTCTCCCTCCTATGCTACTACTCTCATTCAAGGATAGAAAGCTTTGTTACACCACCTACATTTGTCAGGTTGGTCCCCAAACCAAGGAAACTCTTTGACTATGGAGAGAATTTATTGGAGTAGGGTGTTTGAAGCGCCTCTTGCATTATACCAACCAAGGAAGTCCTATATCCTTTCCATACTTAGAATTCACCACATATGAGATGCTATTGATGAGCATGGTATGGTTTTTTCAACCAAGGAAGTCCTATATCCAACCATACTTAGAATTCACCACATATGAGATGCTATTGATGAGCATGGTATGGTTTTTTCATTTCCTAAACCAACCAAACATTGTCATTTGGGATTACATCATAGGTTAATTTGGAGGTCATTATGGAGATGATGCAACCAAGGAAGTCCTATATCCTTTCCATACTTAGAATTCACCACATATGAGATGGTATTGATGAGCATGGTATGGTTTTTTCATTTCCTAAACCAACCAAACATTGTCATTTGGGATTACATCATAGGTTCATTTGGAGGTCATTATGGAGATGATGCAACCATTGCAGCTAGCCCCTACGCTTCAAGAAGAAGGCAAACTAGGAGATTGGATTTTTGACACGCATCTCCCTAGACAACGGACACCTTTTCCTTTTCATCAGCTCACAATTTCTAGGGAGTACAAGCTCCTTTGCCCCCCCCCTCCCCCCTAGATTCATGAGCATGTGAGTCATCTATGGAGGATGTCTAAATCCTTTCCTTGGTGGAAAGTGGTGGCATTGGGACAGATATAGAAGAGAAAATTACCCTTGACATAATGATTATTTCTATGGAGATGTATTATGGGTGTTTATTCAGTGGGGATTAATTTGGCACGTAGACACGTTGCTTCCGACCTCATGTAGGTGATGTTCTCACCCACGTGAGAGATAGTGCCCCATCTTCTGTGGTACTACTCCCACTCTTAAGACCTCTTGGACATATTGTCTCAAGGCACCTACATGCATGATTTCTAGGCAGACTTCTTGGACATATTGTCTCAGGGCACCTACATGCATGATTTCTAGGCAGACTTCTTGGACATATTGTCTCAGGGCACCTACATGCATGATTTCCAGGCAGACTTTTTGGGAGGCAGTTTTTGCTTTTTTGTCGACTCTCTCCACCATTGCTATCTTATGCAGTCTTTTGGGATTGGATGAGATTTTGGGCACTCCGGACTTTCTACGATGTCTAGAATCAGCTGGTTTTTTTTGTTATTCATGTTGACCCTTTTTCCTTCTTCCGTACAATGCTCCATCTTATGTGGTACTGCTCCCTCTCTTGAGCCCTCCTGGATAAATTCTCAAGGCACCTCTACTGGCATGATTTCTATAGGTAGACGTTTTGGGAGACAATTTTGGCTTTTTGTCAACTCTCTCCACCATTGCTAGCTTATGCAGTATTTTTCGATTGGACGAGATTCTGTGCACTCTGGACTTTCTACCATGTCTAGAATCAACTGCTTTTTTCTGTTATTCATGTCGATCCCTTTTCCTTCTTTTGTAGATCACTTTATCGGTCTCTCAGATATTTCTTTGATCTTGGAGAGCTCTCTTTTCGAGCTTGAGGTGTTTTCCCACTGTTTCTGATCTGAGTCATAGTTGTCCCACTTTAGGATAGCTATGAATGTACATTACTTTTATTAATGAAGCAATGGTTTCACTAAAATGTGCATGTGCGTGTGCATGTGTGTGTGTGTGTGTGTGTGTGTGTGTGTGTGTGTGTGTCAGAGAGAGAGAGAGAGAGAGAGAGAGAGAGAGAGAGAGAGAGAGAATTATATTAGCACCTACTACAAAGACCCAAAGGGTCTATAACACTAAAAGTGTTAGAGAATACACCCATCAAATGACATATCATGTAGTGGATTATTTTTATTTTTTCAAACATCTAGAGTGATGAAAAACAGGTAGAGGGAGAGGAGACACACACACAGGAGCAAACCCTAATGTATTATCAAACCCTAACCATAGAGGGAAGCCATCTCCCTTCTCACACAATGCATAAAACCATAATCCATAATCTACAACACACTACATGTGTTGTGTCCACACACTGCTAACCCTAGCTAATGTCCACACACTATGACCAGCTGGATGCGGTCATTTATGTCTCACACATGTTACTACCTAACATGCCAGCACATAGTGCAACTGGCACAAGCTGACATCGAGCTTGAATCTCAATAGCCCCTCTCAAGCTCATGATGTACTGCCATAGATGAAGATGTAGATGAGCTTGGGCTATCAAAGCTCTCAGCACTCCCCCTCAAGCTCATCCCATGTACTCCCAACATAGTACGGAAGTACTCAAACTTCTCCCTGTTAAGTGGCTTTATAAAGATGTCGGCCACCTGCTCTTCAGTCTTCACATACTCCAAATCCACTGTACCATCCAACACTTTCTCTCTGACAAAATGATAGTGGACCTCTATATGTTTGGTCCGTGCATGAAAAACTGGATTCTTGGCCAACTGTATGCTGCTCATGTTGTCACAATGAATGACAGCCTTGCACAAGGTGAGAGGCTAAAAATCTTCTTCTTCTTCTTTACAACACTCAACACACCATATACAAAGATAAGAGTACACCGTATATGAAAAGGTACTCAACCAAATACATACTAGGGTTTCTTTATAGTGTGAACCCAACTAAATGAGCTAGCGCTATAACTATGCCAGTCTCTAGAATGGCTGTCACACAGCCTGTCATCCCACTGGCCGCATATCACCCATGATCTCACCAACCATGCCAGTGGTGTAAGTGTGGGGCCTATCCCCCAGGTGGGTCATCAGTTTCCATCGCCTTCGATATCTCAACACTCCCCCTCGAGCTCAACTCCATCTCATGTACACCAAGCGAAGCCCTAAATCTGTGGAGCTTCTCTGTACCCAATGCTTTGGTGAAGATGTCAGCAACCTGATCCTGTGTGCTGACATAAACAAGGTCAACGTCTCCTTCCAAAACCTTCTCTCTGACAAAATGGTAGTGGACCTCTATATGCTTCGTGCGAGCATGAAAAACTGGGTTCCTGGACAACTGTATACTACTAATGTTGTCACAGAAAATGACAACTTGTCTATCCACCACTGATAGACCCAAATCTGCAAGTAGCTAGCAGCACCTCTGTACTCGACCTCTGTACTGTGGATAGAGCAACTGTAGGCTACTTCTTGCTGCTCCAAGTCACAGCAGCACTCCCCAAAGAAAACATGAAGCCACTAGTAGATCTTCTATCTGAGATACTACCAACCCGATCAGCATCTGTGTACCCATGTACACATATCTCTGTCCCAGTTTCATAAAATAGTCCACAATGCAAAGTAGACCTCACATACCTCAGTATGCATCCCAATGCATCCAAATGCGGCTTCCGAGGAACCTGCATAAACTGACTCACCAGCCCAACAGCATAGCTCAAATCTAGCCTGGTGATCGTCATGTAGATCAAGCTTCCTACTATGCGCCTATACATAGTAGTGTAAGATTCCTCTCCAGCCTCTCAAGATGTCCAACATCTTCCCCTGTAATCAAATCCCTCTTCAAAAATATAAAAGATCTTATTTCTACAAGTTTTGGCCTAGAGAGAGAAAATCTTCTAGAGAGTGGTAATTCAGTTTTTAAATATTTTTGGATAGAAAAATACCTCATCTTATTAAAATAAGTTCCCCTGAAACAGAAGTTCAAAAAGATTTTCAGAAGGTGCATTAGAAATTAAGAATAATCTGTTCAAGAGGCATTATCCTGGGGGTCAAGATTTTTTTTAAAATTTTAAATTAAGGTTCCTATGGACCAATAAGATTCATCCAAATGTAGGAAGGAGATAAATAGAAGAATAAAAGGAAAATCCCCCAAAAATGAGTAAATACTCACATAAGATGAAGAGTTGACTAAGGACAAGGTTAATAGTTAAAAAAGAGAGATATTTAGAAGTAATGATGCATTTTTGACACCTCAGTATGGGGCAATTCCCCTCATGAAGGAGGTGCCTATTTCACATGTGTGGAAGAGTTTTGAGATATTTTTATCTCTCCTCTCTCCTGTTTCAACTAAATCCAAAAAGTGGACTAAACTAACCCAAAAATGGTCAAAATTTGACCAAACTGATCTGGAAAATTCTAGAATCAGTTGGCTTGGTTAGAAGCTCACTTTTTCCTATAAATAGAAGCCTTCCCCTTTGTTGAAACTTAATAGTATTTTGCACTGTTACCCTGCCTCTCCCAAGTGCCAAAAACTGTGAATTTTACTCATAATTCATTAGTTTTTGACCTTCCCTCTTCTAAAAGATTGGTGGCCACTCTTGTTTCAAACAAGAGTAGAACCCTCAAACCATCAAGCCAAAGGAAAGCTCTCAAATTATCCATGTAAGTTGGAGATTCTTCTCTTTTCTATTTCTTTTATGGTTTTTTATGATTTTTGTCTTCTCTAAAATGAAATGATGTTATGCCTCATTGAAAAAAGGCATTTCCCTCTCTTCTTTAGCAAATCCAACCATTCTTTATTCTAGATGAATGACTAATGGATAAAATCAAGTTTTTCATAATGTTTCTCTTAATAAGTAGAAAATGTTTACTTTAGAATGATTTAAATACTCTTGGTGAACTTCTAGTTAATTTTAAAGAATAAAATTTAAAAAATGGTCAGCCATACAAAGGAGGTTATGGCAAAATTTTTCAAAAATTTGGAAATAAGTATTATCTTTTATTATTCTAAAAGAGTAATCCTTATGGTTTCTATATTCTAAAGTGTCATTTTCATACATAAAAGATGCATTTTGATTATTTGTATAAAAGAATTTTATTTTTATAAAAGTGTTACTTTTATCATTATTGATTTTTATGCATAAGAGGATGCATAAAAGAAATTTATTTTTATTATAAAAGTGTTACTTTTATCATTATTGATTTTTATGCATAAGAGGATGCATAAAAGAAATTTATTTTTATTATAAAAGTCTTATTTTTATCATTATTGATTTTTATGCATAAGAGGATGCATAAAAGAAATTTATTTTTATTATAAAAGTGTTACTTTTATCATTATTGATTTTTATGCATAAGTGGATGCATAAAAGAAATTTATTTTTATTATAAAAGTGTTACTTTTATCATTATTGATTGTATGCATAAAAGATTTTTTTTATTAAAAGTTTTATTTTCATCATAAATAATTTTTATGCATAAACATATGCATAAAAGATTTTTTTTAATATTAAAAGTATGATTTTCATCATAAATTATTTTTATGCATGAACATATGCATAAAAGATATTTTTTATATTAAAAGTGTGATTTTCATCATAAATGATTTGTATGCATAAAAGAAATTCTTTCATGTTAAAAGAGTGATTTTCATCATAAATGATTTTTATGATGATAAAAGTGTGACTTTTATCAGAATTGGATTTTATGCATAATTAGATGCATATAGAATCTTTATAAGGGTTCTCCTTAATCCTCTGTTAATTTTCGTAAAAATTTGAAAAAATGAATAAGCAAATAATATGTGAGAGGAAATTCTACCGTTTCATATTCACTAAGATCGTAATGAGAAAATTCAATTAAACTATCAGAGTTGGAGATCGAGATAAATGATTAATTTACTCCTCATAAGAAATTCATGTTTTAGAAATCTGTAAGCAAATATTCGTCGAACAAAATTTAGAAAAAGAGAAATTGAAATAGTATGTTTCGAGAAAGATAGTTTAGGAAGAACCTTTCCAGACCCAAACTCTGATTCAGACTATTGACCAAGACCTAATTCCTTCATCAATTTCAATCAATGACGATGTGCCCAGTTCAGGAAAAATGTACTCAAATCCCCCACCGAATCTGAAACTAAGGTAAGATTTTTGATTTTGATCTGAGGACTAAGTTAACAGAATTCGAGGAATTCTGTTTGAAATTCAGACCTAGATCTAGAAGTATTGGGATACGGATTTAAGATTATTCATGGTTTTCAAACAAAATCAAAACTGAAAACTTGCATAGAAACCCTGTTTTCTTAAAGGACTGTCTTACGCCAGAATGCTGGAGGGAGCATTTGGCATATATGTTTATCTAAGGGAAGTTCGGTTGCAACAGCTGGCGGGGAGTGTTCGAGGGACAGCTCACGCGGCCAAAACCTGCCCAGGTCTTGACCAACCTAGGTATGATGAAAAATGGTGTGCTTCCAGTACGATGGGTGAGGGCCGACGAAGCGGTCCCTGAGTGAAGTACCAGGACACCTAAGGAGGATCCTAGAGGGTTCTGACGAGGAGATGCACGGGCTCGCGGTGCCTAGGACACCCATTCGTATGTCGAGGAAGATATATATATATATGTATGTTGACGAAATGATTATTGTAATCCGTTATTGGATCTCGTTTTGCTAACCAGCTGGTCCCAACGGAGAGTCCAGATTGGTACTGTTTTTGTGAAACAAGGGATTGAATTGAAATTTTGAATTATGAAATCTATGATCATATTTGTTTTGTCAATGGATTATTTTTATATTAAAGTTTTAAAGAGGAGTGTGTGCGTATCTGTTTTCTAAAGCTAAAGTTAAGAAAGGCATTTCAATTATGGGTGGGTGAGTACTTGTTTGGATCTACCGATTCTAATGGCAGGGTGGTGGCTAACCCATGGGCCGGATGGGGTTAGGCTAGAATCAGTGGAGTTTTGATAATCAAACTGAGAAATCTTAGGATTACGCTAGGATTCGAGTAGCTAGTTAATTCCCTGATAAATTTCTCAATTGAGTGGATCAACGACTGTGCCTGATCTTAATTAGGAAAAAAGTGTTGAAATTACTCAAATGATCAAATTATATCAGCGATAGTTTCCTTCTATCTAGTTTATTCAAGTGAAGGATAGTTTAGAATTGAACTTGTTAGAAAAAAAAATTCGTTAAGAAAATTCAAAAAGGTGGAATCGTCCCCCACCAGTCTAGTCTCGTGCCCGAACATTCGTGGGGGCGAGGCCCCGAGTGAGAAACCCTGCCCCGCGCATGAGGGGGCTGCTTCCGCTGCCGAGAGTCCGGTGCGCGGAGGGGGCAGAGGGATCTCACAAGTAGGATCCTCCAAAATCTCTCCTGAATCTACACTCAACTTGCCATTCTGATGCAATGGCACTGACATAGGCTTACAGCCTGGCATACCATACTTGGACAACATGTCCAAGTCTTTGCAGTAATCCAATACCATGTGGTGACCTAATCACTTCAATGCCCAAGAAATATCTGAGCTCCCCCAGATCCTTCATCTCAAACTTCTGTCTAAGCAAGATCTTTATATCAAAGATCTCTGCATCATGGTCCCCCGTAATGATCAGGTCATGTACATAGATGACAACAAGCACAACCCCTCTATCACTGTGTCTCATATACAAATCTGCATTGGCTACATGAAAGCCAATAGTGACAAGATATTCAGAAATCTTGTCAAACCATGCTCTTGATGCTTGTTTTAAGCCATACAAGGCTTTCTTCAACCTGCAAACATGCTCAAGGTGACTCACATCCTCATAACCAGGTGGCTGCAACATATACACCTCTTCCTGCAAATCCCCATGTAAAGAATGCATTCTTTACATCCATCTGATGTAAAGACCTTTGCTTTGACGCAGCCACTGCTATCATAACTCTCATTGTTGCCATCTTGGCAACTGGGCTGAAAGTTTCCTCATAATCAATGCCATATGTCTGTGCATATCCTTTAGCTACCAATCTAGCCTTGTACCTATTTATGCTTCCATCATTGTTATGTTTTACTTTGTACACCCACTTGCATCCAATGGCTTTCTTGCCTTCAGGCAATTGCACTAAATCCCAAATCTCATTTCCATATAGTGCATCCATCTCCTCATCCATAGCTTTCTCCCAACACACATTTCCAACAGCCTCATCAATGCATGTGGGCTCTACAACCTGCACAACTTTTGCCATGTATGCATAGTGATGTGCCACATAACCATCATAGGTAAACCTCTGCACAAGATTCTTCACTCTCCCAGATCTTCGCAGCTTTGCATTCATGGCTTCCATAGCCTTCTTTACACACCAGGTGTTCTCATAGCTGGTATCCTAAGATCCTCATCAAGGCGGCTCATCTTTGAGCCACTAGACTCTCCATCAACATGAGAATGCCCTATAGAAATGTCAGGCATACTAAGGGGCTCAACCACTTTCTCTTTGCCTTTATGTGATGTACTAATCACATTTGCAGGACTGGTATTATGACGCAGCCTGCCGCCGCCGCCACTCCATAGTCTATCAACTGAACCACTAGATGAGGACTCTCTTGGTCCACTCAAATACTGTGATTGCTAACTTGCATTCTGTGCGACCACATTTCCACTCACATCAGCCCCAACAGCTTCTTTTTCAGTAGTATACCAGCGCTCATCTCATCAAAAACAACATCCCTGCTTACCCTCAAGCAGAGTTATAACACCTGTATCTCTTTTGCTCAAGGGAATACCCAATAAACACACATTTTTTAGCTTTTGGATCCAGCTTAGTTCTCACCTCATCTGGCACATGCACATATGCAATGCATCCAAAGACTTTCAGATGAGACAAATCAGGTTTTCTGCCAGTAAACCTCTCCTCTGGAGTTACATCATGTATGGCTGCAAATGGAGTCTTGTTCATGATGTAAACTATTGTAGAAACAGCCTCAGCCCAATAGCTATGCCGCATATTCTCCTCTCCCACCATCAATGCTCGCGCAATCTCAGCAATATGCCTGTTTTTTTGCTCAGCAACTCCATTTTGCTGCGGAGTGTTTCTGCATGTAAACTGTCTCTGAATACCATTCTTTTGCAAAAATTTAGAGAACTCATTGGAGAAGTACTCTCCCCCTCCATCTGACCTCAAGCACTTTACATGTTTCCCTGTTTTCTTTTCAACCATAACTCTAAAATTCTGAAAATGAGTGAACACCTCACTCTTCTCCTTCATGAAGTATACCCTCACTTTCCTTGTGTGGTCATCAATAAATGTCACATAATACCTGCAACCTCCCATAGACATGGTCTTTGTCGGACCCCATACATCTGAATGCACAACATCTAGTGCATTTTTGCTCACATTTCTGTCACGTGGAAATACATACTTTCTTTGCTTTCCAAATTGGAATGCTTCACATATTTTCTACATACCTTCAACTTTAAACTTTGGTTGCCCGGTCATAATTCCTTTAGTCTGCATAGACTTCATTCTCTGCACATTCACATGTCCAATTCTTTTATGCCAAATGTCTGTGTCTGCAACAATTCCTGAACCATTTGCAAACATCGCAGCACTCACTTCAGGCATGTTTATATTCAATGTAAACATTCTACCCACTCTATTGCCTTTTGCAACCAACCAGCACTTGTCTTTAAAGTCTTCAACATAACAACCCTCAGGGTTAAACCGAAGCTGCAAACCCTGCTCAATCATCTGGCCAACTAAAACCAGATTCTTTGTTATGTTCGGAACATGAAGTACATCTGCAAGGTACTTCACTTTGCCACCGTACATAGACAATGGCACATCTCCAAAATGGGCAATTGGATGAGCAGTGTCATCCCCTGTTTCCACAAAACCTGGTCTTTCAAGGTTTTTCATCTCCTTGAACCACTCCCCATGACTTGTCATGTGGTTCGAAGCACCTGAATCAACGTACCATACATCATCTTTATGTGCTGCTTCAACATTTTCAGACATGGCATTAACGACATGCTGTATAACAAACAACCTTTCATTATCCTCATTGTTTCTGATCGAGGATGCATAGTTGTTTTGCTGCAATTTTCCATTTTGTATGTCTGCCTGCACATGTCTAGGCTTACCACAATAAAAGCATCCACGTGTATCATTATACTGCCTTTGCCAATTTCCACGACCTCTTTGACTCCCCCTATCTTTGAATTGGCCTCTTCCACCTACGTGTTGTTGTTGTTGTGAATTCTAGGATTGTTGTTGCTGCTGCTGCTGGCTATAATTCTGATTACCTGTTCGGCCACCTCCTTGGCTGCATCCACGGCCTCCTCTACCTCGTCCTCTTCCTGAACTTGTGTAGAAGGCTTGTTGCTCTCTGAACTATTTTTGTTTTGTGAAGACTGTTGGTCTTCACCAAGCTCTTCTCTTCTATAAACAACATAGATACCAAATCTGTGAAATTCGGAATGTTTTTCGAAGTCTGAATAGACGTCTTGAACGCCTTGTATTATGGCCCGAGACCACGCAGACAGACTTCCACCTTATCATCATCATCTACTGAAACACCAATAGATTCAAGGGATTCCACAATACCCTTGATCTTCAATGCATAGTCATTCACAGACATACTCTTTTTCTCCACAGTATGAAGTTCATTCTTTAACTAAATCTTTCGTGCCTTGGTATTCGTTTATAGATTTTTACCAAGGTGTCCCACACCTCCTTGGGGGACTTGGCATCTTGTATGTGCCCAATCATGGTGTCCCCTGTATACTAATAGAGAGCCAATACATAACTTTTCTGGCTCCTTGGTTCCAATCCTTGAACTCTTTCAAATCTGCAGCAGCAGTCGGATTGATCTCCGGTATCTCCGGTATCTCCGATGCCTCTTCATGCTCACCTTCTATTATGTAGTCCCAGTAACCCTTTCCCATCAGGAAATTTGTCAACCTAAACCTTCAAGCACGGAAGTTGTTCTTTTCAAGCTTCTCAGCAACAATTTGGTTTATGCCATCATTTGACATCTTGCCAGACACACAAATTTACCAGAAACAGTACTCTGGTTTATCCTACACAAACTGCTGTATTTTCTGTAGCAATACTGTACTACACTCAAATGTCACAACCAGTGACCTCAATGTGCATACATACATCCAATGGAATTTGTTTGACCTCCTTGCAGCACACACAATGCCTGCACAACCAATCTGTCTTCCTGCAGTTCTTAAAACAGAGTTCTGCATAGAATCGATGACTTACCCGCAGTGCTCGAAATCGCCTGCTTTCCGAAAACAGAGGTCCTAACACGCTCGAAACGCGTTTTCGGCCCGAAAAATTTCGTCCGATAGAACAAAATAGTTACCCTATAGTTTCACTCCCACCCCGCGAAGAAAGCTCCTCAATCAGAGATTGTTTGCCAGTGCCTCCCGTAGAGCTCCCGACAAGGGTGTAGTCGCCAACACAAATAGAAAAGAGTAGATGAAGCTCTTACCCTCGTACCGCTTCCTGTGCTACTTCTCTTGCTTGCAGCTCAGCCCTTAGCATGAACCAGGCTCTGATACCATGAAAAGATGCAGGGGAGAAGAGAGCTTGAGCTCTTGCAAACACACACACACTCACAAAACCCTAAAAGAGAACACACAAGGTGAGAGGCTGAAAATCTTCTTCTTCTTCTTTACAACACTCAACACACCATATACAAAGATAAGAGTACACCATATATGAAAAGGTACTCAACCAAATACATACTAGGGTTCTCTATAGTGTGAACCCAACTAAATGAGCTGGCGCTATAACTATGCCAGTCTCTAGAATGGCTGTCACATAGCCTGTCATCCCATTGGCCGCATATCACACCGCATATCACCTATGATCTCACCAACCATGCCAGTGGTGTAAGTGTGGGGCTTTTCCCCCATGCGGGTCATCAGTGTCCACTGCCGCCGCCTCACTAGATGAGCTCGATATCTCAACATCTTTAACCATACTCCTTCACATGTAGCAATGGCTGCACCCCTGTATTTAGCCTCTGTAGTACTAGATAAAGCAAAAGTAGGTTGCTTCTTGCTACTCCAACTCACCAACACTACACTTCCAAATGTAAAGGCATAACTACTAGTAGACCTCCTATCATACGAGCTACCTGCCCAATCTGCATCTGTGTGGCCATGTACATCCAAGCCTTTACCATGCTCATAAAGAAGACCATAATGTGCAGTGGTCTTTACATAGCGCATGCGTCTCACTGCATCCAAATGAGGTTTTCTGGGGCTTTGCATAAATTGGCTTACTAGCCCCACAGCATAACTAAGATCCGGGTGTGTGATAGTCATGTAAATAAGACTTCCAACCATCTTTCTATACATAGATGGATCATCCAACTCTTCACCAAAATCAGCCTGCAGAGCTTCACATTCTGCTCCAAAGATGTACTCATTGGCTTACACCCTGTCATCCCATATTTTGCCAACATATCCAATGCATATTGGCGTTGCACTTACCATGTCCCTGCATGGTCTTTGATCACTTCAATCCCAAGAAAATATCTCAATTAACCCAAGTCTTTCATATCAAACTGTCCACTCAATGCCTTCTTGACATGCATAACATCTGTAGTATGATCTCCTGTGACAATCAAGTCATCCACATAGATGACAAGTAAGACAATCCCATGATCTATTTTCTTCACACATAGAGTGACAAGTAAGACGATCCCATGATCTGTTTTCTTCACATAGAGTGAAGAATCTGCTGAAGAAACCTGAAATCCAAGGGAGATAAGATATCGGCTTATCTTATCGATCCAAGCACAAGGTGCTTGCTTCAAACCATATAATGCTTTCTTTAATCTGCATACATGAGTGGGGGTACCTTGGGTGTACATATCCTTCTGGCTATGCCATATAAACTTCCTCTTGTAAATCACCATTTAGAAATGCATTTTTCACATCCATTCGATGCATTTCCCAACCATTTGCTGCAGCCATAGCAATGACTGCTCTCAATGTTCCCATCTTTACAACTGGACTAAATGTTTCATCTCATAGTCCAAGCCTTGGGTTTGTGCATAGCCCTTAGCTACCAACAACCGCGCTTTATGGTGCTCAATGGAGCCATCTGATTTGCATTTCACCTTATAAACCCATTTGCAACCAATGACATTTTTGCCTTGTAAGGCAACCAAATCCCAAGTTTCATTTTGAACCAATGCATCCATCTCAACATCCATTGCCTTCTCCCATACATGCTTCCCAATAGCTTCTGTATAGCATGTAGGTTCCACATGCTTCACCAAAGAGGTCATATATGCGTAATGCATAGCAAAGTCACGATATGTCAACCTATCAACTGGATACCTGACCCTTTGGGACCTCCGCAATGCATGTGGATCACTCTGAACACTTGTCACTCTAGCATGTGGAGGCACATATCTATCCTGCCTTGCACTTGGTGTGCGTAAAATTGGTATGCCCCAAACTTTTTGAACTTAACGACTCATAACCTGTAATGCCAATTCCTTCAACCTTCTTTTTCCCTTTATCCCCACAGCACTACTCCGAGTGCTCACACTCTCATGTCTTAAGCATCTTGACCATGGACGTATAGTGCTACTCTCAGACTCTGTTGGCCCAAACATAGAAATAGAACTTGCTTTTGTGGCAAGTTCACATGAACATCAGCATCAACGGAATCAATGACACCCTCATCCTTTGCCTTGTACCAACTAGCAAGTTCATCAAACACCACATCTCGTGAGATAACCACTTGCCTAGTTTGTGGATTGTAACATTTATATGCCTTGCGATCCTGTGCATACCCAACAAAAATGCACTTTTCTGCCTTAGGATCCAACTTCCTCCTCTCATCGTCTAGCACATGCACATAAGCTATGCTACCAAACACTTTGAGGTGTCCGATGTCTGGCCTAAAACCTGTAAGACGCATCTCTGGCGTATTTCCATGTATGGCTGCTGTGGGTGTCTTATTAAGTACAAACACGGCTGTGGCAATAATAATAATAATCTGGCATGCTCTTTTCATTGAGCATCGCCCTGGCCACATCACAAATGACTCTATTTTTCCTCTCATCACAGCAACACCATTTTGCTGAGGTGTATACCTACAAGTTAACTGCCTTCTTATGCCATGCTTTCTCAAGAAATTCTCAAAAGCATGTGAGGTGTATTCACCACCTCCATCTATCCTCAAACATGTTATCCAAGAGCCATATTGCTTCTGTGCAAAAGCTTTGAAGTCAAACTTTCCCAACACTTCACTTTTCTCTCTGAGAAAGTAAATCCAAGTCATTCTGCTGAAATCATCAATGATTGTCACATAATACAAGCTGCCTTTAATGGATGGGTTTTGTGCAGGACCCCATACATCACTATGAACTATCTCAAGTGGCCTGCTACTCATGTTGCCTTCTTTAGGAAATGGCAACCTTTCTTGCTTTCCAAACTGGCAAGCATCATAGACATACATATTCCCATCATACTTGAATCTATGCAGCCCACTAACAATGCCTCTTGCCTGCATGTTCTCTAACCTTTTTATGTTAACATGTCCAATCCTTTTATGCCATATATCAATGTCCTTTACCACATTTCACCTTTTAGAGAACATGGCTGATTTCATCTTAGGAATCCCAGCATCCAACTTAAATAACCTGCCTTCTTTCTTGCCTTTGGCAATGACTCTACATCCATTTTTGAGATCCTCAACGAAGCAACCATGCTCATTGAAACGAACCTATAAACCCTGTTCCACCATTTGACCAACTGAGGCCAAACTTTTTAGTAATAGAAGGCACATACAAGACATCTACAGCCATAGACTTTGTTTCACCATTGTGCATAGCCATCCACGACCACGTGACACGAATCTCCCCCTGCCTCTAAGTCCCCTTTTTGAATAGAAAGCCTGATTTCTGCCATTATCATCATGGCTAGTAGATACATCATGAAAAGAGTCACTGAGTTTGATTTCCTCAATAAGCAAGAGTGAAACCAACTCATCAAAATTTGGTAAACCTGTACTCCGAACAAAAATAGATGTATCAAAAGACTTGTACTCCTTGCCAAGACCACGCAAGGTAATGTCTACCAAATCATCATCAGGCATGGGGGCATTGATAGTTGCTAATGCATCTGCATACTTCTTTATCTCTTGAACATAATCGTGGATACTCCTTCCTTTCCGCTTCACATTATGAATATGTTGTCTCACCACTGAGACTTACGAGCACTAGTATCTGTATCAAACAGCTTTACCAATGTATCCCATGCATCCTTGGGATTCTCAGCACCATGTATATGTATGAGTATAGCATCCGAGATACATATAGACAAGTAATGCAAAACTTTGTATGCTCTCTCTGACCATTGCTTATGAGCTACAACCTGTTGTTGTGTAGGTTGTCAAGGTAGTTCCGCTGGGCTCTGGCTCCGCACCTGTAAAACAAGGTTCCAAAATCCTTTTCCCTTCAGAAGGCTTTTAATCCTATACTTCCATGCCTGGAAGTTCTTTCTATCCAACTTCTCACCCACAATCTGTATTGGGTTGTTTGACATATTTGCTCAATATGCAAATGCACCTTTCGCACACATCCAATTCTGTAAACGAGCCTTCCTCAGCTCAACCACACTATAATAAGTGTTCCAGATACTCCAAAGTACTCAACGAACTTCACTGTTGATGTAGAAAATCAAACTGATTGCATTCAAGTTGAACCGGCATATGCAGTCCAAAGTACCCTATTCTAGTGCGCTTTCCAAGGCTTCAAATTGCAATGTAGTGGTTCAATCAAGTGTGAATAACCTGCATTGACACCTAAACAAGGTCAATGTTGCATATCAACACCAACCAAAGTGCGTACATACCAAAAATATCAAATACCCTTCTATGTTTTGAGAAAAACCAATAAAACCAGTAAAAACCAGGAGTAAAAGTGCTCTAATTCCTTTGATTCTTGTCCAAATTGAGAGACCAGGCATTCATTAGCTTAGCAATGATGTCTACTAACTCCATGTAAAAGTAATTAGACCAATTGTAAAAGTCGAGAGAGTAATAAGTTGATTAATGACCCTTTGTTTCACTAATCACTGTAGACAGCCTGTTTAATCAGCTCATAATCAGCTCCATAATGCATAATTGTTCCAACCAATCACATAGCAACCTTCTCAAGTATTTTTATCACAAAATTGCTAAGCAAGTTTTGGGTTTCATCAATCACACAACTAGAATTTGGCCTCCACTTTGCAAGAGGATGAAAAAATTGCTCTGTTTCTTCCCTACAGGCTGCGCCGCCAGCTCCTGAGGAGATTTGAGAGGTTTGTAGTGGCTATCGGAGGTATAGATGAGTTCCCAACACTCTTAGGCATGTACCCAATCCATCAATGAGGTGATTTTTATAAAAAATTTGGCTTTAATTTCATCCACAATGGACATCTCTTCTCTGTTTTTGTGAGGACTTCAAACCAGTGAATTTCCACTCACTAATATGCATCAACTTTGCTCTAGATTCAATGTAGGGCTTGCACATGAGTTGCCAATACATTCTCATTTGCCAGATACATGATTCCTTGTTAGATTTGAACCATTTGCCTCATACATGATTCTTTGTTAGATTTGCAACCATTTGCCTCATACATTCACCACACTCAAGCTTCAATGGAGAGCTTGCAAAACAAAAATTTTCTATGCTTTGGGCAACTCAAATTTGGCGTTGTTTGTGTTTTTGCACCTGCAATCCACTCAAGGATGTTTAGTAGTCCTTACCCGGTAGGCCAAGCTCTCAGATTTGATGAAAATCGGTGTGCTCCAAGCTTCACAGCTCCAATGGCAAGCTTCACAGCTTCTTCTCCCTCTTCTCTCACTCACTCATAAACCCTAATAGAGAGCACCAGGTTCGGATACCATGATGAAAAACAGGTAGAGGGAGAAGAGACACACACACACGAGCAAACCCTAATGTATTATCAAACCCCAACCATAGAGAGAAGCCATCTCCCTTCTCACACAATGCATAAAACCATAATCCATAATCTACAACACACTACATGTGTTGTGTCCACACACTGCTAAACCTAGCTAATGTCCACACTATGACTAGCTGGACGCGGTCATTTATGTCTCACACATGTTACTACCTAACATGCCAGCACATAGTGCAACTGGCACAAGCTGACATCGAGCTTGAATCTCAACATAGAGTACGAGTCCTCTATGTGATTCTCCATTAAAAACCCACCAAGGTTCTTCAAAAGACTTAATGCGATTCTCCAAAGATCTCTCTTCAAAAAGAATTACAGCAAAGAGAACCATTCATCTCATGACAAAGATGACCTTTTAGAATTGTTCAAGATAAACTCATAAACGGCATCAAAAGGCTACTTCCTCTCAAGGGAAGCCCACTTCACAAACCAAAAAAGAAACTGATGAAAACAAAGGTTCTCACAAATTTTGTTCACGTCTTTATAAATTCTCACGCCGCAAATGTAGAGGTCTTATAAGCTTACATATCTTGAAAATTAGTAAAGTCTCTCCACACCCTAATTAGACTTCTCTAAGATCTATGTTTCTAGAAGTGTGTGTGTGTGTGTGTGTGTGTGTGTGTGTGTGAGAGAGAGAGAGAGAGAGAGTGAGAGTTATATTAACATCTACTACAAAGACCCAAAGGGTTTATAAGCTTACATATCTTGAAAATTAGTAAAGTCTCTCCACACCCTAATTAGATTTCTCTAAGATCTATGTTTCTAGGAGTGTGTGTGTGTGTGTGTGTGTGTGTGTGTGTGAGAGAGAGAGAGAGAGAGAGAGAGAGAGTGAGAGTTATATTAACATCTACTACAAAGACCCAAAGGGTCTATAAGACTGCAGTATTAGAATATATCCATCAAAAGACATATCATGTAGTGAGGATTATTTTTTTTTCCAAACATCTAAAGTACAACTATGTGATTCCTCCCCTTAAAAACATACCGAGGTTCTTGAAAATACTCAATGTGATTCTCCAAATGTCTGTTGAAAAGAATTATGAAGAGAACCATTAATCTCACCAAGAAAAAAACGTCCTTTTAGATTTTTTCAAGAAAAACTTCTATCGTCATCAAAACGCTCCTTCCCCTCAAGGGAAGCACACTTCACAAACCAAAAAAAGAAACTAATGGAAACAAAGGTTCTCACTAATGTTAGTCACATCTTTACCAATTCTCACACGGCAAATGTAAAGGTCTTGTGTGTGTGTGTGTGTGTGTGTGTGTGTGTGTGTGTGTGTGTGTGTGTGTGTGTGTGTGAGAGAGAGAGAGAGAGAGAGATTATACATCTACTACATATACCCAAAGGGTCTAGAAGACTAAAATTATTAAACTGATGACATATCATGTAATGAGGATAATTTTAATTTTTTCAAACGTCTAAAGTACAAGTCCTCTATGATTCTACACAAAAAAACCCATCGAGGTTCTTGAAAAAACTCAGTGTGATTCTCCAAAGATCTCTCGTTCAAAAAAATTACTAAGAGAACCATTCATCCCACCAAGACAAAAATGCCTTTTTAGAATTGTTCAAGAACAACTTGTAACCTCATCAAAGCTCCTTCCTCTCAAGGGAAGTACACTTCACAAACCAAAAGAAGAAACTAATGAAAATAAATGTTCTCACAAATGGCATTCACATCTTTACCAATTCTAACACCGCAAAATGTAAAGGTCTTATATGCTTAGATATCTTGAAAATCAGTAAGTTCTAGACCCTCCACACCCTAATTAGATTTTTTTGATATTTATGTTTCTAGGTGTATAAACAAGTGTGTGTGCGCGTGCGTGTGTGCGTGCATGTGTGTGTGTGTGTGTGTGTGTGTGTGTGTGTGTGTGTGTGTGTGTGTGTGTGTGTGTGTGTGTGTGAGAGAGAGAGAGGGAGAGAGAGAGAGAGTTGTATTAACATTTACTACAAAGACCCAAAGAATCTATAAGACTAAAAGTGCTAGAATACATCCATTGATGACATATCATATAGTGAGGATTTTGCTTATTTTTTCAAACATGTAAAGTACAAGTGCTCTATGTGATTCTCCACAAAGACAATCCACCGAGGTTCTTGAAAAGACTCAAATTGATTCTCCAAATATCTCTTGTCAAAATTCATCTCATCAAGACAAAAAACGCCCTTTTTGAATTATTCAAGAAAATCTTGTAATTTCATAAAAAAAACTCCTTCCTCTCAAGGGAAACACACTTCACAAAGAAAAAGAAGAAACTAATGAAAACAAAGGTTCCCACAAATGTCGAGGGCTCTCCACACCCTGATTATAATTTTTATGATATTTCTGTTTTTGGGTGTGTGTGTGTGTGTGTGTGTGTGTGTGTGTGTGTGTGTGTGTGTGTGTGTGTGTGTGTGTGTGTGTGTGTGTGTGAGAGAGAGAGAGAGAGAGAGAGAGAGAGAGAGAGAGAGAGAGTTGTATTAACATCTACTACAAATACCCAAAGGGTTTATAAGACTAAAAGTGTTAGAATACATCAATTAGATGACATATCATGTAGGGAGGATTCTCTCTATTTTTTCAAACATCTAGAGTACAAGTCCTCTATGTGATTCTCCACAAAAAACCCACAGAGGTTCTTCAAAAGACTCAATGTGATTCTCCAAAGATCTCTCTTAAAAAAGAATTACTAAGAGAACCATTCGTCACATCTTCAAGAGTACAAGTCCTCTATGTGATTCTCCACAAAAAAACCCACCGAGGTACTTGAAAAGACTCAATGTGATTCTCCAAAGATCTCTCGTCAACAAAAAGAATTACTAAGAGAACCATTCATCTCACCACGAAGACAAAAACACCCTTTTAGAATTGTTCAAGAAAAACTTGAAACCTCATCAAAAAGCCCCTTTCCCTCAAGGGAAGCACACTTAACAAATCAAAAGAAGAAACTAATGAAAACTAAAGTTCTCACAAATGTTGTTCTCGTCTTTACCAATTCTCACACGGCAACTATAAAGGTCTTATAAGTTAGATATCTTGAAAATTAGTGAAGTCTCTCCACACCCTAATTAGATTTGTTTGATATTTCTCTTTCTAGGTGCGTGTGTGTGTGTGTGTGTGTACACACACACATGCAAGCACGAGAGAGAGATATATATTAACATCTACAGCAAAGACCCAAAGGGTCTATAAGAGTAAAAGTGTACATCCATCAGATGATATATCATATAGTGAGGATTATCTTTATTTTTCAAACATGTAGAGCAAAAGTCCTCTATGTGATTCTCCAACAAAAACCCCCCAAGGCTCTTGAAAAGACTCAATGTGATTCTCGTGAGATCTCTTGTTAAAAAGAATTACTAAAAGAACCATTCATCTCACCAAGACAACACCCTTTTAGAATTGTTCAAGAAAAACTTGTAACCTCATCAAAAAGCTCCTTCCACTCAAGGGAAGCACACTTCACAAAGTAAAAGAAGAAACTGCTGAAAACAAAGGTTCTCATAAATGTTATTCCCAGCTTTACCAATTCTCACACCGCAAATGTAAAGGTCTTATAAGTTTAGACATCTTGAAATTAGTATAGTCCCTTGACACCCTAATTAATTTTTTTTTATATTTATGTTTCTCAAGAGGTGTGTGTGTGTGTGTGTGTGTGTGTGTGTGTGTGTGTGTGTGTGTGTGTGAGAGAGAGAGAGAGAGAGAGAGAGAGAGAGAGAGTTATATTAACATCTACTACAAAGAACCAAAGGGTCTATAAGACTACAAGTGTTAGAATACATCTATCAGATGATGACATATCATGTAGTGAGGATTATTTTTATTTTTTCAAACATCTAGAGGACAAGCCCTTTATGGATTCTCCACCAAAAAAAAAACACCAAGGTTCTTGAAGAGACTCAATGTGATTCTCCAAAGATCTCTCGTCAAAAAGAAATACTAAGAGAACTATTCATCCAATAAGACAAAAACACCCTTTCAAAAAATTGCAACCTCATCAAAAAACTCCTTCCTCTCTCAAGGAAAGCACACTTCACAAACCAAAAGAAGAAACTAATGAAAATGAAGGTTCTCACAAATGTTGTTCACAAACCAAAAGAAGAAACAAAGGTTCACATCTTTGCAAAATGTAAAGGTCTTATAAGCTTAGATATCTTGAAAATTAGTAAAGTCTCTCCACAACCTAATTAGATATTTCTGATATTTCTGTTTTTAGGTTTGTGTGTGTGTGTGTGTGTGTGTGTGTGTGTGTGTGTGTGTGTGTGTGTGTGTGTGTGAGAGTTACATTAACATCTACTACAAAGACCCAAAGGGCCTATAAGACTAGAAGTATTAAAATATATGCATCAAATGACATATCATGTAGTGAGGTTTTTTTTTTCCCAAACATCTAGAGTACAAGTCCGCCATGTGGCCAATAGGGGTCAATGTGTCTCCTCCTCGTCTATGACCTCAAAGAGGCTTTCTACATCTACCTCCCATGGTGGAGCATTCCTGTCTCTTTAGAATTTCTTGGTTTTAAAGCTGTCATACAGAGAGACACCTCCGTCTAATGGGACGTGGAAGTCTACTATGATGTACCTCCTGCTGCTGTTGGTGTTGTTGTTGTTGTTGTTGTTGGGGGGGGTGATGTGGGTGTGGTTTGACAGAGAGAGATTCCTCAAAAGAAAGGCACTCAGGTAAGATAAATTTCTTTTGCATGTTTGAGCATGTAAATAAGCCATATTTTCTAGGGGATCTTCTGAAATATGATTAGTTCCATAATTACCAAACAAACAAAGATTGTCGTGTGATTTTTTGTAAGACACTCTAAAGCACAACCAAAATAACAATAGCACCAGAAATAAGCACCTCACAAATAGAACTTGCTACTCCATGCAAAAATGCACATAACCCTACAAGATATTCACCATAGGTACACATAAGCATGCTCAATCTAGAAGGCTTGATGTGCTTTTAAATCCTCAAATGCACATTTTCCTACAGCACAAAAGCGGACCGAGTCAATCCAAGTTTTTTGTGTGGATCCACTAAATGCCTTGGCCACAAGAGACCTTAAGAGGTAAACCATGATGTAAGAACCCATTCCTCTTTGTTCAGGGAATGGGAAGACATTCTGAAGGGGAATTTCTTCTCTAAAGCCCCAAAATGTAAACCCAGTTGTGTGTGGAATGCCTCCTCAAAAGATGCTAAGCTCAAGCACTCAAAAACACACCTAGTAAACCTCGTGATCAAATGGTATCCACTGACAATCTGCTTGATCTTGGAGCATAGCATAAATACTGAAGCAGATATTGATTCCTATTGCAAAAGCCAGCAAGGTCTTCATGAAGCCTGGTATGGTCTTCTGCAATGCCCTCACCGGTGGAAGTCTACTATGATGTACCTCCTGCTGCTGCTGGTGTTATTTTTGTTGGGGGGGAGGGGGGGTTTGCGGGTGTGGTTTGACAGAGAGAGATTCCTCAAAAGAAAAGCACTCAGGTAAGTTAAATTTCTTTTGCATGTTTGAGCATGTAAATAATATTTTCTAGGGGATCTTCTCAAATATGTTTAGTTCCATAATTACCAAACAAACAAAGATTGTCGTGTGATTTTTTGTAAGACACACTAAAGCACAACCAAAATAACAATAGCACCAGAAATAAGCACCTTACAAATAGAGCTTGCTACTCCATGCCAAAATGCACATAACCCTACAAGATATTCACCATAGGTGCACATAAGCATGCTCAATCTACAAGGCTTGATGTGCTTTTAAATCCTCAAATGCACATTTTCCTACAGCACAAAAGCGGACCGAGTCAATCCAAGTTTTTTGTGTGGATCCACTAAATGCCTTGGCCACAAGAGACCTTAAGAGGTAAACCATGATGTAAGAACCCATTCCTTTTTGTTCAAGCAACGGGAAGACATTCTGAAGGGGAATTTCTTCTCTAAAGCACCAAAATGTAAACCCAGCTATGTGTGGAATGCCTCCTCAAAAGATACTGAGCTCAAGCACTCAGAAAGACACCTAGTAAACCTCGTGATCTAATGGTATCCACTAACAAGCTACTTGATCTTGGAGCAGAGCATAAATACTGAAGCAGATATTGATTACTATTGCAAAAGCGAGCAAGGTCTTCATGAAGCCTGGTTATGGTCTTTTGCAATGCCCTCATCGGTGGAAGTCTACTATGATGTACCTCCTACTACTGCTGGTGTTGTTGTTTTTGGGGGGAGGGGGGGTTGTGGGTGTGGTTTGACAGAGAGAGATTCCTCAAAAGAAAGGCACTCAGGTAAGATAAATTTCTTTTGCATGTTTGAGCATGTAAATAAGCCATATTTTCTAGGGGATCTTCTAAAATATGATTAGTTCCATAATCACCAAACAAACAAAGATTGTCGTGTGATTTTTTGTAAGACACGCTAAAGCACAACGAAAATAACAATAGCACCAGAAAGAAGCACCTCACAAATAGAACTTGCTACTCCATGCAAAAATGCACATAACCCTGCAAGATATTCACCATAGGTACACATAAGCATGCTCAATCTACAAGGCTTGATGTGCTTTTAAATCCTCAAATGCACATTTTCCTACAGCACAAAAGCGGACCAAGTCAATCCAAGTTTTTTGTGTGGATCCACTAAATGCCTTGGCCACAAGAAACCATGATGTAAGAACCCGTTCCTCTTTGTTCAGGGAACGAGAAGACATTCTGAAGGGGAATTTCTTCTCTAAAGCCCCAAAATGTAAACCCAGCTATGTGTGGAATGCCTCCTTAATATTGCAAAAGCCAGCAAGGTCTTCATGAAGCCTGGTTATGGTCTTCTGCAATGCCCTCAACGGTGGAACTCTACTATGATATACCTCCTGTTTGCTGGTGTTGTTTTTTTTTGGGGGGTGGTTTGACAGAGAGAGATTCCTCAAAAGAAAGGCACTCAGGTAATATAAATTTCTTTTACATGTTTGAGCATGTAAATAAGCCATATTTTCTAGGGGATCTTCTGAAATATGATACGTTCCATAATTACCAAACAAACAAAGATTGTCGTGTGATTTTTTGTAAGACACACTAATGCACAACCAAAATAACAATAGCACCAGAAATAAGCACCTCACAAATAGAACTTGCTACTCCATGCAAAAATGCACATAACCCTACAAGATATTCACCATAGGTACACATAAGCATGCTCAATCTACAAGGCTTGATGTGCTTTTAAATCCTCAAATGCACATTTTCCTACAGCGCAAAAGCGGACTTAGTCAATCCAGGTTTTTTGTGTGGATCCACTAAATGCCTTGGCCACAAGAGACCTTAAGAGGTAAACCATGATGTAAGAACCCATTCCTCTTTGTTCAAGGAACGAGAAGACATTCTGAAGGGGAATTTCTTCTCTAAAGCCCCAAAATGTAAACCCAACTATGTGTGGAATGCCTCCTCAAAAGATGATGAGCTCAAGCACTCAGAAACACACCTAGTAAACCTCGTGATCAAATGGTATCCACTGACAAGCTACTTGATCTTGGAGCAGAGCATAAATACTGAAGCAGATATTGATTACTATTGCAAAAGGCAGCAAGGTCTTCATGAAGCCTGGTTATGGTCTTCTGCAATGCCCTCAACGGTGGAAGTCTACTATGATGTACCTCCTATTGTGCTGCTGCTGGTGTTGTTGTTGGGGGGGGTGGGTTGACAGAGAGAGATTCCTCAAAAGAAAGGCACTCAGGTAAGATAAATTTCTTTTGCATGTTTGAGCATGTAAATAAGCCATATTTTCTAGGGGATCTTCTGAAATATTATTAGTTCCATAATTACTAAACAAACAAAGATTGTCGTGTGATTTTTTGTAAGACACACTAAAGGACAACCCTGGTTATGGTCTTCTCCAATGCCCTCAACGGTGGAAGTCTACTATGATGTACCTCCTGTTGTTGCTGGTGTTGTTGTTTGGGGGGGGGGTGGGGGTGGTTGTGGGTGTGGGTGTGGTTTGACAGAGAGAGATTCCTCAAAAGAAAGGCACTCAGGTAAGATAAATTTCTTTTGCATGTTTGAGCGTGTAAATAAGCCATATTTTCTAGGGGATCTTCTAAAATATGATTAGTTCCATAATTACCAAACAAACAAAGATTGTCGTGTGATTTTTTGTAAGACACACTAAAGCAAAACCGAAATAACAATAGCACCAAAAATAAGCACCTCACAAATAGAACTTGCAACTCCATGCAAAAATGCACATAACCCTACAAGATATTCACCATAGGTGCACATAAGCATGCTCAATCTACAAGGCTTGATGTGCTTTTAAATCCTCAAATGCACACTTTCCTACAGCACAAAAGCGGACTGAGTCAATCCACTAAATGCCTTGGCCCGCAAGAGACCTTAAGAGGTAAACCATGATGTAAGAACCCATTTCTCTTTGTTCAGGGAACGGGAAGACATTCTAAAGGGGAATTTCTTCTCTAAAGCCCCAAAATGTAAACCCAGCTATGTGTGGAATGCCTCCTAAAAAAAAGATAAGTTCAAGCACTCAGAAACACACCTAGTAAACCTCGTGATCAAACAGTATCCACTGATGACAAGCTGCTTGATCTTGGATCAGAGCATAAATATTGAAGCAGATATTGATTACTATTGCAAAAGCCAGCAAGGTCTTCATGAAGCCTCGTTATGGTCTTCTGCAATGCCCTCAACGGTGGAAGTCTACTATGATGTACCTCCTGCTGCTGGTGGTGTTGTTGGGGGGGGGAGGGGGGGGTTTGACAGAGAGAGATTCCTCAAAAGAAAGGCACTCAGGTAAGATAAATTTCTTTTGCATGTTTGAGCATGTAAATAAGCCATATTTTCTAGGGGATCTTCTGAAATATGATTAGTTCCATAATTACCAAACAAACAAAGATTGTCGTGTGATTTTTTGTAAGACCACTAAAGCACAATCAAAATAACAATAGCACGAGAAATAAGCACCCCACAAATAGAACTTGCTACTCCATGCAAAAACGCACATAACCCTACAAGATATTCACCATAGGTGCACATAAGCATGCTCAATCTACAAGGCTTGATGTGCTTTTAAATCCTCAAATGCACATTTTCCTACAGCACAAAAGCGGACCGAGTCAATCCAAGTTTTTTGTGTGGATCCACTAAATGCCTTGGCCACAAGAGACCTTAAGAGATAAACCATGATGTGAGGACCCATTCCTCTTCGTTCAGGGAACGGGAAGACATTCTGAAGGGGAATTTCTTCTCTAAAGCCCCAAATAGTAAACCCAGCTATGTGTGGAATGCCTCCTCAAAAGATGATGAGCTCAAGCACTCAGAAACACACCTAGTAAACCTCGTGATCAAATGGTATCCACTGACAAGCTGCTTGATCTTGGAGCAGAGCATAAATACTGAAGCAGATATTGATTACTATTGCAAAAGCCAGCAAGGTCTTCATGAAGCCTGGTTATGGTCTTCTGCAATGCCCTCAACGTTGGAAGTCTACTATGATGTACCTCCTGCTGCTGCTGGTGTTGTTGTTGTTGTTTGGGGGCGCTGTCATTTGACAGAGAGAGTCTCCTCAAAAGAAAGGCACTCAGGTACGATAAATTTCTTTTGCATGTTTGAGCATGTAAATAAGCCATATTTTCTAGGGGATCTTCTAAAATATGATTAGTTCCATAATTACCAAACAAACAAAGATTGTCGTGTGATTTTTTGTAAGACACCCTAAAGCACAACCAAAATAACAATAGCACCAGAAATAAGCACCTCACAAATAGAACTTGCTTCTCCATACCAAAATGCACATAACCCTACAAGATATTCACCATAGGTGCACATATGCTCAATCTACAAGGCTTGATGTGCTTTTAAATCCTCAAATGCACATTTTCCTACAGCACAAAAGCAGACCGAGTCAATCCAAGTTTTTTGTGTGGATCCACTAAATGCCTTGGCCACAAGAGACCTTAAGAGGTAAACCATGATGTAAGAACCCATTCCTCTTCGTTCAAGGAACGGGAAGACATTCTAAAGGGGAATTTCTTCTCTAAAGCTTCAAAATGTAAACCCAGCTATGTGTGGAATGCCTCCTCAAAAGATGATGAGCTCAAGCACTCAGAAACACACCTCGTAAACCTCGTGATCAAATGGTATCCACTGACAAGCTGCTTGATCTTGGAGCAGAGCATAAATACTGAAGCAAATATTGATTACTATTGCAAAAGCCAGCAAGGTCTTCATGAAGCCCCTGGTTATGGTCTTCTGCAATGCCCTCAACGGTGGAAGTCTACTATGATGTACCTCCTGCTGCTGGTGGTGGTGGTGGTGTTGTTGTTGTGTGTGGGGGGGGGGGGGGGGGTGTTGTGGTGGTTGTGGTTTGACAGAGAGAGATTCCTCAAAAGAAAGGCACTTAGGTAAGATAAATTTCTTTTGCATGTTTGAGCATGTAAATGTCAAGGAACGAGGGATACTCAGTGTGCACTTGTTCAAAGTCATTGACTAATGTTAATAAATTTTGTAAGTGTGCACGAATAAGATCAAAAGGGTGAAGAATACCATAAGGATGATATAGTTTACTGTTATGTAAGAGAAGGTGTTGGTGGGTGTCCCAAGCTTCTACCCAACCATGTGTTAGCATACAATTTAGACTTTCCTAAATTTTAGTAAGGGGAGTGACAAAATAATTGGAGATAGATGGTTTCAGTAGTTTTTTAGGCTCCTCCCCCTTGCTAAAGCTAGTAGAGTTAATTAGTACCCAACACCATGATTGGAAGTTACGCACAATGGGGTGTAAGGGGTAGATATACATAGATTGACCCTTGTTGCGTTCAAGGGCCCCCATGAACACAACCATAATAATGGTTGCGTCGGCATAGTGAGTAGTATTCTGTTGTATAAGAACTAAATGCCCCTAGGTTAGTTTCTCACTTAGGTTAATACTGTATTGGCATAAATAGAGTGTTATTGAAGCAAAAAAGAGAGAAATTTTGATGAGGGGCCATTAGAAGGTTAGCTAGAGGGGTTGCCCTGTACATACCATATTCTTTGGGCATAACGGGTTCCCAACACTAAAGAACAACCAAAATAACAATAGCACCAAAAATAAGCACCTCACAAATAGAACTTGCTACTCCATGCCAAAATGCACATAACCCTACAAGATATTCACCATACGTGCACATAAGCACGCTCAATCTACAAGGCTTGATGTGCTTTTAAATCCTCAAATGCACATTTTCCTACAGCACAAAAGCGGACCGAGTCAATCCAAGTTTTTTGTGTGGATCCACTAAATGCCTTGGCCACAAGAGACCTTAAGAGGTAAACCATGATGTAAGAACCCATTCCTCTTCGTTCAGGGAACGGGAAGACATTCTGAAGGGGAATTTCTTCTCTAAAGCCCCAAATAGTAAACCCAGCTATGTGTGGAATGCCTCCTCAAAAGATGATGAGCTCAAGCACTCAGAAACACACCTAATAAACCTCGTGATCAAATGGTATCCACTGACAAGCTGCTTGATCTTGGAGCAGAGCATAAATACTGAAGCAGATATTGATTACTATTGCAAAAGCCAGCAAGGTCTTCATGAAGCCTGGTTATGGTCTTCTGCAATGCCCTCAACGGTGGCAGTAACTCCTTGTTGCGCAATTGAATTGTTCGACCATGTGCACGACAAAGCTCCTAAGACACATTCAATCAAAACAAATCACCCACACATCTATCTGTCTGCACAATATGGTTGTATGATTCAAACCCAGATGGAATGTGGTATTCCTATCAAGCTCACAGCTGCAAGATAAGAATGGTAGGGATGGAGAAGAAACCTGGCACCAACGTAACATGAACTCCAAATGTGGAGAGTTTTCAAGTATTTGTGCAATGCTTTCGAACAGCCTGTTCAAATGTAAGGCTGGTACTTGTGAAGCCACCATAGACAAATCTGATGGGGGCACCAACTCGATACATTTTCTAATGCGCCTGGGCTCATTCAACCGCAATGCAAGCACCAATGCCCTTGTGTGCTGCCCATCCTTTAAGGCAGTTTGAATTGCCTGGAGACAAATAGACACTTTTGCCAGTAAGTACAAAAAGTAATTAAGTGGCATATCGTCATTCATACCCTTAAAATCTGGCAGTTGTGCTCCTTTTATTTAGAGAAAGCACAAGTACCTCTGGGGTGACATCAATGTCAAGATCTGTGGGATCGAACACCATGCTGTCATCCATGGAATACACCACCACCCCTTCTGTTGTAGCTGCCACCCAAGACCTTCCTGTTGGAGAGATATGAAGACACCTTGTTCGCGCAATAGGCCTCCGGGCATTAGTAAAGGTGCCCGGCAGATCCAACCCTTGATTCACCCTTTCTTGGCCTTCATCTGCATCACTCTCATCGTCATCAATCAGGTCAATCGGCCCGGCATCAGTCATGCCCTTTGAATTCAAGAAGTCAAGGACACCATCGAGGGAACGGTTGTGGGTTATCTGAAAGCGCCTTAGCAAAACCTGTGACACAACTGCAAATGATCACAAATTGAATGGCAGGACAAAAGCAAGAACAATCTTAGGTATGAATGATCTAATAAACAGTTGTTAAAAAGATCCCAGCTCTAATCCAGTAGATGATACAAACACATAGATATCCTAAATTATTCCCTTAAAATTAGGATGCAGCAAACAAGACTTCTCCAAAATTTATTTGCAAATTAGCAGATTTTATAAGTTTTTGAAGGCATAGGTGAATTTTTATTTATAAAAGATAGCAGTGGACTAACTATCATCTTCCTCTAGGTGCTCCGCAGGAGTATCCCGTGATGAATACAGTTCATCGTAGAAACAGTTATCTCGGCAGTCGGGCCAGCCAAGGGTAGGCCAATCTTGCTTTATAGCCGTCTCCTGTTGCTACTCTGCTCCTCCTTTCACCCTGTTCCTTCAATTAATGCTTGTAGGCGTCCCCTGAAGCCTTTCTACCTTGCATAGGGCACCTCAAGCATTGGCTGAGCCTTCTAGAGTCCCTAAACACAACCTGTTCCTAGGAAAATCCCATCAAACACTTCTTCTTCCTAAGAAGCATTTGCATCCTCAAAAACAACAACCCTTCTTTCGTGTAAGTTTACATAGCATCTTGCTGTATCTTGAGCTTTCTCAATGCTTTCTTGAGCCCCCTTGACCATTTGGTTCTTCTTTTCGAGAAAGTCTTTAATTGAGTTTACCTTTTCCTTCTCTAACCCAACTACTTCTGGAGCTCTAGGCTGAAATCTACACATCATCATAAATGGACTAAAGCATGCATCTAAATGCTTTGAATTGTTATATGGCAACTCTAAAATTGGTATTCACTCTTCCCCATTAATTTGCCTCTTATTAACATATGCACAGAGCATATCCTCTTCTCTTTTTACAATAAAATGAGCCAATTTTGTCAATCGATCAACTACCACCATGTCCTCTCTGTGACTTGGGTTGTCGTAAAATCCATGACAATACTCTCTCATCTACCACGTTAGATCAATAAAATTAGCAGACAGCAAATGCCTTCATCACTTTACATTTCTAGCACTTAAAAAACATAATCTTGGGCATCCATATTCATACCTCACCTCTTCAAAAGACCAAAATCTTCTATATTTCAGGGTGTCTAGCACTCAGATTACCATGATACTCATAAAGACGTTGAGCCCTTGAGGTCATGATCCCCTGGTATACATACTCTAAATTTGTAGGGAAGATACTTTTTCTCAATGGTATACTTCTTTGTCAAGAGCTAATTCTCGATCCACCCTTTCATCTCATCTGATAAGCTGCAATGAATGCTGATCTCAATTAAGATAGTTGCCCAAGGAGCTGTGAGCCCCGGCCCCCCGCGTACCTGTGCCCTGCTCTGTACCCTTCGCGCTGCGCCTCTCCCCCCACCATCCCCCCTTCCTCCTCGCCTGTGTGGTTCCCCCTTCTGCCTCCTGCCCGTCCTCCAGCCTCCGCCTCTCCCTCCTCCTCCCCCTCCTCCTCCCGCACACTGCCCCTCCCATTCCGCTTCCAACCCCCGCCTTTCCCTCCTCCTCCCTTTCCGCCTCCTGCCCATATTCCCCCTTCTGCCTCCTGCACCCCTTTTTGGGCGTCTCCCCTAGCTTTCCACCCTGCTCCTCTCCCTCGCAACTTCGTCCCTCCAACAGGCCGCCTCTCCTCCGCACCTTCTCCTCCGCTTGAGCCTTCCCCTTACCATCCTGCTCCTCGTGCCCCCTCGCTTCCTTCCCTTCAGCACTTCCTCAAGGCAGTTTTTCAGCTTTCAGGCACTCTTCTTTTTCGGCAAGTTTCGGCCTCTTCAGGAGGACTCCATGGCAGCCACTCTGTCATTCCCAACCGAGGCCACCGTCCCTTGCCTA